>NC_045624.1:94497198-94801175 GCF_009829155.1 Mustela erminea | reverse complement strand
GTGGAGCATAAGGAATAACACGGAGGACACTGGGAGATGGAAAGGAGAAGTGAGTGGAGGGAAATTGGAGGGGGAGACAAACCATGAGAGACTGTGGACTCTGAGAAACAAACTGAGGGTTTTAGAGGGGTGGGGGTGGGTGGTTCGGTGAGCCTGGTGGTGGGTTTTAAGGAGGGCACAGATTGCACGGAGCACTGGGTATTACACACTAACAATGAACCATGGAACACGACACCAAAAACTAGTGATATACTGTACGGTGACTAACATAATAAAAAAATAATAAACAAACAAACAATGAGGTTTCCTAGGAAAAATGCGCTCCCCTGAAACTCCCAAGATTCACTGGCTATGTGAGCAGAAGATTGGTCCTGGATGTGACTGAGCTGACTCAGCATCCCCGCGGGTCTGTGTACCCCTCTTCTCTCAGGGCTTTCTATATAGCCCGGTGCTCAGTAAATATATAGTAATCGGCGATTGGTCAGAAGAAGCTACTAGAGTATGTATATGGGTAGAAAGCGGAAAGATAAATGGGGAAGAATGTTAATATGTGATTCCAAGGAGAGGTATAGGAGCACACAACTGAACTATCCTTGCAACTTTTCTTGTACGTTTGAGAAGATTCCAAACAAAAAGCTTCTGAGATGCCTGGCTAGCTCAGCCAGTGGACAGTGTGGCTCCCAATCTCAGGACTGTGGGTTCGAGTCCAATGCTGGCCCTAGAGATGGCTTTAAGAAAAAAAGAAGAAGGAGGAGGAGGAGGAGGAGGAAGAAAGGAAAAGTCTCTGTTGAGTCATTCCACGGCAAGAACACAACATGCCAGAGCCACAGCTGTGGGTGTGATTAGCTCTGATGCTTTTTGTCGTTTTCTAAATTTTCTGCATGCCTAAGTACATCTGGGAATTTTTCCCTTCCGTGGACCTCACAGGAAAAGCTAGTTGAATTTAGGAGCACTATTCAGATATGACTTACAAATGGGTAATATATCAGAAGTGCAAAGAACCAGACAGAAATGGTCCAGCAGACAGTCCTCAGAGATAAATTTCCTCTGCTTTCGGGATTCTACGTACGTCTGCCCGTGATAACTTCATGAGATGGAGCGCTGTTGTCAGAGCCAGATCATTCCTTCCTGGAAGACCCGCTCCAGCAAAGCTGGGATACTACTGTTAATGCCTTTTTCAGTTTGATGTGTGCTGAGGTAGCACTTGAGACAGGATGGATAGAAACCAGGATGTCTGTGTGACCATGGAAACATAATTTATTTGCTTGAACCAAGTTATCTTGTAGCAGGAGCCAAGAAAGCTGGATTCCTGAAGACGAAATGGCGCTATAGGCTGGCTTCCTTTCGCAGAAGTTTCTGTTCTAGCTGAGAGTCTCTCAAACTACAGTTATGTCCCCAAATAACAAGCAAAATACTGCATTTGTTTCCCGGGGCGGCTGCAATGAGGCCCCGGAAACACGAATGTGTCCTGTCAGGGTGCAGGAGTGCCAGGATCCCAGATGAGGTGCCAACGAGCTCCACACCCTCTGAAGCCATGGGGGGGGGGGTCGGCATCAGGCATCCCCCTCTCCCCGCCCAGCTCCTCCCCTAGGGGACCCCCCAGCTCCTGTTTTCCTGGAATGTTCCCGTGCGCATGTCTATGTGTTTTATAAGGTTGTGGTCACCTGGGGTCAGGGTCCCCATAGGACCCCATCTTGATGTGATCATCTACAGAGTGAGGTCACGTCCGCAGGCACTGGGGCGGCCCCTCAATGTCTTTGGGTGGGGGACTGATCACAAATACCTTTGAGCAACTGTCACTATTTGAAGACAAAGGCTCTGTCATTTCAATTAATTTCAACATTTTGAGGAATCTCATTCCACTGAGGTGATAAAGGTAAAACAAAAATTTCACAAACTTTCTATTTTTTACTCCGCATAGATCCCCCTGTGGGGAGGCTTTCCTAGGACTGATGTTTGCGTGTTGGGCCATCTTGATTATCATAAAAGCTATGGAAGGAATGAATCATCTGAGTTCTTGGACCCTGAAAAAGATCAAGGGATAACCAAAAAATGAATTCTTTTTGCCACTTGACATGGCAGTTTAAACCAGGAGCACGATGGGGCATCTGGGGGGCTCAGTCGGTTGAGCATCTGACTCTTAAGTTCAACTCAAGTCATGATCTCAGAGTCATGAGATTGAGCCCTGTATCAGGCTCCGTGCTCAACAGGGAGTCTGCTTCTCTCTACATCTCCCCCTGCCCGCCACTGCCCCAGCACTGTCTCTCAAATAAATAAGTAAATCTTAAAAAAACACAGGTGCACAACTGAGCCTCCCCCTGAAACCATGGGTATCTGTGTACCACACCTTTAGCAAAGGATGACCCCGTTCCCCGGCGGCTTGGAAGGAAGTGTCTAGCCCTGGTAGATTCTAACCCAGTGGTTCAGAGGGGGCACCTGGCACTTGGGGATGTGTTCATAACATCGAGGTGTGAGGCATATAATTTGCAGTGGGACCAAGGGGAGAGGAAGAGCAGAAGCCAGAGCTTCCCCGCCGCACCCCACTCCCCCTTTCTGGCATCCCCAAGTCTTTCATCTTTGAAGAGGAAGGGTCCTAATTATAGCAGGCACCCTGGGCATGTCAGACCCAAGAATTTCCCCACTCACTGCCCCAGGGTGACAATGTATGGGACTAGACCTGCAGAATTAGAGTGCTTGAGGAAGGGAGCCATGGAAGTCTCTGGAACTGGGGACCCCTATTCCAGGCCTGGCCACCTTCTCTCCAATGTCTCGCACTGCCGTGGATTGTCTAGAACTGGCTGAAGAGCATGAAAATACTAGCCTTTGGTCTTAGAAAGGTAGAGCCCTTAGGAAGACTCTGTGCAGTGAGCAGAGCTCAGCTGTTTCCCAGAGACACGTGCTGACCAAGGGCACCTTCATAACTTAACTGCATCTCGTTTCCATCATCTTCCTGGCCCTGTTGTCAGGCAAGGAGCTAGGAACCTGGATCATCAAATTTCAGGAATGTGAGCTGACCTTTCAATGGCCTTAGCATGCCCAGTGCCCTCCAGATGATGAGCAGGTTTGTTCCCAAAGCTGTGGGTGGCGACATTTATAATCCTCAGAGATGGCTGATTTCTTGGAAGCTGAGTCAGAGGAGAGGGGTGACTATGCCAAGTCAGGACAGTGAGGTGGGGCAGAGCGTCAGAAACAGAGGTCATGGGGACAGAGCAGAGAACCTAGAAATAGAGCCACACAAACATGCCTGACCAGTTTTTGACAAAAGGGCAGAACAATTCAGGGGAGGAAGACCAGCCTTTTCAACAATGGTGCTGGCATGACTGGACAGCTAGGAGCAAGAAAAAAGAAAACTGTGCCCCAACCTGCTCCTCACACCCTAGACAAAAAATTAACTCAAACCAGATCAGGGACTCCAGTGAAAAATGTAGAACCACATTTTTGAATAAAGAAGAACTAAAGAAGCAAATCATCACAATCCATAAGATCAAAATTTAAAAAGCTTTGATCTGTGAACCACCCTGGGAAAAGGGTAATCAGGCAACTAGAGACTGCAAACCACATTTCTGAGAAAGAACTAGTATCTAGAATATATAAAGAACTCCTAGAACTCAGCAATAAGTTACACATAATCCAGATAGAAAACAGACTGAAACACCAATGGACATTTCACCAAAGAGAATGTCCAGAAACTCACGAGAAGACATGAGCCTCAGCAGCCGCCAGGGAGACGGAGAGTGAGACCAGAGAGCGTCACCCCTGCACCCATGACAACGGCTCAAGTTAAACTAGTGACACTAAACGGGGCGTGCGTGCAGAGACCAGCTCTCTCCTCCATCGCTGGTGGGGATGTAGAGTGGTACAGCCCCTCCGCAAAATAGGCAATTTCTCATAAAATGAAACACGAAAGCTTGGGATCCGGGAATGGTACCAAAAATTATACATTTATCCCAGAGAAATGGAGACTGGTGTTCACACGAAAACTTGTGCATGCACTTTCCTAGCTTCCTTGTAACACCCCTAAGCGGAGAAACCTCCCTGATACATGTCCCTGACGAACAGCTGAACCGTAGGACCTTTGCCCGTGGAGCCCCACACAGCACAGAAGCAGCACAGGGTGTCCTTGAGTGCAGCAATGAGGGTGAGTCTCCAGGGAATCATGCTGACCTTGAGAGCCAAGCTTGGGTTCCATAGTCTATGGGCTTGTTTATATAACTTGCTTGAAGTTGGCAACATTATAGAGTTGGGAGAGCAGACTCTGGAGCAGAAGGGAGAGATGTGCAGCTAGAATAAGGCAGCAGGAGGGCCCCTGGGGGTGGAATGTTCTGTATCTTCACCATATTGGAGGTCACCTCCCAAGCTGAAACTGTTCTGTGGTTGCATGAGACGTTACTATGAGGGAACCCAGGTAAAGTGTTCATGGGATCACTTTACAAGCTTTTACAAGTTTGGGGTTTATCCTTTTCCTCCATTATCTTACCAGGGTGAAAGTTCCAGAGCACGGAGACATTTGCCATCCTCCAGGAGGTGATTGTCCCAAGTGCTCTGATTTCTGCCTAATGAGGTCCAGCCCTGTTTTGGGCCCCACACCATCTGTTTCCACTTCCTGTTGTACCAAGACTCAGATGGGGGAGCTCCTGTGCCACGGTGGGTCCTAGAGAGGCCCTCTTGGAAGCTCAAAAACTCGGGATTATTTGTGATCAGAGCAATGTTTGTGTCAGTAACCAGATATCTGCAGAGGGAACGGGATCAGGAAGTGTGGGCGGAAGAAAGATCAGGGCATTGGCCAAGCCTGAGAGATAGAGGAGCTCTGCCTACAGCGGGAACCACCCCCCTGACATAGCTCAGCGAACGGGCAGCTTTCTCCTTACCGAGCTACGCATTTCCGCTACGAAAGGCTCCCCGGCATCTGAACAGCATCAGTACCCCAGAGCGAGATGGACGAAGGGAAGCAAGTCAGCCTGGGACCATGCAAGTTTGCTGTCCATGTGCACGGCTCAGTACTTGGTCTCTGCTCTCGGGCAGCCCACTTGGCAGACAGGCAGCAGGCAGGCTTACTGGCGGGACATCTGTTTGCAGGGTCTAATTTCTTCGGGATCCACGTTTGCTGCCCTCACCTAAGAAATGAGGGGAAATCCTTGGAGTGCTAGGCAGGGCCGATGCTGTACTTCCGGGGTGCTCTAGACCAGGTAAGTTAAACCATGAGAGCGTACTGTCAAAGCCCGCTGAGATTCCCCAAGGGACAAAAGTCCTGACTGAATTACTAACATAGCAGCTTGTCAGCTCTGCTCATGTTTAAAAAGATACAGTCACTAGTTTGTTCTATTCGGGCTAAACTCCTTCCAGATAGTCTTGCCTTGCATTCCAGGTAGGTCTGGTTCAAGAGCAGAGGTGCCTCAGAGGTCGGTAGGAGCCACCACAGCTCCCGGTGTCAGGGACGGTGGTCAGTGCGGGGAGGTCAATGCCCCTGGGCTGAGAAGTCTATCCGTGCAAGGCGTGGTGAGAGAGGAACTTGTCAGTCACTGACCTATGTACCAGGGATACAGTTGCATTTCCAATGCCTTGTCCCTCCTCCAGATTTAAATGCACTGGAAATTGACGTCTTAGGTCAAAGCCCTCAGCACATCAAAGAACAGAAGGGGCTTTATTATTTGCAGGAGAAATACTTTTTTCATCTCACCCAACTGTAAACTATATATTTTGATGATGCCGCCAGCCCATCTGCCATTGCCCAGCCCCCACACACGTCTGCCATCACCCGACCCGCGCCGTCCCCATCTGACATTTCTCTGAGTTCCTTCAGTTGCCTGGTGAGTCCTGGCGGTCCTGCTCTGGCCCTGTGGGCACTTTCGTGTCTCAAGAATGATAAGCAGGAGTCCGGGAGTAGGATGGTCAGAGAAGATAAGTGCTGTGCTGCAGGGGCTCCGGGAGGCTGGTGTCCCGTCTCCTTGGCCCGGCGGGGGTCATCGGGTCACAAAGAACCTGCTTCTGTTTCATTGCCTTTCTCTGTTCAAGGCGCTGATATCTGTCCTGATCTTTAGTATTTTCTCTTTCCTGCTGACATTAGGTTGAACTGGTTCTTCTTGTCCTTCTTCAGACAGAAGCCGAGGTCACTGGTGGGAGACGTTTCTTCTTCCTGTTAAAAGGGTTTAGTGCTGCGGTTCTCATACAGGCTGTTAAAGGCCATGTTTTCGTTTTCATTGAGTTGAAAATGCTTCCTGATTTCCCTTTTGGCTCCTTGTGACCCCATGGATTATTTAGAGGCGTGTGTTTTAGTCCGCCAAAATCACGTCAAAATCAGTTACATAAGGACATCCAGAAAATCCCCCAAATTTGGGGGACATTCCTTCAAGTGTTTTCCTGACCTCAAGCACCTGTCAGGCCCCCTGACGTTGTCCCACAGCTCACGGGTGTCCTTCTCTCTTTGTGTTCCATTTCCAGTATTTTAAAGAGCTATACCCTCAAGTTTGCTGATCTTTCCTTTGCTGGTGTCTAATCTTCTAAATGCCGTCAGCATATACATTTATATACGTACACACATCTTCTCTCACACTTTATAGTTTTCCTCCCTAGAAGTTTGGTTGTGTTTCCCCCCCCCCCCAGATTTATTTATTTATTTGAGACAGAGAGGGAGAGAGCAAGCATGGTGTGGGGGGCAGAGGGAGAGGGAGAATCTCCAGCAGACTCTGCCCTAAGGAGGAACCCCACATGGGGCTCCATCCCGTGACCCTGAGATCATGACCTGAGCCGAAACCAAGAGCAGACCCCAACCCACTGTGCCACCTGCTCCTCATCAGTTTGTTTTTAAACATATCTTCCATGTCTCTATGTCACTTCTTGAACATCTAGAAATCGAGTTATAATAAGGCCTTCGGTTTAGACCCGCTGACTCCAGCACCTGTGTCCCTCCACACCGGCTTTAACTGTTGGATTTCTCTCCTCATTCTGGGCCCATTTCTCCGCAGCTTCACGTCCCTGCTGTACCAGGCATGTGAACTTCACCTTGCTGAAGGCTGGATACTTTTTTGTCTCTGCGAAAAGTCACGAGCTTTGCTCTGGGATGCAGTTGAGTTCCTTAGAAAGACTCGGAGCCCCTTGACTCTTGCTTTGAAGACGTGTGAGGCAACCTGGTTGTTGCTGCAGAGACGAGGCCCTTCTGAGTGTCCCACATGAGGACTTGTAGACGCAACCATGAGTGTGTTGTGACTGGAGCCAGACCCACAGCTGCCAGCGGCTGGGGGCAAACGGGGGGTTGCAGAGCTACAGGCTTCCGTCTTGGTCAGTCCAACGGGCCAACTCGTAGGCCATTGTCTTAGCTCACATTTCTTTGATTGTTGGTGAAGTTGAGCATGCTTTTTAATGGGTGTTGGCCACTTTTTTTTTCTTTTTCTTTTCTAGTAAATTGTTCATGCACTTGACTCACTTTTTTTTTTTTTAAGATGTTTTATGATTTCACATGAGAGCGAGAGAGAGCATGAGCACAGAGCCGGGAGGAGGAGAGGCAGAGGGAGGGAGAGAGGCAGGCTTCCCACCGAGCAGGGAATACGATGTGGGGCTTGATTCCAGAACCCCAGGATCAGGACCTGAGCCGAAGGCAGAGGCTTTACCATCTGAGCCACCCAGAGGCATCTGGCCCATTTTTCAATTGGAAAAAGTATTTACTTTTGTGTCTGATTAAAGGAGGTCTTTATTTAGTAAGTGTCTTAATTTGTTAGGGCAGTCAGAGCGCCGTCACGCAGATCGCATGGCCAGGATGGAAACGGATCTCCTCCCTGGGCTGGAGGCTGGAAGTCTGAGATCGGGGTGTCGGGATTGATTGTCTCGAGGCCTCTCTCCCTGGTGGGGAGACACCATCTTCTTCCTCTGTGTCCTGACCTCCTCTTATTAGGACACCAGTAAGATGGGGTTAGCGCCCTCCAAACAGGCTCATTTTGCCTTATTCATGTCTTTGAAGGCTCTATCTCCAAACACGGTCACGTTCTGAGGTGTGAACATGGACAGGGCTGTCAACCCCAGGGCGATGCAGATTAGCCAATAACACTAAGAATTCTAACTATTCTACTTACTTCATTTTTTGCCTTTGAAGTTCTTGTTGATGGCAAATACAGCAGACCATCTCTATGTGTATGTACATATTTTGTTGTTGCTAGCCGCATGCCAGCCACTGCTCGAAGTTTTGTTCTGTTTTGTTTCTTTTTTCCAAACATTAACGGGCTGAGTCTTCACACAACCCTCAGAAGTACGTTTTATTAGCATTTGCCTTTGTGTCAGGGCACAGAGAGGTGAAGTAATGTGTCCCAGGTCCCAGAGTGAGAAGACGGGGACGCTAGCATGTGAGCCGGGCTTCGGGGTTCTGGAACCTGCGCTCACACACCGGCCTGTCCTGCCTCTCGGGGGGAGCAGAGTCCACGGAAACCTCAGCCCGGGATGGACTCAGCATCTGCTCTTGGGGTTCGCTCCACAGAACCTTCCCCATCCTGACAGTTCATAACACAGATGCATCTATCCGCCGGCCCCTTATCTCAGGTGCGTTTGGAATTTGTTTCCATGTAAGATGGTTTTCATTTTTTCTTTTTGGCCACCAGGCACAGAGGGTGGACGGCAGCCCAGTGCCCCACCAGGGTGCTCTCGAATCCCTGCCGACATCCGGGCTTTACAAGGGCAAGAGCCAAGCTTCCAGGAAGGCGCCTATGATCCCGGTTCCCACAAGTGTATGGAAAGCGAAGTCACAGTCAAGGTCTGTCTGCCGCTAGACCATCCCTCAAAACTCCCTTCCCAACAGTTCACGTCGGGATAAGTTTCCAGCTCTGCTGTTTTCCAGACAGTTCCTTTCCCAGCTGCCCTGGAACAACAGGTTGCTGTATTTGTTTGCTTTTCTGTTTTACTGAATCCGTCCCGGTATCAGAAGACTGTCGTCTTATTTTGTGAAGTTTCTCTTCCTGCTGCTGAGTCTCCGTTTCTGTAAGTTAACACATAAATCTAAAACATGCAATGAATGGACGGGGATGGGACCTCCTGGGTGGCTCGGACTCTTGATTTCCGCTCAGGTCATGGTCTCAGGGCGGTGAGATCGAGCCCCCCAACCGGGCTCCCCTCTCAGCAGACTTGCTCGGAATGCTCTCTCTCCATCTCCCTCTGTCCCTCCTGCCCTGCTCCCTCTCAAAGAAAGAAAGAGAGAGAGAGATAAAAAGAGAAACAGAAAAAGAAAAAGAAGAACAATTGGATCAGGATGGGATTTTGATTTTTAAATAGGGTTTTTGAAATACAGTCCTCATGTTGTAAAGGTAGCAATTGAATCTTGCTAGATTAATGGCTATCATTTTTGTGACTTACTAATTCAATATAAAATGATAATTCAAGCAGAACCTTTGAAGTTGGCTGGGTTGCTATTTTGAACCCATTTAAAAACCTCCATGCTCTTTTTGCAGCTTCCTGGGGTACAAAAAAAAAGAAAAGAAATTTGAGGTGATGACACTCGACATGTATAAATGTCAAATCATCGCACTTTACACCTGCAACTAATGTAATGTTTTGTGGCAATTATGTCAATAAAAACATTACAGTGGGGCACCCGGGTGGTTCAATGGGTTAAGCCTCTGCCTTTGGCTCAGGTCATTATCTCAGGGTCCTGGGATCGAGCCCCACAACGGGTTCTCTGCTCAGCGGGGAGCCTGCTTTCTCCTCTCTCTCTGCCTGCCTCTCTGCCTACTTGTGATCTCTCTCTCTCTGTCAAATAAATAAAAAAATATTTAAAAAAAAATTACAATGTGTAAAATTTAAAAAGTTTTTTAGAAGTATTTTTTATTGCAAACAGTGAATTCTATGTATTTCTGGTTTTCTTTATTCTCTTTATGCCCAGCCTCTCTCCAAAAAACGAAATGAACAGAATCTTGAGGTAGTGTACAAACAAGGATGTCAGTACTGCACAGTAGTTGATAAACCAGCTGGGGAAGAAAAGCCATGGAGAGGAAAGCAAACAGTCTGTTAAGCGCCCGACTCTTGGTTTCTGCTCAGGTCACGATCTCATGGATCATGGGATCAAGCCCTGAGTCAGGCTCCACAGTTGTTGGGGAGTTTGCTTTGAAGATTCTCTCTAGCCCTTTCCCTCTGCCCCTCCCCACCCCACACTCACTCTCTCTCTTTCCAAAATAAATGAATCTTGAAAAAGAAAAGAAACCAAATGAGATTAAAGTAAGCTGTGTACCTATCTAGGAGGTGGGGATGGGAAAAATGACAGGCAGAAAAAATAGCAAGTACAAAGGCCCCAAGGTGCTCCCCCCTCCCACCTGCAACACAGTGACAGAGAGATGGACAGAGAGAGAAGAGCAGAGAAGGAAGAGGAGGTACAAAGCTACGTAAGAAGACAGCCAGCAGCTAGGGCATGGGGAGTCTTGAAGATACAGTAGGACTGTGAATTTTATTCTGAGTGTGAGGAGGGAATGGCATGATCAACATGTTTTTAAAGATCTAACTCTTGCTGTGTGGATAAGAGGCTGTAGGGGAGCAAGAGATGAGGGAGGAGGGAATGGCTGGGAGGCCATGGAGTAACCCAAGCAGAAGGTGGGGCTGGTTTGGTGTTGGGTAGCAAATGGCTGGCTCGGGGAGCTCTGTGTCAATGTAAAGCTGTCAGCCTTTGTGCATGGAGTGGGCCTCGGGTCGACGAGTCAGGGTGGCCCTGAGCTGGGCCGTGAGCAGGAGCGACTGGTAAAGTGATGGAATGGGTAGTTGACATGTCCATGGGGAATTCATGGTGTTGAGACCATTGGTGTCCACGTGTGTGAAAAATAAATTAGATCCATACCTCACACTACAAGAGATGAGTATGATCCCAATATTTCTGAGACCTACAAGCAAAAAGTAAAACTTTAATATTTTTAAAGGAAAGATTACTGTGGTCTTATTTATAGCAGAAAAAGATTTTTTTAAATCAGACACAGAAGCAAAACTCAAAAAATTAAAAATAAATTTTATTACTTAAAGCTTTTGCCCAGCTTCATTGAGATATAATTTACCAATAAAATTATAAGTATTTAAGGTGTACAACATAATGACTTGGTACACACATGCATTGTGAAGTGATTGCAATATTAGCTAACTCACACATCCGTTAGCTCACATACTCATCATCTGTGTGTGTTAACTCAAGATCTACTGTTTCAGCAAATGTCAACAATATGATGTATTATCATTAACGATTGTCACCATGCTGCACAGTAGATCCCTCTAAATTATTCATTTTATAACTAAAGGTTTATGCCCTTTGACAGTTGTCTCCCCACCTCCCCTCCCCTCCAGGGGAAACAGAACAACATTCTGTTGCAAGTGATGTTCTTCCTACCATAACTGACAGTGGATTAGTATGCACCATGTACAAAGAACACCAACATGTTGTTGCAAATGAAAGAACTTCCTTTTTGAGGCCAAATAATATTCCCTTGTACATAAACCACATCTTCTTCTTTATTTATTTTTTATTTCTTTTCAGCATAACAGTATTCATTGTTTTTGCACCACACCCAGTGCTCCATGCAATACGTGCTCTCCCTAATATTCACCACCTTGTTCCCCCAACCTCCCACCCCCTGCCCCTTCAAGACCCTCAGATTGTTTTTCAGAGTCCATAGTCTCTCATGGTTCACCTCCCCTTTCAATTTCCCTCAACTCCCTTCTCCTCTCCATCTCCCCATGTCCTCCATGTTATTTGCTATGTTCCACAAGTAAATGAAACCATATGATAATTGACTCTCTCTGCTTGACTTATTTCACTCAGCATAATCTCTTCCAGTCCCGTCCATGTTGCTACAGAAGTTGGGTATTCATCCTTTCTGATGGAGGCGTAATACTCCATAGTGTATATGGACCATATCTTCCTTATCCATTCATCCGTTGAAGGGCATCTTGGTTCTTCTCACAATTTGGCGACCATGGCCATTGCTGCTATAAACATTGGGGTACAGATGGCCCTTCTTTTCACTGCATCTGTATCTTTGGGGTAAGTACCCAGTAGTGCAATTGCAGAGACCACATCTTCTTTACCCAGTCATCTGCTGATGGACACCTAGGTCATGTCCATGTCTTGGACAGTGTGAATAATACTGCAGTGAACATGGGGCATAGAGATCACTCTGAGATGGTGACTTTATATCCTCAGGATAAATAACTAGAAGGGGGATTACTGGATCATGGAAGCCCTATTTTAACTTCTTGAACCTCCATGCTGTTTCCATGATGGCTCCACCAATTTACATGCCCCACAAAAGTGTACAAGGGTTCCCTTTTCTCCACATCCCGCCAACATGTGAGGTCTCTCGTTGTTCTGAAAACAGCCATTTTCTGACTGGTGTGAGGTGTACCTCGTTGTGGTTTGGATTTGCATTTCCTTGATGATGACTGATGTTGAATATCTTTTCATGTGTCTGTTGGTACATTTCTATGTCTTCTTTGGAAAAATATCTATTCAGTTTTTTTGCCCACTTTATAGTCAAGTTATTTTCTTGTTTGCTTTTTACTACTAAGTTTTTACTACTTTTTACTACTAAGCTGTGTTGTATAGACATATCTGTTATTAGCCCCTTATCAGAAGTATGTTTTATGAATGTTTTCTCCTGTTCTGTAGACTGCCTTTTCATTTTGTTGATGGTTCCCTTGCTGTGCAGAAGTTTTTTTAGTGTGAAGAAGTCCTCTTGGGTTTTTGGTTTTTTTTTCTTTTATTGCTTTTGCTTTTGGCGTCAAATCCAAGAAATTCATTGCTGGGACCAATGTTGAGAAGCCTCTTCCACAGTGATGCCTGGCGGGCTCAGCCAGGTAAGCATCTGTCTTCAGCTCGAGTCATGATCACAGGGTCCTGGGATCAAGCCCCACATCGGGCTTTTTGCTCAGTGAGGAATCTGCTTCTTCCTCTCCTTCTGCTTCTCCCCCTGCTTAAGTGCACATTCTTTGAAAAATAAATAAAATCTTAAAAAAAAGAAGAAGAAGAAGAAGAAGAAGACTCTTTCCTATGTTTTGTTTTTGTTTGTTTTTTTTCCCCCTAGGAGTTTTATGCCATCAGGTTTTACACTGAAGTCTTTAATAGATTTCAAGTTATTTTTTGAGTGGTAGAGGTCCAGTTTCGTTCTTCGGCATGTGGATGTCCGGTTTTTCTAATATTATTTATTGAAGACTGTCCCTTCCCCGTTATGTGTCCTTGGCATCCTTGTCAAAGATTAGGTGCCCATGTCTGTGTGGATTCATTCCAGGGCTCTCTATTCTGTTCATGTCTGTGTCTGTCATGTTCATGTCTGTTCATGTCACGTGTCTGTTAGTATATCAGTACCATATACCTGTTTAACATAGTTTGAAATCAGGAAGCATGGTGCCCCCAGCTCTGTCCTTCTTCAAGGTTGCCTTGGTTATTCGGGGGTCTTCTGTGGTTCTGTGTGAATTTCAGGATTGTTTTTTCTATTTCTATAAAAAACACCAATGGAATTTTGATAGGGATTGCATTAAATCTATAGGTCATTTTGTGTAGTGTGGGTATTTTAATAATATTAATTCTTGCCCTCCAAGAACACGGGATATCTTTCCATTTATTTCTGTCTTCTTCAGTTTCTTTCATCCAAGTCTTATAGTTTTCAGAGTATAGATTCTTTTACCCTCTGGTTAAACTTATTCCCCTAGTGTTTTATTCTTCTTAATATTACTATAAGTGGGATATATTTTTTGTAATTTCTTTTTTCACCTTTCAAACCTTAAAAATTTTCTCTGAAACTAAAGCCTACAAACAGAGTGCAGAGACAGCCATGGGGTGAGAAGTGTTGTTCTTACTATGTATAACTGACAATGAATTAGTATGCAGCATGTACAAAGAACACCTACAAATCCATGAGAAAAAGGCACATCCACAAAAATGGGCAAAGTGAAAGGACAAGGGACACAACCATCAGTTCAGCAACAACCGTACAAGGAAAGAACAGAGGTTCAAACTCATCAGGAATCAAGGAGCCATTAAAATAACCTGCCCTGCCACTCCGTACCTCTTAGTTATGCACAGATTAAAGTCTGTGACGACACGAGCATTTGCCAGGGGACAAAGGAGGAAGAAAACCCCTGTGTGCTGTGGGAAAACACACATTCCTATAACCACTGCAAAAAACTACATGCTGGGAAGCAAATCTTCTGGGGGTGCCTGGGTGGTGCAGTCCGTCGAGCATCTGACTCTTGGTTCCAGCTCAGGTCGTGATCTCAGGGTCCTGGGACTGAGTCCCACATTGGGCTCCAAGCTCAGGAGGAGAGTCTGCTTCAGATTCTCTGTCTTCCTCTGCCCTCTTCCCCACTCACACTCCCTCTCTCTCTCTCTCACTCTTTATCTCAAATAAATAAATCTTTTAAAAATAATTTTAAAAAAGAACAATTTTCCGTGGCCCGTGTGAGGACCACTGGTGGCGCTCTGTGTCTATCTGAAGAGCTAACATTGGGAAGCTTTGGGAGGAAGACACGGTCCTCCTTGGGCCCTCTGTTCCCTTCCGTGCCTCGCTGGCTGTGCCAAGAATGCAAAGCCTTGACTGCTTTTGACCCACCATTTTTCAAAGCTGTGTTTGTGGGAAGGAACCACGAGGAGAGGTCACCCCAGAACAGAGTGACAGATATGTACCACCTGCTCTGCACCCACAGTGTTCCAAGGTCAGAGGCCCTCTCTTGAATGGAACCTGCAGCATCTGCAGCTGTCACCTGGCCATCCGTGGTCAACCAGTGGGTCCTGGGGGTGGGGAACCTGAGCCCACACCCTGGCCCTCTGGCTCTGCTTTGACTGTGAATAACAGAGTCTTCCGTCTCTGACCCCAGAACCTCGTGTCTTCCAGAGACCTGAAACTGGGGCAGCCCAACTTGCTAGCCAGTAAGTAGGTGAGATTCCGGACCTTTCCCAGTTCTTGACCGAAGCCACCCAAATATTCACCATTACCACAACTAGACTGTGCAACGCCTGTGAAATGAAATGCTCCGCACCCATTAAACGAAGTGAATTATGCTTCATGTGTCAGTATTATTACGCTGCACGAGCATCATGTCCGGTGGACGCGAGCTCACTACAGAACAATGCGTTCTCATGCAAGTTCGGGCCTTTGCTCTGGACTGGGTGTGGACACGGGCATCTGTAACTGAGTAGAGTTTCGCCCTGGGCGTGAGAACAGCTGTTGAAGGACAGCGAGGGCAGCACAAAGGGCTTCTCTGTGGGGTTTATTTCTTAGTGAAAACGGACACAAATATGGCAAAATAGTAGGATTTTTAAGGTGGGCAAGTAAGTGTTTGCTAGGCTTCTCTCTAAACTCTTCTGTACATTCGAAATGTGCAGTGACTTAAAATGCCACTGGTGATGGCCTGATCAGCCTCGGACCCCAGCCCGGCCTCACATTTTCCTTCTAACATGAATTTCTGTTCTTGCAGTTGCCGAATTGATGCTTCCAAGGGTCATACATGCTTCTGAGAACACCTTCCAGCCCGGTGGCCTGGGAAAACCATCATGAATTGGCCAGGCCAGGAGGAAATCCATTTTTTTTAAACTTGTGTTAAAGAGATAAAACCCCAAACCCAGAAGCTCCATTAAAGTCCTGACAAGGAGGCAGAATGAGGGTCCACACAGCTCCCCATCCATCAGCCGGTGCCCCCCTACATCCCCCTCCCCCGCAACCTCGCCCAGGCCTCCGACTCCTGAGTGCCCAAACTTGCAGACTGAGCTCATGTGGACACAAGCGATGTGGACACAAACTTTGCTTCGAGAGAAAAGATGAATCACTGTGCTCTCCTGGTAACCTGATCTCTGCCCTTCTGCTGGCAAACAGTGGAAAGACACATGGGACATTCTCTGCATCTTAAAGCCAGAGCAGCACATAAAAGGGCCATGGGGGGTTGGCCTGAATGGGGGAAGCCATTAATCACCTTCAGGGAAAAAGAATGTCAACAGGCTCGGAGTTATTCTCGAGTTCTCCCAGGAGCCCAGCCACCCCAGAAGTACTCACCTTGTCTCACTGAGCGGGCCAGGGGTCAGGGGTCAATAGGGCTGCTCTGGCGGCCCCGTGTGGCCCAGCAAACAGGCCCCACAAGGAGATGCTGTTTAAGTCCAGAATTGCTTTCATGGAAGCTCAGGGGTCAGCCAGCCAGCGTGGGAGGATCCCGCCGTCCAACCTGCCCTTTGCTGCCGAGGCCAGTGGGCGAATCAGATTAGAAACACAAGGGAGCTGCCCCCAAGAGGTTGGGGGAGCTACACACTCATCTTCTATGGCTCTGAGCCTGTGGTGACACCTCTTGGCACTTGTCCCCGGGCTGGTGGCCACCCGCACACTTGGGGGGGGGGCATGGGCAGCAAGAACACAGGCTGGACAGTGGGGGTGGCATCCCGCAGAACGAGGCAGGCTCCCCAAACTGGACAGCGCCCCTCCCCCCGCAGCAGACTCACCCAGGAGCCCGGATGAGGAGGGAGACCCCATGTGCAAACTCCCAGAGAACTTTGAGAAATGTGTTGGGGCCCAGAGGGCTCACTGATTGGCCTCTGGCTTTAGCGTGTTGGAGGAGAGGCCGGCTAACTGCCCTCTAGCATGTAAATCAGTGTGGATTTGCATGATCTGAGGAGACTGCGAAGGCAAGACAGTCCTGCGTGTTTCAAGAGTCTGAAAACGGGCCGCCGGGCTGCCCCAGAGACCTGGGGGCTGGAAGCCCCTCGATCCCTCTGAGGCAGGAGGGAGGAAGAATCCTCTCCCTGGAGTGTAGACGGCCGCGCACTCCTTGTGTCCCTTGCATCGTGTTCTCCCTGGGCGTGGCTCTGTGCAAGGTTCTGGCTGGTTTCTGGAGTCCCGTCATACTGGCCCGGGCCCCCAGCTCCCACGCAGCCCAGCCCCATCTTCACCGGGTTCCATCGGCAAACCCTGCTTCCAAATGAGGGAGAGGACATCCCGGGGTGCCAGGACTTCACTGTACGCATTTCGGAGGGACACAGCTCTCCTCCTACCCCTGGCCAGTCACCTCGCAGAAAGCTTAGGGCGACGCGCTCCCCGTATCCAGAGCGTGTTTGCGTGTCCGCTCATCTCCCCAGTGTGGCTGCTCGCTTCTCTGTCTTGATCGCTGACTGATGGGTTTGTGAGAACTGGGAATTCATTCTTGAGTAAACTGCCCGTCTGTGAACTGGCCATTTGGGGCCTCCCCAGACCGTGGGAGCATCTGTCCCCTCGTCATGGCTGGAACTGAGAAGGGCGCCAAGAACCTGCAGGCGCTAAGTGCTTGGTCGGCAGGTGGAATGGCCCCAGCCCGACACCCAGGCACCTCCCCGTGGGGAACGTCCTCCCAGAAGCCGCCATCGGTGTGGCAGAAGTAACCTGACCCTTAGAACCAAAGCACGGGATTCATGGCTCGGTTCTGGCAATTTCTGTGTTATTCTTGCTGGTACTTGAGACCTTCGTCATGTCAAGGGCAAGATGGAGACAAGGGAGCCTCCTTGCTGGCTTCTGAGGCTGCAGTGAGCTCTGAGGGTGTCGCGCTCCCGCGCGTGGAGGGTCAGTTCCGGGGAGTGTCTGGGCCTGGAGCTGCTCTGCGAGGGCCGGAGTGTGTCCCCCACGTCACGGGGGCGGGGGACCGTCTGAGCATGAGCACCAGGCTCTTAATGCACATTAGCGGGCTTCTGCTCAGAGAGGAGGCCCATCTTTCAGTGGCCTGCTGCATGTGGCAGAATCGAATCACGCAGGGGAGCTCATGGACTGAAAATTCAATTACTTGTCATATTTTTTATTCGCTCGTTTCCTCCTTTCCCTGCTAAATTTAATTTTTCTCATTCTAATGAAGCTCCCTGGGAAAATCGAATCATTGTCTTATGTGGATCAGAGTGATGAACTCGAGACGGAGACGCACGGATGGAGGGGAGTTCGGCGGACAGTGTTCGAGGCAGCCAACGGTGGCGTCCGGGCTTCCCTCCCCTGGGTCCTTGCTGGAAAGGATGCGTCTCGTTCTGCGCTGAGTACCAGTGGGTCGAGGGCCAAGGATGTGAGAGTTAGTTTTCTGGAAGCAAAAAAAGATGACCTTGATTCAGTCGCGACCTGCTCTGTGTCAGCTCTCTCAGAAACGTAGGAAGACTGTCTAGAGGACAGCATTTTCTAGAATCAAGCTGTCGTCCAACAACAGGTATTGCCAGTCAACCCCACTGACAGCTTGACATGGGCTCTCATTCTTCTCCAGAAGCAGTCTGAGTCTGTATGCGCGTCTCGGTCACTCCAACCGTGTCACCCCCAGCTGTGGACCCCAGCTTCCTGCCCCTGGGTGCACAGCTGTGCTGGCTGTCCACGCAGGTCGCTGCCAGGCATTTGTCAAAGAAGGGGGCTTATCCCCTGGGAGTCAATCGTGTGCACACCCACATTTCCAAGGTCTTGTCACCTCCCAGAGTGCAGCCCAGACAGTGGTACTTGGAGCCGTTGCCTGGGGAGATGGCCGGACCCCTCCCACACTTGTGCACGCAAACATGTACACACACGTGCACGCACACGTGCATATGCAGAGCCACATACATGCACACATGCATGCACACACTTACACACATGTACATGTGGGCATACCCATGCAACCTCTGGGGATGGTCATGAAGGACGGAGGCGTTCCTGTGGGTTGTGAAAGGAAGAGACAGTTGGGTGTGCTCACTTCTCTCCCATCTTTGGAACTCCCTGAGCGGTTGGCCTGGAGAACCTGCACTGGCGAGACTCGGGAGTGCTGTTCCCGGTTGTCGTCCTCCTTTCCAACCACCCCGTCCTTCCTCGGAGGCAATAGAGGTCCAGCTGTTGGCTTGAATGTAGCAGAGGAGAAGGGCTAAGCATGAGTGGCGAACAGCAGGGAGCAAAAACTAGCCGATCCATTTCTGAAAAAAATTGACCCCGTTATGCCCCCGTGCCATGAAGAGCCCACATTCCGACAGCAGCCTGTGCTGGGTTGGGAGCGGCAGGGATTTATCTTGAGAGTTGACCTGATGCCAGCCCCGCAGGCGGGATGAGTTGATGAGGGCCTCGGGGAAGCCTGGTGGGAGAGGAAAGGCTTCACTCTGCTGCCAGGGATGGGGGGCAGCACCAGACGGGGGCCCGGAGAGGGGCCGGGAACAGCAGGTATGCAGTGGGGAAAACATATAAGAAACACACTCTCCACCCCGTGCACTTTTAAATATTTTATACAACTTTCCATATTTCCAATTTCTATATCAACTGTAGAGTACATGATGTTTTCTCCATTTTATGGAAGAAGAAACTAAGGTTCTGAAAGGCCATGTAATTCTTCCCAAAGCACTCCTAAGTCCCGAGTCTCCCCTTACAGCGAGGGGCACAACCGTCACTCAACAGTTCAAGACAGAAACCTGAATTCACATGGGACTACCCCCTTCCCACTGCCCACCTTCTTCATCTGGTCGCTCAGGGAGCGGGTCCCCTTGAGGGGACCTCCCAGAATCTGCACCGCGTCCTTTCACTTGCCGCCATCTTGGTTTCCTGCTTGGATTGTTAGAACAGCACCTTACTGGTTTTCCAGCCAACAGCTCTCTAGTTGGGCTCTGAAAAGAGCATTGGGCTTCCCTGCTCAGCTTCCTGGGACACCTTGTAGACCTCAGCTGCCAAGAGACCCCGTTCACCTCCATTCTCCTGAAGAAGCATGATGGAATTCTCTCTAGAATGTCTGGTTGCCCACTGGGCACAAGTCTGAGAGCTCCACTTGCTTGCCAGCGAAATGAAGCATGTTTTCCTGCAATCTAGAGTAATCTAAAGTGTATGAAACCGGGATGGTTTGGATCCAGAAATAATTCCTTAGAAACAAAGAACATTTTCACTAGTTTTTAGGTGACTTTATTTTGCCTGAAATGAGGAAAACACACACATGCTGATTCAGTCACAAGAGTTACAGGAAGTTTCAGTTCTGCTTTGACTTTGCAGCTGGCCATCCCGAAACTAGACCACAGATCCTTGTGGAACGCATTGTCCGAGCTACCACCTGGGCAGAGACAGAAGCCTGACCACAGAGCAGATGTGGGTGAATTATGACGTCGGGCTCCCAGGTCACAGCTGGTTTTCATTCCATTTGCTCAGAGTGACACTGTCCATCGTGTTCTTCAGACACTGTGTTGAGACATTGGCCGTCATCTAGGAAGGAACAAATACTAACATTGTTAGTACACAGGAAGAAGCTTGATTTTCATTATCCAGAAATATGTAACAAATAGAGAGCTTTCCTTAAACTCTCTATAGTCTGTGCCAGAAAATAGAAGCAATGTAACACTTCCTATTACGTTCTGTGAAGACAGCACCAACCTAATAACACCGTCAGACAAAGACGCTACAAGAAAAGGAAGCCGCAGATCGATACATCTCATAAACCGAGATCTGAAAATTCTCAGCAAGTATCAGCACATTGAAGCCAACAATGTATAGAAAGAATTACGCACCATGAGCAAGTGGGACTTCTCCAAGGTGTGAAAGACTGGGTCGACCTTCAAAACCCATGTAATTCAGTCCATCACGTCCACAGGTTGAAGGAGAAAAATCAGTCCGTTGATTAAGAATGAAAGGATTATGAGACAAGGAACAAACATGCGAGCTGCGGATCGCCCACAGGAGCCCCTGCTCACGGGCTTCCGGGAGGGGGACCGGGTGGGCTCAGGCCCCGAGGGCCCCACCGGGCATCTTGGCCAGCATGCCTCCAGGCTGAGCTCCCCACAGCCCATGCATCCTCTTCCTCACCCTGCCTTGCCCCGCTCAGGGACTGACTCACCAGCACCCTGATTTGGCAAGACCAAAACCAGGGTGTCATCCCTGACAACAAGGCACAGTGGAGGCCTTGCTCACCCCACGTGCACACGCCTCGTCTCAACCCTCTACCAGCCCCTCTGACAATAACCGAGACAGGCTGCTCCCCCAAGGGACCTGCCCGGTGGAGGCTGCCCCGGGTCACTGCAACCTGATTCTCTCTGTAGAAGGCCGAGTCTGGGCACTGGCACTTCATTTGGGTTTGATTAACGAGGCTGTGGAGGGTCTCCGGGGCACAACCACCCCGACGCATGCTCCCTCCCAGCGCCTGATACGCCAATTATCTGTGTCTTTGGGAGAAGACGGAGGAAGTGGGCAGTTAGCAAAAACACAGACTCACTCATTCTAATAAATTGTGGTGAAAAGTAAAACAAACATGACCCACTTATAAAGGGGAGAAAAGCCCAGCGGTGAGAAGACAGCAGAAACGTGAGAACAGGCGTCTGCTGCTTGGCCCGCCAGTGAGACACGCAGCCACACCCACCGGGCTCGCGGGCTGGGGAAATGCCGGCGTCCGGACACTCTTGTTCCGCAAAGAGCTCCTACACGGTACAGAGCCGGCTCCCTGGAGGCCAGAGAGCAGCGGACCGGTGATCATAACTGAAGGAAAAGGACTCAGAAGCGTACATGGAGAAAATGTCCACCCTTCCCAGTGATTAAACAAATAGCAATGACCATAAGGAGGGCCTTTCATTGCTTATGAAATTTACAAAACCCCTGGAAACAAGGTCAGGCCCAATGTTGGTAAAATCAAGGGAGTTCCTGGGATGTTGGTGGAAGTGGAGCCAGTTTCAAAGGCGACCTGGTGGTATGGATTAGGAACCATGAAAGGCAGGATTACCTTTCACCTGATGTTGATGTCATGGAAGCGGTAATTTATGTCAGTAAATATGACCCCCCAGATTCCGAACTATTTAATGTAAAAAATGCGGATAAGTCAAAAAAACAAGTATAAACACAACCCAAATTCCACGTACAACGCCACTTGTCATAGACTGGGAACAACCTACCTACCCCTGAGCTATCGGGGGACGTTTAAGAACGGGTTGCAAAGACATCTGCCCACTCGCACAAATGTGTGTCTTCGAAGGTCGGAGGAGGCAGCCAGCGGTAGAGACGCTTACCTAGCTCAGCTGCGGTGATGCAAGCAGGTCCTGACATCGGGACGGGAGGAAGACAACGAAACAGCAGCGGCACTCCTATTTTGGAACTTGGACACAGTTAATGTTTCAGTTCTAACGTGTTGGTGTTTTTAGTTTTTTTAAGTGAAAATGTACTTATAGTAGGGAAAAAACAAAGATGAGCTCAGATCTTCCCAATGACTCGTTCGTTGCTCATCCGTCGTTCATGAGCGTATCGGGACTTTCCGGGCCCATTGACGTTGTCACCCCACGTGTGCCGTGGCTAATGAGCTGCGGCGGGAGTCCCTGTGGTGCAGACGACTATTTCCTTCGCTCCCGCATCCACGCGTGCCCTGGGCTGGGGTCCTTATCTCTGCAGCAGCCACACGCGCAGTAAGTTCCCGTGACCAGGGTTCCTCGAGACTCCTGGAGATCCCAGGCTCTGCCAGTGGAGTGCGCGCGGGAACATGGCACTTGGCCACATGCAGGGGAGAGGAATGTGGTCACACCTGCAGCCAGCGGCTCCCCGTTGAGGAAGAGTCCACGGGGCCCATACACGCCGCGCCTGCTCTCCGGGTGCCTGGCCGGGCCTGCACGGTTGGCATGTGCACAGGAAAGTGAACAGAGGCCCAGAGCCCGCGACAGAGCAGCACCCATGAGGAGTGGCCCAGGTTTGGCCCCAGATCAGCGGGAGGTGAGCCAGGGACAGGTCCAAGGATGCCTTTCTGCTTCCTTCTGTGGTACCTTCTTTGGAAGAGAGAGTCTCCAGGGTCTGTACGTGGGTTTGTGGTTGGGGGTCAAGGCAGAGCATGAAGAGGGCTCTTTCTTTCTTCCTCAGTGGGGGACACTCATTCACTGGGGCCAGTGGCAGGTGGAGGGCAGGGAGCATAGGGGGCTGGAGAAGGAAGAGAATTTCTCTCACCTCCGTTAGAGCCTTTGAACAGTACTGGGAAGGTGGCTCCGTGTGGCTGAGCGGATGGCGTCAGAGCAGCCAGGGGCCCCTCTGGGGACGGGGCACAAACTCACAGAGGCCCAGACACAGCTGGGCCCTTGTCTCCAGCCTGGAAGCTAGAACCGGGAGATGAGGGTTGGGGATCATCACGGCAGGCCCGGGTGGTTTCGGAGATGCTGCCGTTGAGCACCCCACGTGCCTTCAGGGAGCCATCAGAAACGTTCACATCTGTAACAAGAGCTACTTTATGTGCCTTGAATTAGATCCTCAAGGACTCGTAACATTCATCCAGAACATTTTCTGTCGGGGGCTGTCCTGGAGGCCCATCATCCCACAGACCCCAGCAAGGAGTCCAGAGCCATGGAGGGGCCGGCAGACGTCCTCACAGAGTTCCCCATGGGTCCTGAGTGAGTGGGAACCCAAGGAGCATTGTCCCCATGCCGCCCCCCACACCTCCGCCTGCAGGGCCCGCAACGCACTCCCATGGGACAGACCAACAGGTCATCTTCCCAGGTAGCTGCACCCAGAGTCACAGATCCAAGACTCAGACACATTAGTCTGACCTCAAATCCACTGTCTTCCCCCTAAACGTCGATGCTCACATACTAACAAACTGAACTTAATTTGTTTCTAAGTACACTCGTGAAAGAATGGGTTTTGCAATGCATTTCTTCATTTAGTAAAACGCACACTTCCTGTGCCTTTGTCGCCGAGCCCCGCTAAGTATCCACCTCACGGAGAAGACGGTGCCCCTGGGAGAAGAACTGGCCCATGGGGGGCGAGGGCAGTGGCTGGAGGAGGCAGAGCAGATGTGCCCAGTGCCTCCAGAGGACACCTGGCCTGTCCCCTTCCTGTCCTGCCCTCTCCTGACCAAGAAAGTGGCATACGGTCTCTGTGAATTAATACAGTCGTGTTTATCAAAACCCCTACAGGGACAAAGCTGGGCAGTGTCGTCCCTCGAGTGACCGCCAGAAAACCCCCACCAGCCAGAATCCTAGGAGGTGTCATCTTCGGGGACGGGCCAGGATCCCAGCCCCAGCCTCTGGCCGATGGCCTCCTGGTTTGTCTCTGAGCCTCCGTGCCCTGATTCGTAAAGTTTCGATAATTCATAAACTCCTTGTGGAGTTTAAACATAAACTATTCATTGCTGGCCACGACTTAGAAGGGAAACCATCCCTTTGCTCTGGAAACACCGTGGTTCTGTCCCTGCGCTAACTACACTCTGATCGCCTTTGCCCCCTTGCGGGGTTCCCTATGTACTTCCACACCTGCCTCCACCAGGGAGGCACAGAGTGCCATGAGAGCGCGGCCTTGTCCGGCTTGTGCCGCAGACATGGCCTGATGTGGCAGGTGTAACCTAGGCCCCTCTACCCGTGGCCGCCTGAGTGCCTCAACCGAGACTGAGTAAGGGACAGGCGAGGCTAGGGAGGGAGAGACAGGCTCTGGCCGTGGAGAAATGCTGTAGACACGGTGTCAGCCAGAGAAGTGAGCATAACAAGCCCACCCTGTTTGCTCCAACGGGTGGGGGGGGAGGTGCAGCCTGCAGCCCACCTTTAGGAACCCATCTTGTTTGTCCTCAGTGTTACAGACAAGATAATTACCAAGTTCCCTGGCCAGTTTCCATAAAAGACTGACTATAAAAGCCCTCAAGGGCAGCCGGCAGCGGGTCCTGGACCCGCCTCACTGTGGGGAGCTGTTCTCACCTTCTCTGAATAAGCCTCCCTCCACCTCGCCCTGTTCTCCGCAGCTCCCTTCTGCGATCCCGAGAGACAAGAATCCTGCGATCCTACGGCAAGAGGAAGCTGACTTTGTCGGGTTCTGCAGGAAGCTGGCCGCATCCCGGTGTAAACACAGTCGGACCGGCCCCAGTACCCCCTGGATCTCAGGCCGTCCCATCCTCAGTCATGAGAACCTCAGAGCTGTAGCCGAGGAGCCCAGCCAGCCGCGGGGGACGCTTGCGGGTCCCACAGGGTGGGGAGAGCCAGAGGCAGCATGCAGGGCTGCAGGCCGCACCTCCCCCCGCCGAACCAGCTGGCCTGCGCTGGCTGAGCCCGGAGGTCTATTTCCCGGGGCCGCTGTAAGCAAGTACACAGACGGGGGCCCAAACCGCAGGACTTGGACCTCCTTCGGTTCTGGGAACTGAAGCCTGGACTCGAGGGGTCCGCCAGTCTGTGCCCTTTTTGAAAGCGCTAGGCGAGGATCTTCCCAGGCTCCTCGCATTTCTGGCGGCTCCTGCCTTTCCGTAGCTGTGGCTGCACCACACCGGTGTCTGCCTGCGTCCTCACACGGCTCTCTCCCCGTGTCTGTGTCTGTGCCTCCATTTCCTCTTCTTATCAGCATACCAGTCACACCAGATTAGGGCCCCCTAATGACCTCATCCTCACTGGATCCCGTCTGGGGGGACCGTTTCCAGGCCAGCTCACATTCACGGGTCCTGGGGGTGAGGCCTCCAGCAGACCTTGTTTGGGTTGGTGGAGAGCCGGGGATTAACTTTTATTTCGCACTAATGGAAACCACAAAAAGAGGTTGACATTTCGCATGCCACAGCACAGCATTTCAACAGAATAACAGACCTCGAGCCCAGAGTAAACCCTCCTCAAACAATAGGTTCTGTTGCTCAGGGTACAGGAAACTGACTTCGTAAACGTCTGCTGATGGAGGATACTGAAGTCCAGACGTGAACCCACGGGCTCGCTGTTCACTTTCTGCGCAGTCCTGTGAAAAGATGAGCTCAGGCCTGGTCAACGTCATCAGAGTGTATCCGAGCACAGATTCTAACACAGCAGCGCCAGACCGGAAGGGGTCGGGAGCACAGCGTCAGGAACCGGGAGACACATCGGGGGAGCAGGTGCAGAAGTGGGTGGCCCGTGGTTGGTGGGCCATGCAGACAGCTCAGCTGGCGTTGGGGACTGCTGGTCCCCAGTGTTTTGACTTCACACCCTTGAGACACTGACAGGCTCAGACTTCAGTCTGCTGAGCTCACCCTCGGCATCTGAGTGCCCCAGTCTGCCGGCCTCCTTGTGGGAATGATCTCGCAGCCCATCACGAACCAATCTCCATGAGGGATTAACACCCATGTACAAAGCCGTCTTCCTGCCATGGCTTGGGGCACCTGGAGGATAGCGGGAAGGCTAAGCCCAGTCCCAAAGCATCAAGAGGCTGGTTCTGTACTGCACGGGGCTGACCATGCTGCGCTGACTACTTCATTTCCTGTAAGTGCGTTTTCAAGGTTGGGGGGCATGTCTCTCCTGCAAGGGGAGAGCACGTCCCTGAGGCATCAGGCAGGCACCGTAGCTTCGGGTTCTCAGCTGGCTGGGAGGACATCTGATATCAGGGGAGAAGGTCCGTCCTGCTAGGGGTATTTTCCCGAGAGCCAGAGCAGTGTGGAAGCCAATGGAGATGTCCTAGCAGGGCCCCCCTCAGGAACCCCCAAGACCCCCTCTGGGAGTGGCCGTCGCGGGAAGGCCCATGGCCTGGACTCCAGGCTTGTCCAAAGGTTCTGGGACCAGCTGGCCATGCGGATGAGGGCCAGCCCACCACAGAGGCCAAGGACAGGCACCCCAGCAGGCTGAGCAGGTGCTCTGCAAGGAGGTGGGAGGAACATTCCAGAACTGTGAGTCACGAGCTGCGCCAGAACAAGACACAGGAGTCGACACCAATGGCATGAGAAGGAGAACACGAGTGATGAGACATGGCAGATGTTCAGAGAAGTGGGGCTGGGACATGTCTCGCTGACCGTGGAGGGAGGCCACGGGTGGACGTGTCCACACAGGTCTGGAGTGGGAGTGACTGTGAGGACCTGAAGCTTCCAGGTCTGCCAGGCTGATTCCTAATAAAATATTCCCCAAGAATCTGCCTCCCCTTGTGCTGAGAAGCTCCTTAGGACGTGAGGCACTTGCCACCTCTCAAGTCTGAGATTTAGGGACTCGTCAGTTTCTGGTGACAGAAGCGCCCTCCTCACCATCACTCCAGCAGCTGCAGGAGCCCACTTCAAAGCTGCGGTCGTTCCAACGGCCATGCCAGGAGCAAGCCCAGCCTCCTAACGGGCAGTATGTCTGGTGTCCAAAGGGATGTGTCAGGCCTCTCTCCCTGCGGGAAAACAAAGGAAAGAAACTGGGGCACCTGGGGGGCTCAGGTGGTGAAGAGTCTGCCTTCAGCTCAGATCATGATCTCAGGATCCTGGGATCGAGTCCGGCATCGGGCTCAGTGGCGAGTCTGCTTCTCCCTCTGCCTCTGCTCTGCCCTGCAACTTTGCTCCTCCTCTCTCACAAATAAACAAAATCTGTTAAAAATAAATCCCAACAGAAACACAAGCATGAGTATAGCAACAAAAACTACACATGAACGCCTATTGTGGCTTCATTTGTTGTAACTAAAAATGAGACGAAAAGGAAAACCAGTGTCTGTCAACAGCGGAATGGGCACATCGTGTAGTCAGAGCAGGAGAGTCACACGGATGTGTGGTCCCCCCAAACAGCCCAGCCGAAGGCACTCCTAGCGCACGATTCCTGATACAAGCAGTACAAAGGGTGGAGGGCCACTTGCTGTCAGAAGTCAGGACTGTGGTTACCTTGGG
The DNA here is from genome assembly GCF_009829155.1 of Mustela erminea. Taxonomy (NCBI): domain Eukaryota; kingdom Metazoa; phylum Chordata; class Mammalia; order Carnivora; family Mustelidae; genus Mustela; species Mustela erminea. Next base: position 94,773,740 of record NC_045624.1, on the reverse strand, counting down.
GAGGGAGGAGAGGGCAGGATGTGGGACGGGTCACGAGAGGCCCCGGCGTGATGACAGGTATGCAGGTGTATCTGGATCCATCTGTGATGGGGCCCCAAATGGTACTCCTGTGACTTACGTGTTTATTAAAATTCCATGTTTGAGCTCTACAGCCAAGGAGTTTGACAGTAAAATGCTTGGAATCGTAGTACGAGTCTTGTCGATCTGGAGCTTTAATTTGCAAATATGCAGTCCTAAGCACCCACTCTCCCAATGTTCAATGTTGGGATCTACCCAACCTTAAAAATTAAAATATTTCTACTATTGTCCATAGTCTTACTTTCATCTAAGCTACAGTGACCTTAAGTGGGAAGTTATGGGTCTTCATCTGGAAAGTCACCTATAGTCTCAACATTTTTTAAAAACAAGAGCACGTCTGGGTCTTCTGATCATGAACAGCTCCTCCGTAAAAACGTCTTTTAAAAGCCTTTCTTCCTCGGGCAAAGGATTGGAAATCTTTCTAGACTATCATTTAGAGAGAAAATGTTGAACTAAAAACTCCTAATGTATTAGTGTTTGATTTTGTCTTATAGCCTTGCAGTTCTTGTAACTGATTCTGACTCCCCTTAGAACTGAATTGGAATGTGCCCACTTGTGTCAATTGTAGGTCTGTGTGTGCATGTGTGCACGTGTGTGAGTGTGTCTGTGTGTGGAAGCGTGTGAATGCGTGTGTGAGTGCCTTGTATGTGGCTATGTGTGAGCACATGTGTATAAGTGCATGTGTGTGCATCTGCATGTGCATATAAGTGCGTTCAAGTTCATGTCTCTGAGTACATGTGTGTGTCCATGTGTGTAAGCACATGTGTGTATAACCATGTCTAGTGTGTGAGTGCACCTGTGTGAGTGGACATGTAAGTGCATGTGTGAGTGTGTGTGCATACGTGTGTGTTGTGAGTGTGCATAAGTACGTCTGTGTAAGCGCCTGTGTGAATGCATGTGTGTGTGCTGCAGGGGAGGGCATGTAAGATGGCCTGGAGAGAGTCAGAGGTGAAGAGGAAGGGTTGGAATGACCTCAGGGCATACATGAGGACTTTGGTCAGCTCGGACTTCCAGGCTGTTCCACACAATCTCATAGGATGACTGTTTGACGTTTCAGTAGAAGGGCCTGCGGGACTTGTCTTTGCTTTCTCACTGCTTTTCTCTTTGCCTGTGTGGTCTGATTCTCTCTGCATGTAAGCACGTCCTGCCTATAGCATCAGTTAAAGATTTCTGGGTCCAGGTTGCTAAACTCCTCAACGTGCTCCAGGAGTGGGCATAGGTGGGCATCCTGGACTTACCCAACAGGCTGGGAGATGGGCCACTATTCCACCTGATCATCTAAGGGCTGCATCTCTGATCACCACTCTTCTAAGAGATCATTTCAGTTCAAATTTAGCTCGGAATGAACTGACACTTTCTTCTTTTCAGATTTATGCCTCTTACACCCAAGCCTGTCATCCAGCATGCTTGCCCACTGCTGTCATGGTCATCTGTGTCGCACGTGTCCACTGTATGCATCCCTTGTAGCTCTGTCCTTTAACCAGAATATCAGCACACACATTCAGGGGTGTTCATCTTCAGGGAACATGGTGTAGCCGTAGTTTCCTCCATTTTCAACTAAAAGTCCTGAGCACCCTATAAAACACAGACTAGGAAGCCTCTGGAAATGGAGGGAGGCAAACCGGCTACGAACCTCGGCATCTGAGGGATGGCCCAGCCAAGAGTTCTCTGGGTTTCCTTCTTGCTTCTCAGATCCCGGACTGGGCAATGGAGAAACCAACAGTCTGCAAATGCCAGGAGGGGCAGAAGGACTGCAAGACACAAAAACCAGCAGCTTAATCTCTACAGCCTGGGCCGGGGCCGGGGGGCAGGTAGAACGAGGCATATGAGCAAGACAAAAGCACCAAGACTATAGCAGCCATTATAGAAACGCTTCCACGGACGATCAGGAACACACCTGAAACAAATGGCAAGAAAATTAGATGGCACAAGAACAAAAATGAAAGCTATCAAGAACCAAATGGAAATGTTAGAACTATAAAACACAATAACCAAATTTAAAACGCAATAGATGAGCTCAAGAATCGGAGGGAGAAGAGTCAGGGAGCTTGAAGACTGAAGTTTAGAAATTACTCATCCTGAAGAACAGGGAAAGCAGGCCAGTGGGATGGTCACAGTAGTCCTAACTCCCATGTCAGCAGAAATCCAGAGGGGACCATAGGAGAGACAGATGTGGCTGAAAGAATATTTGGATGAACAACATCTCAAAATGTTCCAAATTTGGCACATGCAAAACCAAAGCCAAAACCGAAAACAACCCAAAACCTACAGCTTTAAGAAGCTGGGTGAATCCCAAACAAAATACATCAAAGAAGCCCACAGCAAGATTCATGATAACAAAATTGAAGACAAAGAAAAAAAGTCGTGAAAGGGGCCTTTTACCCACAGTGGATGAAACCATCCACATGACAGCAGATTTCTTATTGCAAACTATGGAGACCGGAAGAAATTGGCATAACGTTCATCAAGTTGTGGAAGAGATGTCGCCCCAGAGTTGTGCATCCAGGAAAAAGGCCTTCAGAAGTCCAAGTGAAGGAAAGTGATGGGAAGAGAAGAGGCTTTGTCACCAACAGACTTACCCTAAGTATGGCCACAAGAAGTTCTCTAAACAGAAAAGGAAACAAGAGGACAAATACTGGGTCATCAGGAAGGAAGGACAAATAATGAGAAGAGTAGAAACATAGGCAAATACAAAAGATGGTCCTTTTTCTCTTGAGTTTTCTAAATTCTGGGTGATGTAGAGCAAAAACTGCATCACTGTGGTTCTCAAGAAAAAACCTGCACGTGATGTGTCCTGCCCTGCATTTCTTTTGGACAACAGTGCTCTGCATAATAAGGAAATTGTAAAAACAGTAACAATTTTTTTAAAAAGTGGGGTACACAGAGAGTCCCAAGAGGCAGTCACCTTCCCCATAATTATTCCCAGTGAAAGTGTTTGTGGAAAAGCACTGATAACTCAGGAAACCAGAATTTCCAACCATTCATCTTTCAGGGCAAAAGAAATGCATGGATAGAGTCTAGAACACAATAGCAGGGCTGTAAGGGAGAAGGACGTGGGGGGGGGCGGGTGGGCACCCACCATCACAGCACCAGCTGCCCCCACACCTGGGCCGGGTCCACGTGGAGCCTTGCAGTCATACCAGATGAGACCTTGACTTCTCTCCTGCCCTCTTCTCAACCCCTTTCCTCCCCAACTGTCTCCAAGTGTGCATTTCCAGCATACCTTGCCCATATAACAATCCACAGCCTCACGAGGATTCCTGAACTGGGTAGCTTTTTAAAAATGTGTTTTTAACAATAAACTTTACAACCAAGGATATATTCAAAAGGTAAGCCAAACGGGCATAAAGAGAACTAGAGCTGGGAGGGATAAGGAAGGATCTTCACATTGAAGAGCCATGGACCCCGGAACATCCGTACCCCTGGATGTTTGCCCCACGTTGAACTCTTTATGGCAAGTTATAGTCAAGCACATCCAGAAATGAGTTTCACTCGTTGCAGTAAGAACAGGCAAACAAGTTCATCACCAAGGCAGTAAAAATCTGGTTTCTGTGCTTAATGTCAAAAACAAGTTGACATTGCTTGCTTGGTCTGAATATTGAGGAAATGTGAAATCTCTTTACACTTCTATAATGAGATTTCCTATTGCTAATCTATAACAAGTCCAACAGAGCTTTAATTTCCTCCTAATAGGGACATTTAAGAATTTACCAGGTTATGGAGAGTTCAAACATGGTCAGGCTTTCAATCAAGAATTCCTAATTCAAATCCTGTCCTCTGCTGACTAACAGGCACTAATAGGGATCATTACATCTTTGCAAACCAGGACAGAACGGTGCGGGGTAATCGGCTTATCCCTCGCCATCTGGCCAGAATGCCTGTAGCTGGCTCTGGGCTGCAGACAGGCTTGGCTGGATGGTAAATTGTGCAGGAAAAAGCCCTGGCTGGAGGCTCCCGGTTGGCTTTATGGGGGAGTAGCAGGGTTCTCCGGTGAAAAAACAGAACCCAGAAGCAGTTCTGGTGCCAGTCAGTCTGGCCAGAAGGTACCAGCCTCCTCTTCCTCATCCTCCACACACCCCTACCTTTTCGGGTCCCTCCAACAGCACAGTCACTAACATCTGTTGTGTTAGGCTCCACGGGGCATAGCATCTTCCCTTCTCCATCTCATTAGGCCCGTCCAACCTGTGAAATGGGAAGGGCTGTGTGTTTATGGGCAGGGAAACTGAGGCAGAGGCACATAAAGACACACCCCGGAGGACACCAGATTTTCACCAATGGGTGATGCTGTCTGTGCCTTGACTCTTTCTTCTTGTTTGACTCTTGGCTAAACCATCTCTCAATGTCGACAGCTGACATAACACCAGCATATAATTTAGTCATGTCGGAGGGCCAACATCGGGACAGGCTTCCCTCCACTGGCTTAATCCAAGTTCCAAAGGGAGACAGTTCAGAAGAGGCACATTTTCCCAGAATCCTCCATGAACCTGAACATGTGAGTGTTTCTAAGGGGAGCCTTCAATGAGCATGGACAGCAGGGGCTCCTACCTTTCATTCTGCACACACAACATGTTTTTCTGACTGAAGGCAGATCCATAGCAGAGTCATCATCCAGGAGGGGCTGGTAGAAATGGATTCACTGCAGAATGGAGAGTCTTTCCCTTTCTGCCCAGTGGGTCCGAGGGAGAACCCTTGACCCATCAGGTCTTCTGATAATGATTTGCTAAACAAACAAAAATGGCTCTGGGTTTTTCCAGAAAAACAGAACCAACAGGATATAGATATAGGTATAGATGTGGAGACATAGAGGTAGAGATAGAGTGGGGGTACAGATATTCATTTGGGGGGATATAATTGTGGAAGTAGAGGCTGAGAAGTCTAAAATCTGCAGGACAGGCCAGCAAGCCAGAGACTCAGGGGGTGCAGTTTAGGTGGGAAGGTGTCTGGAAGCGGAACTCCCTTGTGCTCAAGGGAAGTCAATCCTTTTCTCTTAAGTCCTTCAACTGACTGGATGAGGCCCACCCACACTGTGAAGCATAATCTGCTTTACTCCAAAGCCCACTGATGTAAATGTTAATATTATCACAGAAAGTACCTTCACAGCAACTTTTAGAATGATGGTTGACAAAATATCAGGTACCAGCGCCCATGAAATTAACAATCGCACTCTCCCATAGGACACAAACGGGTCTGGCAGTGACATCAAGGGTCAGGCTCTAAGCGATTCAGGGCTTTGGGGTCCTTCAAGGGCAACACTGTTCTTGAAGCTCCTCATTTGTGGTGCTTTCTTTGAGGCAGTTTGTGGACATTCTGCAGAGGGGGCTGGAAAGTTGTGCTAGCAGTGTGGGCCTCACAGGGCTTGTCCGGTTCCCAAGGGTGGGCGGTCCAGCTCCCCATGAGCACCACGGAGGCTGTGAGCATCCCACCCGCCTGCAGATCGTCCTCCTGCCCCAGGCTGGCCGTCCACCCCTGCTTCTTCCCAATGGAAATCCCAGAACCCGAGCATCTGGATGACGTCAGACTCTGGAGTCAGAATCAGGGAACCCCTGGAGCCCTCTGGGGTTAGCCCAAGCCACCCAGGATCGGCCCCGGACCCTCCCTGCAGATGTCAACTTGTCTCTCCCCCTGCACATTTGCGCTTTGTACCAGGCACTAGGGCTCCCCTTTCCTTCTTCAGGGAAGTCATTTGAAGTCATCCCGGGGTAGACCTGGGACCTGAGTCCTGTGTCTTCCACAGGCAAATGCGTCCTTTAAGTCTGTCACAAGATCAAAGGAAGGGTAGAAAGGGAGGGCTTGGGGGGTGTTTTCTTCCATCGGCAGAGACTTGCTTGTGTCAACATTTCAGATTATATGCGATCCAAGCTGAATTGAAAGAATCCTGTTGACGCTGTCTCTGGATGCTTTGAAGAGCATTCTGTCACAGGACCGGGGTGGGCTGTACTTGAGGGGTGTCCAGGGGCTTTTAAACTGTTGGGCTTTGCTAACCTCCTACACTGGACTTGACCAGCTGCACCAGGGGCCAAGGCAGTTTGGATGCTCAGAGCTCTTTGTGTCGGGTAGGGGGTGGGTAAGTCATCTCACACAATCCTGACCGCACCTACCTCCAGGCTGTTCTACCTGCTCTGGGTCTCCCTGCCTTTCCTCTCTCCTGAGCCCTCTCCGCATCCCAAAGAGAAAACCCCATGCTGCACCATCAGGAGCACAGCCTTCTCCAACCCCCCTGTTCTGGGCGGAAACACCTTGTCTTGTAGGGATTAGAGTATCACCTCCCCCTGGACTGCAGAGTCCGTGAGACCCAGACGGAGAAGCCTGAGTGTCCTCTGTGTGGCTGGCCCGTGGGACCAACAGAAAAGCACCCACAGGGGCCTGAAGGGCAAGAGAATCTCACCCCTGGGAGGGTCCAGCCATGCCGGGGCTTTCCTGCCCAATCCGCCATGGATGGTGCAGACAAGGCCACCTATGTCTGTCCAGGATTCACCAGCCAAAGCCAAGTACATGGGTTTCATGCCCATGAGGAGTCACATGGTGGCTTCGAGTCAAGGGGCTCTCCTGTCTCGGGGGCACAAGGTGACCACGGAGATGACCTAGTGAAGCCCGGCATTTGGGACAACGCCAAGCAGACATGCCACTGAGCCAGCACACCGGCAGGTGTTCAGCCTTTGCCCAACTCCAATCTCCTGCGCTGAACGCGTCTCACCACAGCGGCTGCGGGGAGGTGAAGGCCGGAGGCAAAACTGCGTGGAAACCCTTAATCCATCCCTTGTCCAAATTCTGGGGTAAAGATCCTTCTAAGCTTTGCAACTCAGGGTCAAGTTCCCGAAGCCCTGAGTGAGAGAAGCAGTGGAGAGCAGCGCACCCTCCCTCCCCAGAACCAGTGTGCAGGAGAGAGGCCAAGGGCAGTGGGGGCAGTGGTGCAGGCAGGGGGCGCAAGGGGACAGGACACAGGAGTGAGGCCTGGCCAAGGAGGAGGGGCGCAGCGCCAAGCCCCAAGGAAAAGCCGCAGGTGCCCAGGAGATGTGATGGTTTCCACCATACTCCCCAAATCACCATGATGCAAGAGAACGTCTGGTCTAAGTTCAGGTTGACACAGCACGTGCCCTCTGCATGTCCATCCCCAGAGGTCCCCCCAAGCCCCAGCATGATGATCTGCAGACAGAGACCCTCTCCGTGGCCAGGCTAGCCCAGGGCCCTCGGAGAACACGGTGGGTGGACGGGAGCAGGGAGGCACCTGCCGCCATGGGAAGCAGAGATCGGTGGGGTCACCCTCTACCTTCTCTCAGTTCCTCTTGCCTTCGGGAGTGGGGGGCCCATAAACTCTGTCTGTGCCTCAACAGATCATCCGGGACCTGGCGGGCTGCCTCTCGCTCGGACCTACCCCACGCCAGGCCTCACCACGCCCCTCTCCGTCCACTCCTCACCCTGGTCGGGGCTGAGCACCTCCCGTGCGCCAGGCCTGGGACAGGACGGGGCCGTGAGCAGGACCCAGGGCTGCGCACCGTCACTCAGGCCGCAGACACGCTGTCTTCACAGAGTCCCAGCGAGTTGGGTGGTAGCGAGGGGAGTGTGGGGAGGGCTGAGCACCTTCCCCAGACACACAGAGATACAGGCCGGGGTTCTCGGGTGGGGCCCACGCCGTCTCGTGTGTAAGAGAGATCAAGTTCAGCCGTTACAGCAGCAGAGTGTCGCCCTGCCCGCCAGACACGCCTGCTGGTGAGGCCCAGGGTCACGGTGCAGGGGCGGCTCGGCGACCCGGGGCCCTGACCTCCCGAGGGAGGCTGCGAGGCTCCGGCAAGGTGGCAGGCAGAGAGGCCAGCACCCTGCCTAACGGGGGGTCGGCTGCCGGTTCTCCAAAGCCCCGTCCTGGCCACCATGACCATCGCGTGGGGAGAGGAGGCAGTGAGAGCTCTCGGTCCGGGTGGGGGCCGGCGCGCGGGGGACGCCCAGGACGGAGGCTGCACGCCCAGCCCCACGCCAGCCCCGGCGCTCCGTGTGGATAAAGAGGCTGGGCTGGGCGGCCGCGCTCTTCGTCTCCCCATGAACGCAGCGCGGGGCAGGAGAAAAGAATTCCCGATCGCTTGGACCCGTATTTAATTATTTTGATTTATTAACACCGAGTACACAGAGCCGTCCCCTGAACGTGACAGCCCTCCTTCCCCGGCGAGTCTGGGAGTCTGGCTGGCCTCCCGCCGCCGTCCGCACGGTCCTTTTCATTCCCATCACGTGATTATCCACCAAGGCCCAGCCGGGGGGAGCAGGGCGGGCGTGCAAAGTTCACCGCGAGTTCAAGGGCTGCCCACGAGGCCTTGGGAGCCGCTGCGAGAGTCGGAGAACAGCCTATGGGCTGGAGGAGGGGGGCCCTGAGGGTCTGAGGGTCTCCAGGGGCCTCGGCCCGATGGGCAGAAGTTGGGGACTGCGGGGGGCACGGACAGAGGGCGGGCTGGCGCCACTTCTGCACCTCCTTCTCTCCTCCCCACCTTTCTCCGCTGCTCCTGCTGCCCCTGCTCCCTCGTCCCTCCCCTCCCCTCCCCCCTCCGCCTGTGCTCCCCTCCGTTTTCTCCTTAGCATGCTCCCCCTCCTCCTCCTCCTCCTCCTCCCCCGCCGGGGCTGGTCCAGATCCCCGTGGGGAGCAGGTGCCCCGCGAGGCCCCCGCGTCACGCGTCCCGGTGCTTGGGTCTCACCCAGGCGAGCTCTGCCCACTTGTCTCAGACACGGGAAGCCCAGAGGGTATATTCCGGCTCCAGCAGGGGTGACCTGTGGGACATTAATCCCTATAGCGTCAGAGGCTCTGAGCCCCAGGCTGCGACAGTCGGACTGAGACACAGAGGGTGCGTCCTCGCCTGGCCGCGTGTAGAGGATGGGTCCAGATGACGCGGCGATCCGAGATGTCAACAGTTTCTCAGGCAAGTACACCATCAAACACCTGGGGGCTCAGTCGGTGAAGCGTCTGTCTTCGGCTCAGGTCATGATCCCGGGGTCCTGGGATCGAGTCCCGCGTCAGGATCCCTGCTCAGCGGGGAGCCTGCTTCCCCCTCTTCCTCTGCCCTTCCCCCTGCTTATGCTCTCTCTGTCTCTCTTTCTGTCAAATAAACAAATAAAACCTTTAAAAAAAACAAACATGAAACGCTTCAGACACGCACAAGGACCTGGAACCTGCCCCACATAGCCCCTTCTTGCCTCGAGATGGCTACTGTGGGGCTTAGGCAAAGTCGTGCTCGGTGACCTGGGGCTCCTGGGACAGTGGCCACGTGCCCACTGGGGCTCAGGCCATGGGGCAGTCTTCTAACATGAATGCAAAGGACAAGTGACTCAGTAGCAAGGGGGTTTCCGGGGACCAACACGTGGCCCTGCGTCTGCTCTCTCCAGCCCAACGAGCATTTGCAAGGCTAGGAGGAAACCAAGTAAGTGGTCTCCCCCACACCAACCCCTGTACCCCCAGAGCTGTCATGCTTCAGCTCCCAGTGGACACGGCCCCAAACCCTGAGAAAGAGCCTCTGCTCTTGGGCTCTCGTGTGGGGATCATCCGCTATCCGCTCCACACAGGGCTAGGGCGCTCTCCGCCTCGCCACAGCTCTGCACGTCCGCCTTTGTCGCCCATTTCACAGCTGGGAAAACTGAGACTCGCAAGGCCGCCCCATGTCACCGAGCCCATAGCGGTGGCAGAGAAGCTGCCTCTGTCCCCCCCTGTTTCACCATCTCCCGCACTCCGGGAGTCTCCCTCCTGTTTCGGTAGAATCAACATGTGTTCTGTTTGGTTCGTCTGGGACACGCGGGCTTTCCAGCCCCGGCATGAGGCACCTGGAAGGATAGCCCACGCCGGGTAGCCAGGGAGGGAAGGGAGCCATGCCTGGCTCCAAGCCGGACGAGCGCTCCTGCCCACGGGGCCGCCCTGTCCGCTGTTCCCGGCGTGCACCTGTCTTCCCAGAAGATGGGCCAATCTGCAGCATTTCTTCGGAAGCAGAAACCCACATCATGGGGGCTTTTCGGGCTAGTGTAAGGCTCCGACTTCTGAGGAAGGAGCGTGAGCATCCAGAGCAGACGGGCTGATGTGCGTGTCCACCGCCCACGCCTCACACTGTCCTAGAAGTCATGGCGGATGCGGACCAGGAGATCAGAGGAAGCCAGACATTGAAGGCAGGGAACCAAACACTGGCTTCCTGTCCAGAGAACGTGGCGGGCTCCAGCAAACATGTCAGAGAACCAGGTACAGGTTAATGGATCAAAAGCTTTTCCAGTTTTCAACCATCATCAGCAATAGAACGTCATTTTTTTTTTTTTTAAGTGTTCTGTTCATGGGATGCCTGGCTGGCTCCATCGGTACAGCACACGACTCCTGATCTCAGGGTCGTGAGTTCGAGCCCCACCACACTGGGTGGAGAGACTGAAAAATAAAAGGGATGCCTGGTGGTTCAGTCGGTTAAGTACCTAACTCTCTTTTTTTTTTTTTTTTTTAAAGATTTTATTTATTTATTTGACAGAGACACAGTGAGAGAGAAAACACAAGCAGGGGGAGTGGGAGAGGGAGAAGCAGGCTTCCCGCTTGAGCAAGGAGCACGATACGGGGCTGGATCCCAGGACCCTGGGATCACGACCTGAGCCAAACGCAGACACCCAAAGACTGAGCCACCAGGTGCCCCAAGCGCCTAACTCTTGATTTCAGCTCAGGTCATGATCTCAGGGTGCTGGGGTCCAGCCCCGTGTCAGGTCCCCTGCTCAGCTGGGAGTCAGCTTGAGACTCTCTCCCTCTGCCCCTCCCCCCCGTTCCCACCCTCTTTCTCTCAAATCAAAAATAGATCTTTAAAACGTCTTTTAAAAATAAAATCTTTAAAAAAAAGTATTCATTGATAAGAAGAAGCAACATATAAAACACTCTAGATTAAACGTAAGGTCTGCAGGACATCAGGAAGGCAAATGAGGAAGCAAAGACCGTGACATCATAACACAGGGTTTTGAAGACTCAGCCTTGCCAAAGAGGCCGGACAACAGTGGTCCTAGCTCCGTTCTTGACGGCGGCCCGCGGGACCACAGTGGGCACAGAAAGATCAACGGTGGCCACATAAGGACAATTTCATTTACTGAAACTATCTGAGGGACCTCGTTGGCCAACCTTGGCTGCAAATGCATCTCTTTCTTCCTCTAGCACAAAATAACCACCATGAGCATTCTACAACTTCTAAACCCTTCCCTCTCTGGAGATATTCCCTGCAGAGAAATTCTTGGAATTTAGATCCATGGGCCAAGGAGGACAGGATGCATTCCAGGTTTGGGCCACACCTCGCCATGCTGTACCTGACCAGTTATCCATGTGGGTGACTGTTCCACCTTAAATGTCACCAGCATTAGAGAAATCTTAACAAATTAAATTACTCCATCTGCAATAGATTTTCTGCCATAACTATAGAGGGGTAGAGGGGAAACCCTTTTTTTTCTTTTTTGTATTTTTCAGAATTATCAGGGTTCTCCACCAAAATGGAAGTGGAAACTCTTTAAAGAGAAAGGGTGCTTTGGCGATCCTATGGCTATGCACATCATCTATTTTGGGGCTCTCCACCTCAAACGTCTGAGTCTCGTGCTATTTAAAGATGATCTTTTTATGTTTACTTTAAAGGATCGACTTTGAAGATGTTAATTTAGCCAAGATGGGGCAGCATTGTGGTTTAACGGCTCTGAGGTTTATGAACATAATTGAAGTCAGGCCTCGCGCGGAGGCTCCTGGCTGCTTCCAGGGCGCTGGGTGGGATTTGGGGTCCACAGCCTGCCCCTCCTGGCCTTCATTGACCCTGCGCCACCGCTGCCGAGGCCCCGCTTCCGCGGGGGAAGCGGGGGGTACAGCCTGTGGGGCCCGCCCGCCATCGTTAGGCCGTTCACAGCTGCCCATGTTTCATAAGGTACATTTTGATTGTCTTGAACTTACCGTGAAATGTAATTACTTGTATTTTATATGGATGCAAATCCAGGGGGAATGAAGGACAGCGTTGGTGTTTGGCTCGTCTGTGTCAAAGGAGCGGCCCCTGGAAAGGCACCATTGCCCCAGATGAAGTCAGGAAGTGACTCAGAGTTGGCGTCTGGCTGTCTACATGGCCCATGTTTTCCTGAAACAAAAGCGAGCAAGGGCTAGAACTCGGGGCTTGTGCAGTAAACCTCCCCTGTGGGGCGCCCCTGGGGAGATGGACACCCCAACCACTGAGGGCCGCCGTCAGCAGGCCAAGTGCACACCCCCTGCCCCCCTTCCCAGGGCCTCTGCCTCAAGCCCTGAATCGCCAACCCCAACGGGGCACGCTAACCCTTCACAAGGCCCAGGAGGGAGGCTCTGTTCCTGACCGGTCCCCTTGCCCTGAGGAAACTGAGGCACAGGGCCCAGTTTGCACTGCCAGGGGTGTCAGGCAGTGAATTGGGCTGCAGCCCTGTGTGCCCCACCCCACCCCCTGCACCACAGCCTTCCCCTGACTCTCGCCCTTCCCCTCTCTTCCAACCGCCTGCTCCTGGCCTCCTTGGAGCCCAAAAGGTGCGCCATCCAGTCGTCCCTGAATTAGGCTTGAAGAAGGTGAAGACGTCCCTTCCTCGGGAGGGGCCCGCACTGTCCATGGATCCGCAGGTGCGTGTGGCCTTGTTCCACACGCGCAGGGACACTTTGGGCTCAGACGTCCATGGACGCGGTGCTCCCTCCTGCCGCCCTGAGCTTCCCCACCCCATGGGCCCCCACCACACCTCAGGAATCCACGTGAGTGCCCCCAGGCAGCCCTCCCCAGTTCTGCGCCTCTTTCCAGAACACCCTCTGCCTACCTCTCCTGCCTTGGGCCCCGTGCCAGGCACAGCTGGGTTTGAAAACCCTCTTGGCACTCGAGCGACCACCTGGCTCGGGTTTCAGGGAGCAATCAGCCCCCAACCCCCACTTCCCCACGGCTTGGATGGAGTCCCAGCATTTTGTCCCCAACACAATGCATGATAGCTCAGATGCAGACCCTGGCTGGGGCCTTCGGATCAGCCTCGAGAGCCACACAGTGGGTGTCTGCCCTGATGCACGGAAACGGCCCTGAGGAGACTTTGAAACCCCGCCACGCCTGCCCCAGTTTCTGGCCTAGCCGTTGTGGCGTGGGGCCTCCTACACTCTCCAGCCTCCAGCCACCCCTGTCCTGGGCCTTCGGGCCAGACTCCAGCCCCCCGCCCCCCGTCAGCACCCAGGCCCAGCCAGGCAGCAGACCTGGGCCCTGAACCAGGGTTCGCCACCCCGGTTTGCAGCCCTGTCCCCTTCACAGAGGGCACACATCCCTCAGAGAAAGCCCAAGAGACCTTTCAGCTCGGCCAACACACGGAGCCTCCAAGTCTGGCCGAGTGTGGAGTGGGGCAGAAAGCAAGAACGTGTGACTGGGGTCCCAGGGTGCACGCCCTGTGAGGGGGAACCACTGTGTCCATGGGGACCTATGGCTTGGCCTCTCATCTCTGTGGATCCAGCACAAATTAGGACAGACACCACCGGGAGCCCGGGCCCAGAATCCCGCCTGCTGTCGGCAGCCTGTGTCCCGCTCTGCTTCCCCGAGCCCCCCTCTGCAGGCGGCTGTGCCCCTTGCCCAGCCCGGCTCTCCCGGAGCCCCCAGGCCACCTCTCTCACCCCGTGGCTTTCACAGAGCACTGCTGTCTTTTACCTGGTCACCCCAGAGGCCTCATGTGCCTCGCACCGCTCCCCTCCTCCGACAGGGTCCATCTGCAGCCATGGTCAGTGGCTGGTGGGACTGGGGAAGGGTTTGGGGGCTGGGGCGCTTGATGGTCACAACGGTGGACGTGCAGTATTGTCTCCGCGGTCTCTCCTGGGGCCGGACCCAGGGAACCGGGGGCTGAGGCTGGGGTTGCTTCTCCGCGTCCTGGCCAGGTGGGAACAGAGGCAAGGGCGTGGTCCCCAGGAAACAGGACAGAACCAGGAAGGGGACAGCCAGGAGAGCAGCTCCTGTCCTGGAGTGCCCCACCCCAGTCTCGGCTATGACTCCTGGCTCCTCAGCTGGAGATGACATCACAAGTCGCGGGGCCCAGTAATGTCCATGACGCATGAAGAAACCGAATTCTACGCAGAAAAAAAATGCATACGCACCTAGGAAATGTTACTTGGGGGAAGGTGCCTTCTCTCCATATCCCGTAGCCTCCTTCATTAGCCTTACAATGACGTCACTGTCACAGCTGCTCCTTTCCTGCCCCAGGAGGTCCTCGAGCCCTGCCTGGCCTGCCCTCTCTCCCCTGTGCATGGGCCTGGGAAGGAATGTTCAAACCACTGCCCGGCTTCCTGCCGGCAGCCAGCAATGCTTAGAGGAAAATCATGAGCTCGGAGCCTGTTTTATTTGGAAGCCTTGATGCCAGATTGCTGCTAACCTTGAGGGGACTGAGCTGGTGCGGGCATGCCTGGGGACGCCTCAGTTCCCCCTGGGGGCCTCTCACTGGCCTGCACATGGCTTTTCCAAGGCCTTTCCCTCCCCCCTCTTTGACTTCTCATTCACAGCTGTCCCCACCCCCGCTTCTGCTCTGCTCCCTTCTTACTCCTACAGACATAAGCGTATCCCGGGTTTATTTTTGGCCTTTTAGATCTATGCCCTTTTTTCCCCATAAGATTGAAAAAAACAAAACAAAGCAACCTTTCCTTAAGGGTTAACCTGCAGTCGCACTGATGTCCCACGGCCAGAGTCCCTTTCCAGTAATGGGCAGGTGAGCCCGGGGGGGCCTTGCTCCTGCTCTGCGTCCAGCAGGGAAAGGTCTATGCTGAGTGCCCAGAACTCACATCAGAGCCCGCCCATCGTGAATGCAATAATTCACACGTGGAGGGTGGGACGCTGGATCTCAGCTCCGGTCTTGATCTCAGGGTCTTGAGCTCGAGGTTCGCGTTGGGCTCCATGCTGGGCCTGGTGGAGCCCTACTTACTAAATAAAATAAACAAATAAAATAACATCTTTTATTTAAAAAAAAATTTTGTAAAGATTTCATTTATTCATTTGACACAGAGAGATACAGAGAGTGCAAGCAGGGGAAGGGGTAGAGGCAGAGGGAGAAGCCGGCTTCCTGCTGAGCAGGGAGCCCAAGGTGGGCCTCTATCCCAGGACCTGATCTCACGCCCTGAGCCAAAAACAGACATTTCACTGACTGAGCCAATCAGGAGCCGCAAAATCTTTAAGAAAAAAAAAAAATTTAATATGTCCTAGCCATTTGACTTGTGATGGAGTTAATTTCCACTCTTCTGGATTTTTCTAGGAGAAAAAGAGGATCTCCCTGAAGATGGAAACCCAGGGGTCTGTGGCTAGAAGTCTCCCACAGGTGGATGGTCCCGCTGTTCCCATCTGCAGGGAGCCCCTGATTGCATTGTTCCCAGGCCACCTTGAGCCCCTGGCCCAGACCCCGTCCCTGCGATGCCCTTCAGCCTGCGGCTCACGGGAAGCCGTGACCAGCCCAAAGCAAGGAGGGGTCCCTGCCCAGTGGGGGCACAGGGGTCACACTCTACAGTCAGAAGCCCTGCCATCAGCCACTGTGTCCTCTGACAAGCAAGGAGCAGCGTGCCCTTGCTGCTGCGGTTTCTGAAACCATCAGGTGCGGATGGTGACCTCACGATGTGAAGACTGTATATGTACATAAACATATTTTATGGGAGAGTAGAGACATGGGAGACATGGGGCAGACGGCTCCGCGCCTAGAAAAAATTCAATAAAAGGTAGGTGTACTTAATCGAGACTTTATAAAGACAATAAAAAAGTCCTTTGAAAAGGACGGGCTGACATTGCCCGAGGAGCCGTGAACTCACGGCTGCATCTTTATGAAGCTCTGATTCAGCCACCGCACTTCTGGGGTGGTCCCCGATGCCCCACCCTCCTGGAGGGGCAGTGAAGCCCTTGCCAGGTCCGAGAGTGGAGACGCTTTCCTCCTGATGCTTGGTTGTCCTGAGCCCGCCCTTCCTCTGCGAACCACATCTGTTTGGCCGAAAGCGATGCTTTCCTCTCTGGTGGCTCCTGGGGGAGACAGTGCAAACTTGAGTTTCATGGGATGGCACCCGATGCTCAGCCGTCCCCACGTTGTCAGTCAGTGGACTTCTCCAGCTCTGGCCATCACTGCTCCTAAGGCGACGCATGCAGAGCCAAGCAGTGCTTCCCGTGCACACCCGAGGGACACTGTGCCCACCTGTCAATGGCCATCTGTCCCCGGGACACCCCTTCCTCTGGATACACGAGGCAGCAGGAGGGCGCATGGAAACCCCAGTCTGGACAGGAAGAAAATGGTGTCCTAGTTCCGTGCTGTCTGAAAGCAAGACCTCCCTCATCTGGAGGACATCCCGCAAGCGTCCCTGACCCTTGCAGTCTGGCTGGGGGCTCTGTTTTGTGTCATCAGCACACCAGGTCCTGAATAGAAAAAAAAGACATGAGTGACTCATCGTTAGCCTTCATAACAGACAAAGAGAGGCAAGTCACATCCCCCGACCCTTCCAACTTCTACCTGGAAGTGACTGCCATCATTTCTACCCACATTAGGATGGACAATTCAAGTCACATGGGTCACACCGGCCTCTGGGCGCATGGGAACAGCGCCAAGAGTGGGAATACACATAAACACATGCCCTCTTTGGGCCAGATCCCTGTCAGAATGATTCAACCCTGACTCCACATCCAGTCTGTGGAAACCCACACCTTCACCCCTCTGTCCACGGAATGTGGCATTGGCCTACGACAGCCCGATTTCCAGCGATCCAGCCAGACTCTCAGCTTCAGATGTTTCCAGGTGAGTCAGGTAGGAGACTCTCCAGAGAGACCCTCCTGGACCTCCCCTCACTCAGCGGGCAGGTTGGGAGGGTGGGGAAGTACCTCTCACTTCCCCATGGAGGGAGACCAATGCTGAGCACCCCGATTCGCCCCCAGATCATTTCTCCTGCCTTTCTCGTGTCTCCTGGATGAAGGGGATGGGGTAAGCATAAATCCAGTGTTTAATCCACTGTGTCCAGCCTGTGGGGGTCTGTATATGGAAACCAAGATAGCAGGGAGAGTCTCAAGTAAGTCCTCTTCCACTCACAGACCCAAGGGATTGCAGTCCACAACTCCTGTCCTCCAGAGGTTTCTAGAACACTTGGATACATTGGAATCTTTGAATGCTGTCATCACTTCCCTTACCGTAAGCAAAATCCAGGGTCAACATCCTTGCTCTCTTCCCTGAGTGACACACAAACGTGCACGCACACGCTCTCGCACGCTCCCACGCATAAATAAAATCCCTTAAATAAAATTCCCGTGAATTTTGAAGCCATCTCTCTTCTGAGCATTGGGAAGCTGGATTTTGGCACAAAGTCATCCTGCCCAGAAAGTCTGAACAAGGTAGAAATAATGGAACCAGAGCAGGTCGGGGAGACAGTCGATCGGAAGGGATATATTGATCTTTCTCCCATTAAGTGAAAATTGCGCGGTTGTAAACACATGTGGGTACAGACAGGAGCTGGTCTCCCAGAGACAAAAGCCTTTCTGCTGAGTGCGGGTGGACCCTGGAGGCTCTTGGCGAGCAGGCGGACAGCTCGAGAATGCTGTCAGGGGCCACGGAAAAGAATCCATTTCACGGAAGCAACGGGATTTGGGGTCTCTGATAGCGGCCCCATGCAGTTGATGATTCTGGGGGAACGTATCTGGTTCCAAGTTTTCAGGCATGGAAAGCCAAAGGAGACCCAGGTTACGCAGATTTAAAATTTGGACAACACAAAACAGATGCTTCCAATTGTGGAGACTAAGTATTTCCTGGAACGGAGCTCACACGGGGATTTATTGCCCCTTGTAGTAGGCAGTACATTCCGCCACGGTTTTACAAGAGATCTCAGGACAAAGCTCCATATGGGCAGAGAATGTGCCCGTGAACTTAAGTCTGGGGCTGTCTTTAGCGGCAGACCCAGCACTGTGCGTTCTGACCCCCAGGGACAAGGCTCAGAGCCTGGAGATGGGGGCGGGCCCCCGGCCCATTTGCGGGGGGCCCCCAGATTCAGCATCAGAGGCCAGCTCCCACCCAGACGAGAGAGGCCCGTGTCTGTTCAGGCACTTTTTTTGATCGTTGTGGCCAGTCTGGGCTTTTCTCAAATGAGATGGAGCACCTCTGGGTCATTTCCATTAGACTTGGGTTTGAAGAGGCTGCCTGGTCATTAATCAGGGTAAGAGGGAGAGAAACCAGCTACGTGGCTGTTCTCAAGATGAGGTCAGAGACGGGGAGCAGAGAAGAGTGGACGGTTTTGAGGGGAATCTGGGAAATCAAACCCATAGAACGAAACCAGTGACACAGAGGATGGGTCAGTGACAGCACCTCAGGGAGGGTCCTTTGGGGCGCGGTGCACGGTCCCTCTAACCAGGCAGCCGTGAGGGGTCAAGACAGCTCAGGACTTGGCTGGACGCAGACAGGGGGCGTAAGTGACAGGTGGGTGATGACTGTGACCTTGAGAGTTGAGATCATCATCGTGGCTGAGAGCAAAGAGGGAGACTAGCAGAGTCGGGGGCAGCAGAGTGGTGACCAGTGAAGCAGTTGGGGCTGGGGTCTGGGACACCAAGCAGATTCGTGGCCTGAAGGGGGAGATGCATTCCAGACGGGTCCCGCGAGGACCAAACACGGTGGTGTGTCCTCTCCAAGGACAGACGGCCCACCCCACTGCTTCCGGCTTTATCTGGTGGGATGGATCCGGTCTCTTGGCTTTCCACTGGGGCTGCCCCTTCCCCAGCCACGGCTTCCACACCCTGTGACCAAACACCAGTTCTCTCAACCAGCCAACACCTTATCCCGCCGTTTTTCCAAATGCTAATCCCATTGTGCAAGGAAGAGCAAATGTGGTGAGAAGCAGCGATGTTAACTCATCAGCTCTTTGGAACGGCTCCTTAAAAAGATGGACGACTTCACCTTTCAGTGATTGTAATCAGCAACTGAATATGGTACGATGTGTAAATCTTCCAAATTTGAAAAGAGAGGGGAAATCATATTCTGAGACCCAAAGACCAAGTATGGTTTTTCTACTTCCAACCTTTCTGTAATAAAACACACCAAAAATATCTTAAGAAAAATGACTATGAAAGATCACTCCATCCATGAACCCTTAGCCTGCTGTTTTTCCAAATAAGGACCAGCACCGTGGATTTTCTATAAGTCATAAATTATTTTGATATTTTTTAGTAATGCAATAACCACACGCATAATATGAGTAAAATATGATGAAAAAATTTATGTGTTGCTCTTGGAAAAAGTCAAATTCTCTACTTGTATCGAATACAAACCAGTCTTTTTAATAAGATTCCAAAAAAGTCCTATTGAGCTGTTCAACCTGATCTAGCAAAGATAGAAGTAAATTATTATATCCTTTGTCTTCAAAATATTTCATGTTCTAATAGGTCTGTATCAAAGGAGATTAGATTCAAGCCAAGCCAGCTAATTTCAAGCATTTTAAGATGGTGCATGACTGGCGATGTCTAGCGTCTTCCATCTGGCCCGCAGGCCTGCAGAACCACTCAGGAAATCCGCACACCGGGGGTCTGCCGTCCTGGCTCCTGAGAATGTGATCGGTGTTGTGATCCTGGAATGTTCACACATTTTAAAAATCAGCCTCT
This sequence comes from Mustela erminea, assembly GCF_009829155.1. Taxonomy (NCBI): domain Eukaryota; kingdom Metazoa; phylum Chordata; class Mammalia; order Carnivora; family Mustelidae; genus Mustela; species Mustela erminea. The sequence goes on along the minus strand of NC_045624.1, from coordinate 94,754,091 downwards.
CTGTGTTCAATGTGAGGAAGGACGGAGGGGTTATTTAGTGCTGCACATAAAAGGGAAAGTGGTTTTGAAGGTAGAGTAAGAGAGAGAGAAGTTAAGATCGTTTTCTTAAACAAAACCAGCATTTTGTTTTATTTTAAGATTGTATTTTTAAGTTCTCTCTACACCCAATGTGGGGCTTTAACTCCCAGCCCCGAGATCAAGAATTGCACACTCCATAGACCGAACCTGCTGGGCGCCCCTAAAGGTAAGATTTTAGTCAGATTATACAATCCCCTTGATTATGGAGGTCTGGGACACTTGAATAAGAAGAACACCCTTACCTACATTTCAGCCATCAGAGCACCAGGATGAGCACACAAGTCCACAGCGCTCCCCAGTTACTATCGGAGGGGAGGGGAGGCAGTGGATGGGAGAGAACTTTTGCTCAGTGTCACCATGCTCCGGAACCCCTCTGGCTGCCCCCATTCATTCTCACAACTCACTGCTGAACTCACTTCACAAGGGAAAAAAGTGCTGTCCCTTCTAAGCTGCTTCAGTTCCCTAAAATAGCTACTTGTATAGCCAATAAGTATAACTGGCGAATCAGGAATATACAGGAAATTCACAAATAGGACTTATATAATTAAGTTACTAATGTCAAGCTAAATTTTAACTGTGTAACCTGTATGTAACACACGTATGTATGTGTGTAAAGTGTTACATAGTTGGTCGCATGTGTGTAAAGTGTTACATAATTGGTCACACTCACTGTAAATAGGGCTGCAGAGACCTTGAAGGTCCTCTTTCTACCAACTGCTTTCCCCCACAGCCACCCTGCAAACCTCACTACACGTCGCCCACATGCTGGGAATGTCTGCGTGCACAACCATGAGGTGCTCTGAGAAACCGGCCAGAGGTCTGACAGCTCCGGAGCCAGGGACGAGGTGAAAGGGCCAGAAGGTGGACTGTGTGGCCATCGGGAAACAGTCTGGCATTGCCCCCGTTGGCAATCTCAGGACACAGCCCTTCCCGCCTGAGGCGAGGAGGGAGCAGGATCTCCCGCCCCACTGGAGAACTAGCTGCCCGGCAAACAGAGCAGTGTTGCTCCAGGACATCTGGCAGCAGGAAAACCAGGAAATAAAAGGGGGCATATTCGTGCATGAACTACACTCAACAATGTTTATCTTCCAAGTGAAACTGAGCAAAAGACGTCAGAAACAAGGGTGTATCGTTGGAGGTTTTATTCACATATGGCTCAGAAATAAGCCTGAGGGACCCATTTGGGGTACATGTTTACATAACAAAATACAAGAAACAACAAGGAAATGAGGCTCCCAGAGGCAGGAGGGGTCCACGGGCCAGCACAGCGGATGACCCAGGAGGACCGTGCCTGGACCGTGTCTGGGGACTCCCGTGGCGTGGCTGGCGTGTGATGATCGCCCGCCACACGGCATGCCATCTGCTTCGTGCCCCGTAAGTGTGCTGTGTTCTGCAGTAAAGGGTGGGCACACGCCAGCCCCTGTGTGCACACGCGTGTACCTGTTTATGCGAATAGACCCGTTTAGTCACTTGTGGCCTGTGGATGTAAGTTTTCTATGTTTAGTTCCCCCAGTTTTCTGCAGTGAACAATTAATACTACAGTGAACGGAAAAGTGTCTCTAAAAATGAAGGCAAGCAAGCCCAGCTGGGGGGCCGGGGTCGGGGGAGACGCCCAGGCTGGGCTTTGGAAGGGAGGAGAGGTTTGGGCCAGCCAGCGTCCCAGGCGGCATGAATGACTTTACCTGTGACCTCCCACAACCCCTGGGCTAGCCTCCGTGCGCAGTGAGCCCAGGACGGTGCCAGTGGTTGACAAGCAGGAGGGTCCCCTGGGCACAGGGGGGCAAGGCCAGAGCCCCTCTGTCGGCTCGCCAGCCCCCGGAGCCCCCTCTTGTCTCCTCCCTCCTCTGACTGTGAAATCCCTTCAAGATGGTGTTTGGACCTCCACACGGTCTCCTTCCAGCCCTAATAGCCTTTTCTGCCCCTGTGTTGAACCAAGCAGTTCCTTTTTATGTCCAGTAAGCCTTTCAGGCTGCGGTGGCTTTCCACCCTCCCAGCCACACAGGGGCCACGTGCACCTGTCCCTCATTCACTGGGCAGACAGGACTGGAAGTCCCATGCAGCTCAGCCACTCTTCGGACTGCCCGGCCCAGAGCATGGTCCTTGGCAATGGCTTTGGCTCCAGCGGGAGGACTACAGCGTGGTGGGGGGGGGGGCAGGGGGGCAGTCTAGTCTAGTGAGAAACCACATCATCAGAAAAAGGCTGCCTCCTGTAAACACCTGGAGCCTTCCCGGCCAACCCGTGACTCAGGTGAGGTCCCCAGTGAGGAGGTCAGCATATGGGACTCCAGACCCCAGCCGGCCTCCACCACAAACACACATTATCCCCAAGAGTGGAGCCAGAGCCCAAGATGCTGCCATTAACGGAGTCTGGGTCTGGTTTGGTTTTCATTTGGAAACCCATGAGTTCTCTAGTGATCATTTTTCAAATCATTCCAGTAATGAGCTTAATAAAATTGTCCAAAATTAGCCGCAGACCTCGAGTGGCAGTCACTCGTAGAAACGGGCAGAACAGTGATCTCTGAAATTCACATCCTTGTGAGTCAACCACCAAAAACAAAAAATCCCAAATCAGTGTATCTTTTCAAGATTATCATTCGCTTCTATAGATTACGCATAAAATGCCGTGATTATTGCATTCTTCTGCCAGAGTTTGTTTACTTTATCCATGTGTTACGTATTTTCAGAAATGAATCTTTAATCAAAGTTGTTTTTTTTTCCTCTTCAGAAAGTGCAATGGGATGGGAAGATAGAAGTCAGATGCGTGGCAACTTGAGTTTATCAGGAGTTCAGCTCTTGGGGCGCCTGGGTGGCTTAGATGGATAAGCCTCTGCCTTCGGCTCAGGTCATGATCCCAGGGTCCCAGGGTCAAGCCCCACATCAGGCTCCCTGCTCAGTGGGGAGGCTGCTTCTCCATTTCCCTCTGCAGCTCCCCCTGCTTGTGCTCTCTCTCTCTCTCTCTGTCAAATAAATAAAATCTGAGAAAAAAAAATAAAAATAAAAATAAAAAAGGAGGCAGGTCTTCTCAGCCTGAGCTGTAAGGTTCGATGCCTTTCCAATCAAACTCCCAGTGACTACGTTGTTGATATTGACACAGTTCAAATGGAAAGGCAGAACACCCAGATCGACCAGCACAGCTGAAGAAGAGAAACAAAGCCTGGGGACTGGCGTTACTCACCTTGAACTCTAGAACTGCAGTAATCAATCAGCGTGGTACCGATGGAGGAATGGACAAGTAGGTCAGCGGAACAGGATAGAGAGCCCGGAAGCATACCCTCGTCATTAGGGTCAACTGAGGTTCGACAAAGGAGCACGGATGACACCATGGAACAATGGTGGTCCCTTGGCCAATGGGGCTGCAACGGTTGGAAACAAATGAATCCAGACACAGACCTTACAGCCGTCACAAAAATCAGCTCAAAATGGGACACTGACCTGAATTCGAAACAATAAACTATAGAATTCTTAGAGAAGAACACGGATGACGTCTAAACGACTTTGGATTTGGTGTGACTCTCTAGATACAACACCAAAGATAAGGCGCCATGACAGAAAAAAACCAATGTGTGGGACTGCATTAAAACTGAAAATTTGGGGCGCCTGGGTGGCTCAGTGGGTTAAGCCTCTGCCTTCAGCTCGGGTCATGGTCTCAGGGTCCTGGGATCGAGCCCCACATCAGGCTCTCTGCTCAGCAGGGAGCCTGCTTCCCCCTCTCTCTCTGCCTGCCTCTCTGCCTACTTGTGATCTCTGTCTGTCAAATAAATAAATAAAATCTTTAAAAACAAACACAAAAAAAACTGAAAACTTGCGTTGGGGGAAGGACGCCGTCGGAGAATGAGAAGATGAGCCATAGACTGGGAGAAAATCTTTGCAACACACACTCCTGATGATTGACTCGTACCCACAATATACAAAGAACTCCTAAAACTCAACAACAGGAAACCCAATTAAAAAATGGGCAAGAGATCTGAACACACACTCACCAAAGAGGACACACAGAGGGCAGACAAGCTCATGAAAAGTCGCTCCACACTCCATGTCATGAGGGAGCTGCAAATAAAAACGACAAGACACCACTGCCCCCTATTAAAACCACCCAAATCTGGAACCGACGACACCCAAAGCTGGCGAGGTTGCTGAGCGGCAGGAACGCTCACTCGTTGGTGGCGAGGACAGCTTGGTGGTTGCTTAGAAAATGAAGCTTACTCTTGCTGTACAATCCAGTAATCACGCTCCTAGGTGTTTACCTGAACGAGCTGAAAACTCCGTGTCCACACCAAGACCGGCGCATGGATGTTTGCGGCAGCTTTCCTCCTAATCGCCAAAGCTTGCAAGCAACCACGATGTCCTTCGTTGGGTGAGTGGATAGCAAACCGCGGTCGATCCAGACAAGGGACTCTGACCCGGTACTGAAAGGGAATGAGGTATCATGCCATGAGAAGACACGGAGGAACCTGGGGCGCTTCAGTAAGCGACAGAAGGCAAGCTGCACAGGTTAACGCCGAATGGTTCCGACTCCGGCATTCTGGAAAAGGCACGACTGTGGAGACAGTCACGAGATCATTGACTGTCGGGGGTCCAGGGAGAAGGAGGATGGGCAGGGGAAGCTCGTTCCAGAACCATCCCAGGTGGGGGTGGATCTCTCTGATCTCTCCTGAGCCCTGAATTTGCACTGAGGGTGGGCGGGTAGCCCGGGGCCCTCAGAGCAGGCTAGGGAGTGGCCGTCCCAGGACAGGAGAGAAAGCCAGCCTCTAGAAGCTCCTCTGGGCTTCTCAGCATCCCCTGCCTTGTGCAGCCCACACTGCCTTGCACACAGATCAGAGGGCGATCCTGCAGAGACACCCCCCACTGGGGGACGTCCTTCCCGAGTAACCAGCCTGTGCTTGCTGACCGTAAACACAGAAGTCCAGAGCAGATGGGGGCCGGCTCTGCACGTGCGCCCTGGGACACCCGAAGTCCATCCAAGTCTTCCGTGGATTTCCTGGGAGCCTGGGGCACTTGGGGGCAGGGAGAGCCTCTGGGAGTTAACTCGGGTCTCGGAGCCTGGGTCACCTTACGTGCTTCCATGCGTGGAGGGCCTTGTCCCCTGGACGCTGATTTCTGCTTTCCACTGCCTTGGCGCAGCTCACCCCACCCCTGCACACATACACACACAGACACACAGGCACGCACACACATGCACGCACACTCACACACTCACACACATGCACATATAGACCCCGGCATGTGCACACACATATAAGGACACATGCATGCTCACACCCACACATGGACTGTGTGTGAACTTACTTGCACACGTGTACACGTGTGTGCAGACCTCCACGTGCAAACACACAAGCGTGCACACTTGTGCACACATGTATGCAGTCACACACGCACACACACCCTGTTCTTTCACACGGGGGGCACTGCAGCTCCCACATGCTCATACGGCCCCACTCAAGCCACGGCTGGGGGCTCGCAGCCGCTGGGCCTCCTGTAGCCCCACACACGGTGCCCATGCCTGCTGGCCCCCTTGCCCAGTCCCGCACCCCTGCTGCTCCCTACCCACCTCCTCTCAGACTGACCTGCAAACCCCAAATTCTTCTCAATGCAGGGGGCAATCTGGCCTCTCTGGCCCCTCCTCCCAAACTCGTTCCAGAACCACCTTGTAAACACCAGATGTCTGCAAATTCTGGCTCAGACCCTATTACTCCCGGTGCTCATTAAGAACCCCAAAGAGCTTCTGTTTATGTGGGTTACATGTGTTAATATTTTCCATAGCAGAAATTAAAATGGAAAAACCCAAACACTTATCGAAAACATGATAATTACATGTTAACATCAATGACGGCTTTTTAAAAGAAAAGTACCATACATTTCCAAACCAAACGATTTAGGCAGCAGAAGAGTACGGTTTCCCTTTTATGCAGACCTGATGTCTGCCCTGGGAGTCGGCTGGATTCTCTGTCGGCTCTGGTTTCTGTCTCTCGAGATACTACTTTGGTCAAATGTATACAGAACATCTGGCCTCACACAGATAAGTACTTAGAAAAGGAAGACTGCTTTTACAGTGTTTTTGCATCATTATGGATTTTTTTTCATTGAGAAGATACCAGAACCAGGCAGTCATGTCTTAAAGTTGAATTGCAGGGGTGCTGCAACTGCAGGGGTCTCTGTCAGTGAAGCATCTGCCTTCAGCTCAGGTCATGATCTCAGGGTCCTGGGATCAAGCCCAGGGAGATTGGGCTCCCTGCTCAACGGGGAACCTGCTGCTCCCTCTCCCTCGGCCTGCCGCTCCCCCTGCTTGTGCACGCTCTCTCTCTGTCAAATAAATTAATAAAATATTTAAAAGAAAAGTTGAATTGCTAGGCTGCATCAAAATCCTACCGACAAATGTGCCATGTGTGTTCTGTAAAATCCATCGGCTGGACGGATGGATCTCTTGCACTTTTGATCGATCTCTCCAACTGTGCACAGCTTTGCCACGTCACGCCTCGGTCATTTGCAAAGCATCAGCTTGGCAAGTGAAACGGATCTCCCATATGATGGCCCATTTCATTATCTAACAGCCAAAAAAAAAAAAAAAAAAATCCAGTCATGTATTCTGGGCCCCAAATTTCTCGTCCGCAAAGTTTCTATGCGGTAGAAGGTTGCCAGGCTCGCAGGCCAATTACAAGAGGTCCAGAATACTAACCTTTCTCGTGAAAGCTTGAGTTTTATCCTTGGTCTTGAAATACTTTCTGGTGTTTTCCTTGAAGCGGAGGCTTTACTGGGTTCACGTTAGAGAAAACCCCCACTGATCGGCAACCAGTGTCACCCGGTCCAGGAAGCCTTCCCCCCATGCAAAGACAGGGCCCCTGGCACCACAGCCCAGAGTGGGAGCGTGTCCTCAGGGTGCTCTGTTTCCTTCCCTTTGGTCCCACAGAGTAGCAGAAAGCCTGTTTGCGGGGAGGACCCACTTGTAATTATTAATTTCTACTACGTCATCAGAGATCCACGTTTTGACAGTGGACTCGGGGCCGTGAAGAGCCCATGCGCTGCCCGGATCCACGGGAAGTCACCAGCGTCACCTGCCACCTTGGCTTTTGTGTCTGCAGTGAACACCGAACTCAGCCACAAAGGCAGAGAACATGTTCCCGGGGACGCGGGGTGGTGTGGACTCCGTGGTCCCGAAGGGCTCTCGGGGAGCCTCAGGGGGTGTGGCCCACGCTCTGAGAACCACTAATGACAACAGGGCCACTGGTGGACGCCAGACCTCCAGGGGTATGCCCACCTAGACCTAGACAGGAGGCGAGCGCGCGTGTTCCTAGAGCGCTCACCTGGGGCGTAAGCACCCAGCAACAATGGAGAAATCACGCTGCAGGGACAAATGTCATTGGGACCCCGAGGTGGGGAGCCGTCTGCAGAGAGGCAGCCCCGTGGCCCCCTGCTCTGTGGCCTGGAGGGAGAGGGAGATGTGACAGGGGACTTTGAAAAATAATTCAGAGGTGGGAAGGGTTTAAGGCATGCTGGGATTGTAAACTGCCTGCCTCGTGGCTGTGAATTCCAGACGTCCATGTGTGTTTCTCTAATTGCTCTCTTCCTAAAGCACCCGGCCCTGTCCCTGGCGTAGAATTGACACTCAATGCGCACTGGTTCCGGGCACTGGCTACAAAGTGGACAAGCAGACTTTTTCCAAACACCTGGAGTCAAACTTCGCATGGGGTCACAAATCAAGGACACAGGATCTCCAGAGCTCGGAAGCCTGGGAGGCAACCACCGTCCCTCCGGAGGTCAAAGGGACCACGAGACTTGGCAAGAGCCAGGCTCCAGCCCAAGGCTGCCCGGGGACAGAGACGTCCCTGCTCCGTGCCACGTCAGACAGGCTAGGGCTTAAAGGACGTCTGTGGTTCTAGCTGCGTCCAAGTTCCCTTCAGCACGAGAGCCAGGGCTTGAACTGCTCTGTGAGGTAGGAAATCTTCAGTAAGTAAAGTATCTGATGACCTCGGCCGCGGAGCTTGGGTGCCCTGTCCTCTGGGCGGTGCACACACCCTTGCGCAATCCAGGAAGTCCACTCAGTATGTCACCGTGAACGTTCCTGGAGAGAGATCACAGCCAGCTGACCTTTTTTGTGCACTGAGAGGTTGTGTTTGGTCTCGTCTCTGAACTGTTCTCCCAGTTCTGCCTGGGCACCTTGTCGAGTTCCGTGCAGCAAGACCAACGCATCGGGGTGTGTGTGCATTCATGTGCACGGGCATGTGTGTGCATGTCAGAGTGGGTGTGAGTGTGTACACGTGTGTACTGGTGTGTGCAGTGCATGTGTGCGTGGGCATGTGTGCCAGTGTGAGAGTGCATGTGTGTGTGGGTGTGAGTTATACACGTGTGCATTGGTGTGTGCTGTGCACATGGGTGTGCATGCCAGCATGAGTGTGCATGTGTGTGCGTGCCAGAGTGGGTGTGAGTGTGCACACGTGTGCATCGGTGTGTGCTGTGCACATGGGCGTGCATGCCAGCATGAGTGTGCATGTGTGCGAGTGGGCGTGACTGCACCAACGTGTTGCTAATGTGTGTGCATTCGTTTGCATGCATGTGTGCCAATGTGAGAGTGCATGTGTGTGAGTGTACGAGTGTGCATGAGTGTGCACCGAGGCTGCTAATGTGTGTGTGCATTCGTGTGTATGTACGTGTGTGCCACTGTGAAGCTGCATATGTGTGTCTCAGAGTGGGTGTGAGTGTGTGCGCGTGTGCACCGGTGTGTGTGCTGTGTGTGCACGTGCGTGTGTGAGCATGTGTCACCTGCTCCACCCTGCTCTCTGGCCGGTCCTTTTCCGCCCGCCGGGGCTCCCAGTCCCTGTCTACACGGCACCAGCTGCTCTGCTTTGCAATCTGACCTCCCCCCCTTATCGCCCACTAGAACCTCTGCTGCTCACCTCCCGTGGGGCCCAGGGCACCCGGCTGGCAAGCCTGGAGCCCTCTGCCTTCGTCCCTCTGATGTCAACCATTGTCCAGTCCAGAACACCAAAAAGACATCATGTGTCCTCTGTGCCTGACCCCTGAACAGCCCTGTCCTGGGCAGGGGCACATGTTGGGAAGAGCCAACAGCCCCCGGGGATCTCCATGGCCCCCAGGCCTTGAGTGTGCTCGCGGGCATTGCTTGCTTCCCGCCCTGATGCCCCACGCTGCTCCTGACTCCTGATGTCCCCCGGGCAGTCCGTCGCCTCCCCGCTGCTGGAGCGCCCGCTGGTGAGGCCGTGGCCTGGTGGGTCCTGATCTGGGCTGCTCCCCGGGCCTGGCACCAAGCAGGCCTCAAGACGAGTGTGAGCAGGTGTGTGCCTCTGTCCCTGGGGGGTCCCTCTGAGACCCCAGTCACTTTCGTCCTTCATCCTTCTGGCCCCAGTCCTTGGACCGGGCCCCGAGACACAGGAGCACACCGTGCAGGGCCACATGTCATCACGGGTGGGATCCCAGGCCCCCCAGAGAGCATCAGGCCGCTGCACCAGCAGGACGGGAGCGCGCACTGCGTTTGGGATGCGGTCCGACCCCAGCCTCCGGGGCGCTGGATAGGGAAGCTGAATGTCGGCACAGCGGACTCCCGACCCCCACCGTGTGCGTGGCTTCGCGTCCCTGTTTATGACGTGTATCAATCACCCCAGCTCCTGGTGATGGGAGGGGCCAGCCACCGGTCCTGCCACCCCCACAGACCTGGTGACTTCTCCTCCACCTGCCTTTCCACCTGCAGAGAACGCCCCCACCCGCTCCGGCTTCTGCACAGTTGTTGAGAAACACCTGCCAGACTCTGGCGATAATTAGCCTTTATTGCTCCTCATTAGGATGAGATTGTCAGTCAGCGCAGATGGGCCCAGGGAGGGGACAGGACAGGCGGGGAGGCCACTCCCCGTGGCCTGAATTTCTCGCTACCTGGGCTGCAGGGTCCTGGGTCCGCCCTTGCTCCCACGCCTCGGGTGACGCCGGGCAGTGCAGCTATGGCGACAACCGCTGCCGAGGACATGGAGGAACGGCCCGTCCCTGCTGTGGGGCTGGGAGATGGGACCCACCGTGGGGCTGACCCTGACCGGCGGACATCTCTGGCTGTCCTTCTGGACAGAGATCTCTTCAAACCAACCCTGGTGAGGGGCTCAGGTGGTTCATCCTTACTGATAAAGCCGGGGTCCTACAGAGCCGGGGGTCACCCCCACCCCCTGCCCCACGTGAGGGGACAGCACCCTCCATGGACTTGTGTCTACCCCACGGCCCACAGGCTCTCATATCCTCTGTACTTGCAGACTCGAAGCTCCTGGGCCCATTCTGGCAGACTCCAGCCCCTCCCCCCCGGAGGACCCTCCTTCAGCTGCCCCCAGGACGTGCCATGCGTGCCATCACTGGAGGGCCATTTTGAATTGTCATTGCAGCTGGAAACCTCTCCCTTCCCTGCTGGTCCCCCAAGGGCAGGTCCCCATCCGATGGCCCGAGTGCCCAGGCTCTGGTCCCCAGATGTGCTCAGGAACATCTGTAAGCGAGGCCCTAACCATCCTGGTGAGAGAGGTGCTAGTTGGGCCCCACTATTCAGATGGGGAAGCCAAGGGCTGAAGCCGGTGTTCCTCCTGACCACAGTGTGAAGGATTGTCCGCGTCCCGAGGCAATGTCTGCCTGGGAAAAACTCAAAAATTAGTCACGGAAGTCTTAGAAGATGAACCACCCCCCAACCGTGCAATCCCTTCCTCACCATCGACAAGGTCGGTGTGGTAACTTCCCAGACATCTGTCGCAGCCCCGCATTTGCATGCTGCCGACAGAAAGCATCACAATCGGGCTAAGAATAAGACGAACACTGAGAGCGAAAGCTGGAAACCAGAAGCGGGAGGCAGGCCGGGCTGGGGTTCCTACAGGTGCGCGGCTGCGTCCTGCCTCAGTTTCTCGCTGCAGGACCTGCAGCACCCCTGTCACTCCTGGCAGGAGGCCAGGGCAGCAACACTGACCCCGAGCAACAGTGAAGGCAGAGCTGGGCACCCAGCAGCTGTTTGCAGAGCAACCGCCCCTCCCTCCACGGTGTGCCAGATTGGGATGACCGGTCACAGGGATAGGGGGTCTGCGGCCCCCGGAGCTCCGCAACACGCCTGCCGCCTCTGGCTGGGGGGGAAGCCCCCCTGAGGAATCACCCGTTCCCAGCTCCTCCTTTACGGTGAAAAGCTGGCTAGGGTCGGGACCCGGCCCCCACGTGCTCCCCGCCATGCTCCTTACTTTGCGAGCCCCCCCCCCCATTTCCTCACATGTAAAATCAAGAGGGACCTTGGGGAAACAGAGTGAGATAACAAGGTGCCGTTTAGGACACTGACTTTGGGATTAGCTCAACAGTACTGTTGGCTATGATCATTTTTTTTTTAAATTTTTATTTTTTAGGATTTTATTTGTTTCTTTGCCAGGGAAAGACACAATGAGAGAGGGAACACAAGCAGGGGGAGTGGGAGAGGGACAAGCAGGCTTCTTCCCTCTGAGCAGGGAGCTCCACACGGGATTCGATACCAGGACTCTAGGATCATGAGCTGAGCCGAAGGCAGCTGCTTAACTGACTGAGCCCCCCAGGCGCCCTGAGGTCTTTTCTAACAGGGGATTTTTGTTCACTGAGCATGTTGCATGCCCCGGGGACAAAAAGCCAAGACCATCGTCCTCTGCACTGACTGGTGGAACTGACCTGCATGCCTCCCCCAGGTTCTGCAAGTGCCTCAAGGCAGGGACACTGGCTTTACCCATGGTCACACCCCAGGCTCTTCGGGGTTGCTGGTATGCTGTAGGCGCTCAACTCTGCATGCTGAAGGAAAAGACAAAAGGTTACCCTCATTGCGTGAAAGGCTGTGGCTTTACAACTAGGGTTTGGGCAGCCGACTTGCAGCCTTGCTGTCTGGCCATGTTGGGCGCTCACCTTCCTCCTCTTCCTCCTCCTCGGTGGCTCCTAGAGCCCCGATCCTGGTGCCCCCTTCCCCTTGCTGGGAGGAAGGCAGCTCCGCTCAGGTGTGCATGGCCCAAGGGAAAGCAAACCGTCCCTGGCCCTTTGTTTCTTTGATTGATGCTTCGACTTGCTCTCATTCATAAGGAGAACTGCTTCTCCTTGACAGCTTCTCCTGGCGAGCTTCTGTGGGCCTGCACACTGGGGAGCCAGGCAAGGGCGGAATTCTCTAGGGCAGAGGCAGGTCCTGCAGGGACCAGGCGGGCCCGTCTCAGATGTGGCATCAGGAAGACACAGGTGTTGAGATACCCAGAGAGATCTGTCCTTGAAGAGTTTACCCGAGTTTGCAGGAAGAGATGGAGAACAGGATTCCTCCCAGAGGAACCCCCAGGCAGCGCCAGGAAGCTGAGAAGGCTCTGTGTGCTCAGGGACAGACGACTGGATGTTACAGCCCCACTGGGTTGTGACCCCGGGTTGAGTCCTTTGCATGTTGGAAGTACCCTTCCACAGATGATGTACTGCTGTTCCAGCCAGAAGACGCTGGAGGTGTGCTCAGGCACCCCCACCCCTGAGGGGACAGGGAAGGGGGGCTGAGTGGGCAGGTGCCATGGAGGGTGCCCTGGGGTTTCCTCCTGTACCCTGTGCACGCCAGCAGGGAGGCTGACCCCGGCTCTAACTAGAAGGTTCGCCAGAATAGTCGCCACAACTTGGAATGAGCCTTCGTGCAAGGACAGAGCTGCGGGTCAGGCTGACAGGATCGGAGCTTGGCCGTGGGGACCGGCTCGCTCACAATGAAGGTTTGTGTATGGGGATTCTCGTGTGGCTCGGAGGGCCCGGCATGCAGGCGGGCCTGGCTGGGGTGGCCAGGGTTCTCATGGGCCATTGGGACAGGGCTAGGCCTGGAAGGCTGAGGAAGTTCCCCACCTTCGACCAAGCTGGGCCCTGGTTCTAGTGATGGGAACCCAGGGCCTTTGCACATCTGGCAGAGAGTGAGGGCTTCATAAGTGATGGTGGGAGGTCGGGTGTGTGGACAGTGGCTGGGCTGGGTTGGGAGGGGGTCGTAGTCTCCATTTCCTGTTGACCTGAGACTTGCGTCTTCATCATGGGGGCACCCTCGGCATCTGGTAAGCAGACTGGGACGGGCTGTGCAACAGGGAAGGGGGTGAATGAATGCATCGGGGCTAATAAACCCTCTGAACGCCTTCAACGCGCAAACAATTTCACTTTACTGTCAAAGCAGTTCCCTTATAGCATTCCCCGAGAGGCAGAGAAAGGGAACGGGCCTTAGGGCCAACATATCCGGGGTTAAAATGTCACCTGGATATGGGGGGCTGGGCCCAGTGCGAGCCTCCATCTCCCTGCTCAGCTACACAGAGACTGGGAAGACAGCGAGGGCCTGTCCTCCGTGAGGGGGACACTGGAGTGTCCCAGGCATTGGTAATCCCATTGGAAAACGTCATTCCAGCGACACTGTGACCCGTGTTGGTGCACGGAGCCGTGGGCTTCACACAGCCGGGGACAGGCAGGACAGAAATGCAGTCCCTCCCCGGCGAGCTTCTGCCTCCCGACATGTAACACAGTGAGTTCAGACCACAAGGCCCTGGGGGCTACTCCACGTGGAGTTCATGGCCTTCATAAGCTGGGTGGGATTCGGGGTGTCTCAGGATGGGGGTGCAGAGGGGAGGGCTCTCCTGAACGTCACCTGGGGGAGCCTGGGCCGGCCCCACCCTCTGTCTTCCCCACCCCTCCGTCCTCATGGGCGCCCCGATTGACTGTCTGATCCCAAGCTAGACCCAAGACGTGTCCCCAGAAGCCACACAGTTCACGGGTCACCAGTCGCTCCCGGCAACCACGTTACAAACAACAGATAAATTTGAGCCCCAGGCAGGAACTTGACACATTCGTGGGACACCCTCATGCTTACAAATGCCGAGAAGCCCTTGGCACTGTGTCTTGGACAGCGGAGGGATCCTCTGTTAAGGCTCTGTGGGCTGGGGGAGGGAGGGGTGAGCCGCTCATCGTCAGAGCCCGACAGGAAGGAAAGCCCGTGGTCCAGCTTCGCCTTCCCCTCTGACCCTTACCCGAGCCTCGGTTTCCTCACTGTGGATGGGGCTCTCGCAGACCTCCCCCTTGGAGGATGCCGTGGGGCCCAGGCCCAGGAGGTACGTGGGGACCCAGCCCCCCAAGTTGATGTGTCCCGGGGGGCTGCCTCTGCCCCCTCATTCTGGGGCCCTCTGATCCCGATGGTGGTTCATGGCCATCATGGAAATGGAAGAAGGTAAGTCTGCAAATACAAAGGGACGCAATCACGACTACCACCCCCGTGTCCATGTTCCAGGAGGACAAGGATCTTGGCTCACCGGCTTCCAGCCTTAGCACAGGTTTTTCAGACGTGGAATGTGTTAGATGAATAATCACTTCATTTCCTCCTGCGTGAGGAATCCCCGTCCGCCTCACTAAGACCATATGACATACGGACGTGTCATTACCAATGCGACCATTCATATTTATTCATTTATTTTTAGGGACAGGGAGGAGGAACAGGAACAGAGGGAGCAGGAGAGAGAATCCCAAGCAGACTCTGCACCGATCACAGAGCCCCACAGGGGGTTCGATCTCACGACCCTGAGACCGTGACCTGAGCCGAAACCAAGAGTCAGACACTCAACCGACCGAGCCCCCCGGGCGCACCAGCCACTCCTATCATGAAACAGTTACTTTCCACTTTGTAAAGATCTTGGGTTTTGTAAGTGGTTTTACAAGAGCTTCCTTGAACATAGATCTTTGCCCATATTATTGTTTATTTCTTTTGTGAAGACTTGCTGGGGGCTAATTATTCTGTCGGATTTAAAGCTCTAGATACCGGTTCCCATGTCATTTTACAGAAACACAAGGTCATTTTTCTCTCCCTTGAGGGATGGGGGTCCCATAGCTCGGAGGAGCACCACATTTCTGAAAATCTTTGCTAAAAATATAGGGCAAGAAGATGAAGCTCTGTGGTCCCTTTTAATGAGCCTTTCTTGGAATCCAAGAGAGAATCCTGTCTCCCTGCCTTTGCCTGCTGGGTTGAATTGTCCACATTCTGGCTGGTCCAAGGCACGGTGTGGCCCACGTGGGTCAGTCCTAGGACCTGCTGCATGAGTTTTTGGGGTGACCAAAGTTTTTGTGTAAGAGCCACATACACAATGAGGTGACTACGAGTCCCATGGCCTGTTCTGTGCCGCTCGCTTCCTACCCACATTTGGCTCCTTTCTGCAGAGGAAGCCCACAGAGGGAACCCCACTGTTTTTATCCAACTGGCCAAGCTACGGAAACTGTACGTTGATTGAATGGCCATATGATTAGTTCGGGGTCCAGCCTTCAGGACTTGGAAACTCTTGGATTTGGGGAGTCTGCTTTTGCACAGATGCAGGAACAGCGACCAACTGTCCAGTATTGGTTGGTAGCCGGGACGCTGCATGGGCAGCTCTGGGCCTAGGATGTCTTGTTGCATTTTAGAGCATCCCAAATGCAGACGAGGCAAATTTGCAGAAGAGGACTGGAGAAGCTCTGCCCTGGGATGGTAGGCCCAACAGGAAGGGGGCCAGTCGCGAGATGCCTACAGAAACAGGGGCAAGAGGTGACAGGGACCTGAGCTCAGACCCAGGCAGAATCAGTGTAGATTTGACCACTGATCACCAGGAAACAGAATCTGGAGGGTCAGAGGATGGTCAGAAGGGAACAGAGCTCCTGAGTGGAGATGGGCTTCCCCCTGAAAGGGGCATTCAAGCCGGGAAGGACCTGAGCTCTAAGGGCTGGAAAGAAAGCATCTGTAACAGAGAGGGGGGTGGGGGGAGGGAGGAGGAGGGTCCCGGAGCAGGTTCTTCAGAAGAAAAGAAGGGGGAATCCAAAACCCAGGTCCGGGCTTCCAGGTGGAGTGTGGGGGTGAGCCTTCAGGATTCTAGGTGGGAACACACCAGCTCCTCAGACCAGGGAGTGTGTGGATGGGAGGGAGGGCTCAGGGGCTGGGCCAACTCTAGATCTGGGGGAGGCAGAGTCATGGCATCCCAAAGGGGTCCCCATCCCAATCCCTAAAAACTGTGACCCCATGTGGTAGCCCACATGGCAGAGGGGCTCTGGTGGAGGGATTAGGATTTTGAGGTGGGGAGATGACCCTGAATTACCCCATAGTCAAGAGGGTCCTTGTGCACGGAACACTGAGTCAGAACCATCCCGGGAATGGCCGCGAGGGGCTGTCACTGGCTGTGGGGGTGGGGAGAACCGAGAACCAGTGCACACAGGTGCCTTAAACACCTGGAAGACCTTCATCTCGGGTCTGGGGAACCCAGCAAACATGTGAAAGGTTTGTGAGTCACACCCGAAAATCCCTGGGGTTGCAGTAAAAAACCCCGTTCTCCCAGCTGTGTGGCAGGGGACAGATGGGTGGCCTGAGGGTTCTGCTGGGAAGGCACCCTGCCCCCTGCCCCGGAAACCTGTCTTCAGGCTAGTCTTCAGGAGAGGGTGCTCCGTGGTGGAGAAGGACACAGCGTGACGGGGCAGGAAGCAGTGTCCTTGCTGCTGGGGACACCAAGGTGAGCAGAGTCTTGCCAGGTGGTGCAGAACCTCCTGTCCACTTCTAAGCCCATTTCTCCCTTCATTCAGCAACATAGGGTGTGGCGTGAGGTACTGGAGTTACTGGAGTTACGGCCCCAGGCCGCCCTGGAGAAGCTCCAGGCAGAGCTCCCAGGTGTGTTTGTCACTGTCCCCTGCCACATCCCACGTCGTCCTGATGATTAATGTAAGCTGAGTTTGGAGGAGAAGCCCCCCTGGGCTTGCAGGCTCCTGGGGCAGCCCCAGCTCCCAGCCCAAAGCTCGGGTTTCTGCGCTCTGAGGCAGACAGACCTCACAAGCCGGCTTTGGCTGGGAACCGTACCGTGAGCTGGTGACTGTGTGTGGGTCTGAGCTCTCCGAGATGAGTTCCAGCTCGTCTGCTAGGGAGGGAGCCGTGCAGAAACGTAATTGCACGGGGACCTACGAAGATACTGGGGGAAGGAGAGGAAGGGCAGGGCCAGGGCCTGGGCGGGGGGGGGCCTGAAGCTGGGTCTCAGGGAGCCCCCCTGGGCACCCCAGTCCTGAAACCCTTCCTCTGAGGCCTCAGAAAGTCGCAAGGTCAAAGTGTCTGTCACCCTCCCTAAAACGAGGTCTGGGTTGTTTGTCGTGAGCTCTGTGCCATGTGTGGGCTAACGCTCTCCGTAAGTGACGGAACTCGAACAACCAATACACATTTTGAAAAACTCCGGAGGCAGCGGGAGAGCCGTCTTTGCTCTTCCAGTGCAAGGAAGCGAGACTGGAGAACAGACGTGGAACTGAAACCCGCGCTTCCCCCGGCGCTGACGGGCCGTCTCTGGCACGCGGGCCACCCCGGAGTGAGGCTCCCGCCTGGGCGACCCTGGTCCCTTCTACCACAAGGCCTCAATGAGTCTATTTTTGGTGGATTTAGGAATCTCGACTGGGGCCCCGTGCCTCCCCGAGCTGATTCCTGAGGCCGGGGGCTGCCCCTTGCCTGCGCTCACGGCCCCTCGCTCAGCCACGGAGGCCACCTGCCACCAGCCAGAAGGCTGTCCTCCTTCAACCAGGCGAGTGTGGGGACCATGGACATGTCTCCCTCTGAGACACTTAGCACTTAGCCGCCACTGCCCGGAGAGGGACTGGAAGGCCCACGACGTTTGATACAAACGTCCAAGCGAGGTCAGTGTCCCTCGGCGCCCAGCATCCACTCCAGGAGGCCGTGCTCTGCAGGGAGCGCCCACCCAGGCAGGGGTCACCGCGCTTGTCTTCTCAGTGACATCACTAACAGTGTCAGCGACGTGCGGGAGAAATGAGGCAGCGAGCCCCGGGAACTGGACCCGAGGAAAGACTGTGTCTTGACTACACGGGGCTCCATGGGCGCTGCACACCAAAGATAAATGCGGTTTGGAGTGGTGGCCACTGGCTGTGCCCAGAGGTGGTGATGTGCTCCCCACGCCGCCATGGGACACAGAGCTCCAGGGCACCTCTCTGTTACCCGAGTTTCCAGTACAGTTATGAAGCAGTTCTTGTATGAGATGTGGGGCAACAGCATAGACGGGTCTTACACGGACACCGTCTGCCTGTGTGGTGAAGAGCACATTGCTTGGGACGCATGTGTGAAAAGGATACAAATGTATTTTTTAAAGTCTGGGCCAGATGGACTGCTTCTGGGGGATTTCCAGTGGGCAATCCCCCCACCCCCACCCGTGCTCTTGGGGGCCGACGTGAATGCCCCCGCCTAGGGGTGTCCCCTGGACCCTGCCTCCAGGAGACACTCAGGTCTGCCCTGAGGGACTGGGCAAAGGGATGGACAATGCCCAGGATGAACCTGGGGAGGGGAGGCCACAACCGGGGTTGGGGGAACGGGCCAGGGGAGAGAGCAGGGAAGGTGCAATGGGGGGGGTATCACGGGAGGGGAGCATCAGGCAGGCCGTGGGGTGGAGTGGACTCTGGGGGCAGTGAAACGGGGTAGGGGCTGCCCAGGGCAGCGCACAGGGGAGGCACACGGATCCAGAAATCCCCAGGGCTGATGCCAGCAAGCTAGGTCTCTCCAGCTCCCCAGGCCTGGAGCACAGAGCTCGGCATGGCCAGGACCCAGGCGAGCAGGAGGCTCCTGTGGGGTGGGGGCTGGTGTCTGCAGGAGGCACCCAGCGTGGGGGAGGGGTGCCCTCCTGGGTGCTGTTGCCGCTCAGGTGCACAGGAACAGTCCCTGCTCAGGGTCCCCTCTGGATGGCGAAGTTTTAAGGGCCTGAGCAAAAGCAGGTGACCAGGGCCAACTTTGTGGCCTCGGGGGTTTTGGACGATGATAAGGCTGCCAGGTGCTCCTGGCTCCTCCTCCTCCAGGAAGAGGCCTCCAGGAAGAGGCTGAGCCAGCTGCAGGGGTGGGTGGGAAGGGGTCTTGAACAGCTGGAGAGTCCAGAAGCAGCAGGCCTGACCCAGCTGCTGGCTGCGATCCCTGCCCTGCTTAGCCTGAGCTCAGTCCCCACCCAAGGGCAGGGGATGGTGATCTCGCACGTGGGAGGCACGTGGGGTTTGAGCACTGGACCTGAGACAGACAGCTGGGTCTCTGCCGGGACCATTCTCGTGATCAGTCCCTCAGGCCCCCAGGGGGATACAGAGGTGAACGATCTTTGTCCTAATGAAGGACATTCCATCTTTTGGGATGTGGTGGGGTCGTGTGGGCACAGGAACTGAGAGGGTCTGAATGCATCGTCCTGGGTCCCTCCACAGGCCCGCCTTCCTCTCCCCCACTGACGGCCTCCCCGTGTTTACTGGTTTTTGTTTTTGTTTTTAAAGATTTTATTTATTTATTTGACAGACAGAGATCACAAGTAGGCAGAGAGGCAGGCAGAGAGAGAGGAGGAAGCAGGCTCCCTGCTGAGCAGAGAGCCTGACTCGGGGCTCCATCCCAGGACCCTGGGATCATGACCTGAGCAGAAGGCAGAGGCTTTACCCAGTGAGCCCCCGGGCGCCTGCATGTTTGCTTATTACTGGGATCACAGTGCTCCATCCTGCAAGTGCCTTGCCCTGAGCATGCCTCAACCCAAGCGCATTCTGGTGCCTTCCAAGCCACAGGCCTCCTTCACAGGGACCCTACTATGGATTCTCCCGGGCTTCTGTGAGCAGAAATAGTGCTCCCTGCTTCCCCAGCAGGCTCTGAGTGCTCACTGGCACCCACGAAATGCTGTGCACATCCCTCTCAAGAATTTCAGTATCTGCTCTGCATGAAGGCAAGAGGGGCTTCGTAAATCCTGAAACACCCCACCCCCTGCTCCCATGCCATGTCCTCCACGCCTACAGAATTTATAAACAAGCGTATGGCAGATAGTGAAGGGACAGAGCTCTGGCTCCAACCCTGGACCAGATAGGACCTCTTGCTGTACAGCTGTGGGGCCCTGGGCAAGTTGCTTAACTTCTCTGAGCTGTTTGCTCACCCATGAAAAGAACATGTGAGCAGGGCAGAGTGTGCTTAGAAGTTTAAACAGGGGAGCGCAGTGCCAGAGCGCTGGGTGGCTCAGTCATTGAAATGTCGGTTCTTGGTTTTGGCTCAGGTCAGGATCTCAGGTCATGAGATCAAGCCCCTGCAGCGGGCTCCATGCCCAGCATGGAGTCTGCTTGGGATTCTCACTCTCTCTCTCTCTCTCTCTCTGCCCCTCCCCATGGTTCTCTCTCTCTCAAATAAATAAATAAATAAAATCTTAAAAAAAAAAATAAATTCAGTGCCTAGTGACTGTTCACTACCCCCATCCCCCAAACCCTGAAAGAGCAGGGGAGACTCTCTCATCATCTCCAAATGGGTGTATCTGAGAGATCCAGACGAGGGGCAGTCTTTCCATTAGATCAGGGAGGGAGTGGAGTGAGGGACTGGCATGAGGCCGCCTGGGACCACACCCCGGATCCACCACATTCGAGGGGACCTGCTGTGTGCCTGCATATGGCACTGGGGACATGAAAGTGAAAGCAGCTCACGGTCTGGGGGCGCCAGGGGCCAGGATCCAAAGGGATAAACACAATAACAGCTCCCCAGTTCTTATCTAGTGCTTAGCCCATGCCAACTGTTGAGTCACTCCTGTATGTCGGCTTCCTTAACTATCACGGAGACCTTATAGGGACCCACAGTTATTACCTGCATCGTTCAGATAAGGAAAGTGAGGCACAGAGACATCCCCAGGACAACAGCCAGTGAACAACAGAGTCAGGCATAGACCTGGGCTGTCTTGCATCTCACCCCCAGCCTGAGCCACCCCTGCTAACTCGACCCCACTGCTCAATGGGCAGGACCGCAGGCCTCCAGAGGAGGAGGGGTGAGCTCCACCTGGTCACAAGCAGGTTGGGTGCACGAGGGTGAATGGGATTTTGTGAACAGAGAAGAGTTACAGAAAGAAGGTGCAGCCGAATCACAGGGGCAGTGGCAAGAAGCTTAAAGGTGTAAGACCAAGAGCGACAGGTCCAGAGAAACATGAAGACAGGTCGGCTTCCCAAGACCTGCTCACTTCCCCATAGGAAAAGCAAAGAAAAAAAATAAACCCCAAAAAAACCAAAAAACAAAAAACAGTGCACTAGGAAGTCCGTGTTTCCCAGAAGTTTCTCTCTTGCACCAGAGACCCCAACTGAAAATTCTGTTTGCTGTTCTTGAGCCAAACCTCCCAGCTCCCAAGCTCCATCCAATTTGCAGGAAGGTCGGTGACTTGCCGAGAATCTCCCTTCTCCCTAAACTTATCACAGAGCTCATGGGCTTTAACTGAGAGGCACAAATGATGACTAGATTCAGTTTAACGTCTGCGGCTGAGAGCACAGGCATTCAGCAAGTCGTGGAAGCCCAGAGAGGGAAAGCAGCTCCTGTCCAGTCACACAGAAAAGCAGTGGGACACACCAGAGTGCAAGGAGCAGACTGCATGGCCTCCCAAGCCGTGGCACAGACCTGGAGCAGAGGAATAGTGGAAGTGGAAGCATGATTTATTTCAGCCCCTCAGAGCAGTCTAGTTTCAACAGTCAGTGGAGATGCTAACAAAGAAAACATCCAGCCCAAGTGCTTCTGACCAAATGCACCTCTAGGTGCCTGTCTTCAAATGCCGGCAGCCATCCAACCCAGTGGGCATTGTAACGATAATTTTGATGGGGAAATGGAGCTGAGCGGTGAGGTCAATTGTCCCCCTGCAAGGTTACCGTCCTTGCAACCTGGAGCCCGGTGGGAGCCATTCAAAAGCTGGGCAGTCACCTGGCACAGGCTGCCTCTTAGAATGGAGCTCATCAGACACTCTCCAGAGAGCCCACTGAGCTCAGGAGGGTTGGCAGGCCTCCTGAGATCAAGTGGCCCTTGAAGACGTTTCTCCTCATCCTCATGTACACACCGCCCTCATCATGCCAGGTGGCCCAAAGCCAGATCCTAGGGTCCAGACTCCCTCCTGGTGCTGACACACATTTCCCATCTCGCAGAGCATCGTGGCTAAAACAGCCTCTAAACTACCTGCGGGGGAAGTGCAATCCGCATTATAAGTTTCCGCCCATCACATGCCAGTCAATACAAAGTAGAAACAAAATACAGTTCTAGAATAATGAAGTGAATAAAAAGAAAAATACATGAAATACAAAGTCAGATTTTTATATTGGATTTTTATTTTTGAGATAGAAATTACGTTGTTAAAGATCTATTTCTTTGAGAGAGAGAGAGAGAGAGAGCAGACTTCTCCCCAAGGAGGGAGGGGGCAGAGGGAGACGGAGAGAGAATCTCAAGCAGACTTCCCACTGTGCATGGAACCCAACGCAGGGCTTGATCTCATGACCCTGAGATCATAAACTGAGCCAAAACCAAGAGTTGGACACCCAACCGACTGAGGGACTAAGTCACCCAGGTGCTGCTGGGTGATAATTACAGATTTATGTGGATTTGTGAGACCTAATACAGAGAGAGCTTATGTACCATCTATGCACATTCCCTAAGGCTGCATGTTACAAAACCCCAATACAACATGTCATCTGGGATTCTGGCATGGGTACGTGTCGTCAAGACACAGAACATTCCAGCGCCGCAGAGATGTATCCTGCGCCTTTTATAGCCATACCCACCCAGCTCCCCTCATCCCTTCCCAGACCCCCAGAGACCACTAATCTGCTCTCCATTTCAAGCATTTTGTCATTTTAAAAACATTATTTGCCAGCCATAGCAATTAGACAAGAAAAAGAAATACTATTCAAATTAGAAAAAGAAGAAATAAAATATTCTGTCTACAGATGACCTGATCTGATATGTAGAAAATCCTAAGGATTCCCCAGCCCCACACAAATCCACAAACTGGTAGAACTAATGAGCAAATATGGCAAAGTTGCAGGATACAAAAATCAACATATAAAAATCAGTGCAGCGCTCATTCAGTTAAGCGTCTGCCTTTGACTCAGTCATGATCTTAGCATCCTGGGATTGAATCCCGCATCAGGCTCCCTACTCACTGGGGAGTCTGCTTCACCCTCTGCCTGCCGCCCCTCCTGCTTATGCTCTCTCTCTTTCTGACAGATAAATAAACAAAATCTTTTTTAAAAAGAAAAGAAATTAAAGAAGACACAAATAAATGGAATGATAGCCTATGTTCATGGAACAGAAGGCTTAATACTGTTGGAATGTCCACATTACCCAAAGCCATCTACATATGCATCAAAAAGCCCTATCAAAATCCCAGTGACATTCTGTGCAGACACAGAATAATCAATCCTAAAATTCACATGGATCCTGAAGTTTCCCTAAATAGCCAAAACAATCTTGAAAAAAAGAAGAACAATGTTGGAGGGCTAACCCTTTCTCATCTCAAAACTTAATACAAAGCTGTAACAATTTAAACAGTGTGGTTCTGACATAAGGAAAGGTATTCAGATCAGTGGACTAGAATAGAGAGACCAGAAATAAATCCCCTCGTGTATGGCCAAATAATTTTCGACAAACTGTCAAAGTATCCAATTGGACAAGGACAGTGTTTTAACAAATGGCACTGGTATAAGCAGATATCCTCAAGCAAAGAAATGCAGCTGGAACCTTACCTCGCACCATTTCAGGACCTGTCTCAAGACGGCTCCAGGTTAAGAGCTAGAACTATCGAATGATCAGAAGAACACATAGCGGAACTTTCACGATGTTGGATTCAGCAAAGACTTCTCAGATGTGATGCTAAAGCTGAAGGAAACAAAAGAAAAAGAGACAATTTGGATTTGATCAAAAGTACAAAAATTTTGTGCATCATAATACAATATCCACAGAAGGGAAAAAGCAACCCCCAACCTGCGAAAGGACATTTGCAAGCACACACTTGTGTCTCTGATGAGGGACCAATGTGCATGGTGTAAAAAGAATGCTCCACGAAAGCAATGGACACGATCTGATGGAAAGATGGGCAAAGGATGTGAGAGGACATACAAACGGCCACCAGGACGTGACAAGATGCTCGACACCAGTCGTCAACGCCGAGCCCAAGAACCCTGTGCCTGACGCTCGAGCCCAAGGATTTTTTCCTACTTCTTCAAAAGAAGTTTTATAGTTTTCCTTTTTAAGTCCGTGACTTTTTTGGAGCTCTTTCTTGCACTGAGTGTGTGGCTCTGGTTGAGGTTCAGTTTTTCTCTGTGGGACCTTGAACTGCCCCAGCATCTGCTTGTTAAAAAGGTTCCCCTCCATGGACTGGCTTTTGCACTTTTGTCCCGCGTCAGCTGGGCATGTCTGTGGAAACTCTCCCATGTGGGGTGCAGGTGGGGAGGCCTTGGCCGTGGCTCGATCAACTGGGGTCAGCTGGGGGAAGGGAGGGGAGGAAGGGCCTTGCAGAGGTGAGGAGGGTAGGCAGCAGGCAGGCCTGCCCACGCACCGTCCTGAAGCTCACAGGCAGAGCTGGGATTGGGGCACTCAGGAGCCCACAGTCATGGGGAGAAGGGTCTGGAGGCAGCAGCACCTGGGACAGGCCTGCAGGGACAGCCCAAACAACTTGTCAGTGTTTCCCCTCTGCTGTCTCTGTCTGGCTGCGAAAGGGGGAAAGGCAGTGGCAGAACCTGGGCCAAGTCCCAAACTCCCCTGGATCCTTAGTTTTCCCCATCTGTGAAATGGGCCTTATAAAAACACCTTCCTAATAGGTGCTTTAAAAATTTTAAAAATATGAATTTTTTAAAAACAGTACACTGTCATCAGGAAATCTAATGCGTTACAAAGAAAATGACCAAGAAGAAGGGAATCTAATGAGTAGTGAGACTTTTCTCGAGGAAGCAGGTGATGAACGGAAATTGTTAACCTCTATACAAACCAACTAACCTGATTTTAAACAAATAAAAAAGGGAGCTGAACCATCGCAAAGAAAACTGTTTAAGGGAGCCAGGAATACTCAGTGGGAAGAAGACGGTCTCTCCAGTAAGTGGTGCTAGGGAAACCGTATATACGAACCGCGTCTTTATCCATTCATCTGTGGTGGATGTCCGGGCTCTTTCCATAGTCTGGCCATTGTGGACATGGCTGCTATGAACATTGGGGTACAGGTGCCCCTTCGGATTCCTACATTTGTGTCTTTGGGGTAAAAACCCAGAAGTGTAATTGCCAGGTCGTAGGGCAGCCTTATTTTCAACTCTGTTAGGAGCCTCCATCCCGTTTTCCCAGAGCGGCCGCCCCGGCTGAGTCCCCAGCTTTCTGAGCGGCCGTAGGCCCCAGGTTTGGACAGACACCTCCTTCCCTTGCACAAGACACGTCCAGCTTCCTCACTTGCTTTCCACGAACTCCATGCAGCCCTGAACCCTCCTTGCTCAGCAGATGGGAACTCAGGCTCACCATCTTGGGGTGCAGCCCACCTCTGGGAGCCTTGCAATGTTTTTCAAGCCTCCGTGAGTCACAGACATATGGAAAGGGGAGCCAAAACTCCTGGTGAGTTACTGTGACATGGACGTACCCGTGTCACCCCTCCCGGGCCCCAGAGAGGCCATCCATGCCATCCAAAAGTCTGGACCACCCCCACAAGCCCTCCCAGGGCCCGCCCCGCCCCATCCCATGAATAGCCACTGTCCGGACCCCGAGAGCGGCCTCCCAGAGCCGCCTCCCGCTGACGACTTGTCAGCACCCTGCCTTCCTACTGCCCGGGAATGCAGGGGGAAGCCAGGAGCTCGCAGACTCCCCCTGCACCCTGAGGCAGGCTTGACAGGGCTCCCAGCCTTGGGTCCCTGGGGTAGACCCCAGGGCATGGGTGACAGCTATGACCCGTGACCTGTGTTAGCTTCTAAGGGGGGCACGACCAGACAGCCCCCTGATTGCCCCAAAGCCGAGGGTGCACCAGGCTCCTCACAACCACACATTCCAGGAAGCCCAGGATCAGCCTGTGGGAACCTCATCCAACCCACAGTCATCCTGACGGCCTATAATTTCAGGCCTTGTGTCTGTTTGAGGGACCTGTGCTCAGAACATGGAAACATGGATGTTTTGCAAAGTCACCATTTAAATCCCAGGTGTTGCAAAGACCAGCGTGGGGCGTGGGGCAGGGCACACTGGGTCTGGGGCCTGTTCAGGGCTTATTTTAAAAACCTTTAAGAGCATTAATAACCATCCTGCGGTGACGTGAGACATCACCCCAGTAGTCAGCGTGCAAGGGACATCGGGGTGACTTCAGGACAGATCCAGTGGGCACAGCATCTTGTGGCGACGGCCTGAGCCCTCCTCCAAGCACCCTGGGGACTTTTAATATCATAATATTCTCATTTTTTAACGATCTGCCCAAGCCAGCGATTTCCTTCCAGGAGATGGAGCCGTTCTCTCAAGGCGTCTTGTGAGACCTGGGGATTTAAACACAAATCCACTGAAATCACAGACTCGTGGACCTGGTATAAGTATGCAGCACGGGTCTAACAGGACGGGAGGCTGCTGCTCCCCCTCCCCTGGGCGTCTGAGCGAAGCCAGCCTGGGACAAACGGACCCCTGTGACCCTCGGGCCTGTTCTCCTGGGGAGCGGGGCCCCTCGCCGTGAGTCAAGGAGCCGGCAGGCGAGGATGAGACGTGCTTGGGGAGGAGGGGCTCCTGGAGCCTGAGGGGCTGAGGGCGGCCCAAGGCTGAGCGAGTGGACTGCTTAGAGCCTCTGGAGGCCTGCGTGTCACGGGGCATGGGTTGGAAATTTAAAAAACAAACAAACAAACAAAAACAAGAAAACAACAAAACAAAAAAATGAAGAAGAAGAAGAAAAAGAAAAAAAACAAGAAATTAGTTCGTCAGAGAGGAGGACAAGTAGCTTCCCAGTAGTGACGCCTGTTTCTTCTTAATCAGTTTAGCCTGGCCTGGAACCAGATTCATTTTTAGGTGAAACCACAGTGACAGGCAAACCCAAAGGACCTAGGATTCCCATAGAGCTTTATGGATTTCTTCTGAAAAAGTGAAATCTCACCAGTGTCCTTGGAGAAGTCACGCTACGGACCGTGCTGTGCTATAGCTGAGAAAGCCTCGGAGACCCTCAGTGCCCCCGCCTTGGGTCACACACCTGCCATGGCCCTTCCACACCTGCTGCCTGCTCAGGGTCTGACCTTGCCCCCAGAGGACGTCTGATTCCCTGGGGCGAGCTGGAACAGGAGCCGGCAACAGTGCGTTGGTCCCAGATCCTTTAGATCACTTGTGGTCTGTTGGACGGATTCCTGCGAATTGGGCTTTCAGTCCAGAATTCAGGGATAATAGGGGAGAATCATGATATTGTGCCAGAGGAAAGTTGTAAGCCTCTAGATGTGACATCCGGAGGCTGCTGTCTTTGGGGATATTTTGGGGGACTGGGAAAGGGCACGTGGGGGGCACTCTCGACCCGGTGTGCCCGCGGGGCTACAAAGCAATTGGTCAGTCACTTCACCCGTCCTGGCTGTGTGATCGCGGGCACGTGGCTCTCCCAACCTGTTTCTGATCCACTGAATGTGGCTGATTTCAGCACACACACACCCCACCAACCCATGTCACTGATAATGGCAGAATTTGGTGAGGGGAGCCTCTGTCCTCTCAGGCAAGCACTGGGGGCACCCCAGAATTTCTCCTGGAGTGGGGAGCAGGAAGTGTCTCTCTGGGCTCAGCCGGGACCCTGGGCAAGGTGAGAGGTGCCATCCACCTACACCCACATCATGGGTAAGGGTCCCCGCCCAGGAGCGGGGGACAGGGGACTGCGGGATACAGGAGGAGCCAGGGACAAGCCCAGAGGAGCCTCTAGCTCCCGACATGTTGGTAGGAATCGGGAGATGGCCAGGGGGGCTGTGTGGGAGGGACACCACGTCCATGCAGCACCCAGCTCTACCCCAGACGCTGCTACTTGGGGACACTGATTGCACCACAAGAGGGCCACGGAGTGACCGGGCCCATCACCCCGCTGTCTAGGGGCTTTTGTGGATGGGAGTCAGAGGGGCCCAACACCCAACTGCTGGGTCCCCGTATCACCCTGCTGTCCACCTGTCCCCAGGGAGGGGAGAAGACCCTGGTCCCCTTACTAGGCACAGGCACTGTCCCCCCTCAAAGAGGGAGCTATACCTGAGGACCCTCTAGGGGGTCCACCAGAGTCCCTGCGGCACGCAGACTGAGCAGGAGGAGGGTTGTGGGCCGGAAAACCAGCACTTGGGGGCCGCGGTGGAAACGAGGAAGGCAGCGACATCCCAGCTGCCCCAGATCCGGAAACCAGGGACTCCAGCCTCGGGGAAAGGCACAGCAGCCTCCGCCATCATTGGCAAAGACGCCCACCAGCCAGGTTTCTCGTTGGAATCTGGAGCAGTCCCATCCCTCGGTCAGCTGAGCTGACCACGGATGCAGAGCGCAGGCTCCTGGGCTGGTGGATGAAGGCCTCGGGCCCCTGATTCATGCAGCACCGAGCACGAAGAGGACAAGCAGACTATGGTCCCTGCTTCCCAGGAGAGAATACAGCCATGGACTCCCCCCAGAGAAAGTGGGATCCATGCACGACCCTACTTAAAACTCCTGCCCTAGCATCCTTCTGGGGACCAGCCAGCTTGCCTTTGTCCCCATAGCCATGAACATATGGATTTTAAGGTTGTTGTTGCATCCTGGTCGAGAGAAATCTCTTTCCTCTTGGATGCTAACATTGTTCCCTCCTGGGCCCCTGGAAACCTCTTCAGGCAGGAACCCCTTTTGGCGAGGGGTACGTAGGAGGGTGTCAGAGGACCACGGTCCCCACATCGCCACCAACAGCCCAGCTGTTGCGCTGGGCCCTTGACTCAGCATTTCTAAAGCCTGTCTCTCTCCTGAGACCATCTCGGGTCAGCTTTCCGGCTGTGGGAGAGGGGGACTCATTTCTTGCTTTCTCTCGAATCGAATTTTCTCATTCCCCCAAACTGCCCTGAATGTACTCACAAATGAGGTCACGCTTTTAGATGTACGTACAGATCTATTTTTTCTAAACGTCGATACAGCTTTCTCAACAGAAACAAGGGAGGCATCTCAGAGTGAAAACCCATCTATCTCTTGTGGTTTGGTCTGATGAAAGTCTCGGCGAAGCCTCAAACCCACACATCCGTCTTGGGTGCAGGGGGGCACTCAGCGCCGAGGCCCCCTCCCATCCCCCCCGCCACCCCCCAGTGCGGCAGAGACTTTCCCAGAACTCCGGCCTCCTCTGGTCGGCCTGGGAAAAGATGCATTTAGAGTCATTTCTGTTTGCAGTGTTTGGGGCTTTGTTTTTTTTTGCGGGTTATGTTTTTGGTTTTGGTTTGGGGCTATTTCATAATCCAGAAACATACTAGCTCTTGTCCCTCGGTGCATTGTCTAGAACGTGATACCGGGGCCAGTGGAACCCTCTAATTAGACAGCCTCGGTGGAATGAGCGAGGTTTTAAAGACTAAAATAAACTGTCCATGGGAGACAAACAGAGCCGGGCGGCCCTCCCCTCGCCTGAAGCATTTCCTGGGGCCAGCAAGGCCCGCAGAGGCCAGGGGGGGTCCTGCCGGCCTGGGGCACTGGCCAGAGCAGCTTTGCACTTGACCGTGAGGACAGAACAACTCAAGGGCTCTTCCTCGTCACTATGTTTGTTTTTTAACGAGGACATCAGCACTATTTCCAATTCTTCTGGATGATGAAGACTCCACTTTGGGCACCCCCGTGAAGGTGGCCTTGTCATCACCTGGCGGGAAGTCCAGGGCCAGATGCCCAGAGTCCGATGCTGACTCTGGAGAGGCGGAGCCCGGGCCAATCCCAAGCTCTTTTCCTGTGACCCCAAAACACTCATCGGCTCCGTCTGTCCATCCCACGAGCCTTGCTGGTCTAGAGGGAGGATCCATTTTTCTTTCTTTCTTTCTTTCTTTTTTTTTAAGATTTTATTTATTTATTTGACAGAGGGAGAGATCACAAGAAGGCAGAGGCAGGCAGAGAGAGGAGGAAGCAGACCCTCCGCAGAGCAGAGAGCCTGATGCGGGGCCCGATCCCAGGACACCGGGATCATGACCTGAGCCGAAGGCAGAGCTTCACCCACTGAGCCACCCAAGCGCCCGAGGGAGGATTTATTTTAACATCTGCCCAAGTCACCGCCACCGTGGGCCACCCCAGCCCCAGGGACAGCCCCCTGGGCGTCACGGGCAAGTCCAGGCACCGTGGGTGGTTCTGATACCATGGCTGGTTCCACAGGCCTGTGGCCAAGCCAAGTCAAGGTGGCGTTGGCCCAGCGGGAGCCTGGGCAGACAGGACAGGCACACCCGTCTCACATGTGGGCCCCAGACGCTGTGGACCCCCTCTTGCCCCATCGGGGCGATGACTGCTGAGTCCACACCCCAGCTTCGCGGGGCGGGGGTCTGCGCACATGAGTTACTGGAAGGCCCTGTCACTTTCCACCCTGCAAAACCCACCGGAAAAACGTCTGGGCCTAGCCCCAGGCCGCTAACCACTTCCTGTAAAGCTTCTGAGGAACAGCAGAGCTGGGGTCTCTGGCTTTTCTCCACCCCACCCCCACGCTTTCCTTCTCCAGCCCGAGCTGCCAAAGTAAAGAGGACCATTCTGTTCACAGGGTCCTGCATTCCAGAGAAGGCTCGGGTTACAGCGGGGGTGGGGTTGTCCGGGGCTGCACTGAGCCAGTGAGCGGGTGACCTGGAGGCCTGTGCTGCAAGGTCGGGGGTGGGAGAGGCACCCCGAGCCCAGGCCACCCAGAGGGGACCTCAGGATTCAGCCAGACAGGGGCACACGCAGCAGTGATAAAGGGGGGTTGGCGGTAGGTCCATTAGGCTCCGCTGAGGACCAGACTCCACCTTGAGTTTTCCCTGCATTGCCCTCCCATTTTCCTGCCAGTCCTTGGAGCCCCCAGGGCCTGGGGACCCCGTCCCCACGCAGGTGAATCACCGGGCTGAACCCTGCCCTCTCTCCTAGCCCTGCTCTCTTGCCTTCTCAGCAACATCTCATGCTTTGCAAGATCTGTGCTTTGCCAGGATGTTGGGGCCCCCAGTTGTGCAGATACATGCAGAGCCCTGACCTGAGGACACTAGGGCAGCCGCTGTTGGAGCTCTGGACTCTGTGAATCAAGGAGGGCCGGGCCTTGCTCAGATGAAGGCTTCCCATGGGGCATAAGGCTGAATGCGGGGCGCGCCACCTCCCAGCCCAGCTGCAGGGTCCTCCACCGGGGGAGGGGGGCATGCAAGGAGCACGCAGCTGGGCCATGTGTCCGCTGCCGCTCCCGCTCCCTCCCACACCAGCCGGAACGTCCGAACAGAAGCATCTCTTGTTTCCCAGGGCAGCCAGCCTCCCGCTGTTGCTCCCGTTACATGCGTGAGGCTGCCGCAGAGGGTCAAGGGGGACCCCAAGGGCCTTCCTCCATTTCTCTCTGTGCTCCAGGCCTTCAGAGGCGGTCCCCCGGCAGGTGTTCCTGGTGCTCCTTCTCCCCTACCTTCTGGCCAAGGAGAGGTCCCCTTGCCCTCGGATCTCTGCTCTAGTCTCTGACACGCAGCTTCCCTCCCACATTGATGGGCAAACTGTGTCGGGTTCACCCACGGAGTCATGCGAGTTAGTAGTGACTGAACCAATGCAAGTCACACCTGCTGCTAGACCTGGGGCTGGACCTCCACCATCACCAGCCCTGACCTCCACCATCACCACCCCTGACCTCCACCATCACCAGCCCTGACCTCCACCATCACCAGCCCTGACCTCCACCATCACCAGCCCTGACCTCCACCATCACCAACTCTGACCTCCACCATCACCAGCCCTGACCTCCACTGGGACCTCGTTCTGGGGTAGCACAGAGTCAGCCTTTCCCCGCCTGGGCTCCCTAGACCTGGCATCATGGGAGGTGGGAAGTCTCCAGAGAGACAAACAACCCGTAGGATGGGTGAATGGTGACAGGTGCTGCTTCACATGTCTGCGAGTGTCAGGGGACATGCATGTGGCAGGACGGTGGATACTCTCGGGAGAGGCTGTTAATTCTCATGCATGGTGACAGGATTTGGGGATGCGAGCGAGAGCCCTTATCCTCGGGAGAGGGGTGTCCCAGGTCCCAGGCTTTGTGGTCCAGCTTCCAGCTTCGGGTGCATCAGAGAAGGAATGGGAGGAAGCAGGGAAACCCGGAGGCAAACCTGGAGGGTAAGCCGGTGAGGACCACTGTGTCCCTGTGTGAGCACGAGCAGCCAAACACAGGCCGTCCTTCACCCTCTGCGTGGGACCTGGGTCTCCCAAACGAGCTACTGGTTTCCTCCAGGGCCATTTGGAAAGCCCTTTGGAGTATGGCTGGCCTGGTCCCCGTCTACCCAGATACCACCGTGCACACAGCCTGCAACCACCACACCTCGGGGACGTTCCCAGCTCTGCCCTGGGTCTGTCTGGGTTTGAACTTTTAGAACATGGGCTCATGGGGCACCTGAGTGGCTCAGTGGGTTGAAGCCACTGCCTTTGGCTCAGGTCATGATCCCAGGGTCCTGGGATCGAGCCCCACATCAGGCTCTCTGCTCAGCAGGGAGCCTGCTTCCCCCTGCTTCCTGCTTCTCTGCCTACTTGTGATCTCTGTCTGTCAAATAAATAAATAAAATCTTAAAAAAAAAAAAAAAGTTAAAAAAAAAGAACATGAGCTCATGTCCATGCAGGGGTTTCTGTCTGCCCAGACTTCTCCATTGAACAGTGCCTGCGCCCAGAGGCCGTTGGGTTTTCCTCCTCCTGCAAGTGGCGGCCATGGCCAACGCCCAAAGCCCAGCGCCCAAGAGTGGGTAGGGTGCGCCTGTCTCATGGCTGCCAGAGGCTTGAAACCCTGCTTCCATGGACGGCACCATAAATACAGAACGGAATGGCTCAGTGTTTGGAAAACCCAGCTGGGCGGGAGCAGCTGGTATTTTGCTTTGGAATCCTTCCGCTGCGCTTTCCTTGGTTTCTCGACTTCACTCAAGGCCCGTCTGCTCCCCAGGGGCAGGCCTTCAACTCAACGTCAAGGGCACCCCAGCAGCCGGCCACGTGGAGCTCGAGGTTGCTTCTGGCAGCCGGTGACCACGGGGACCTGGCACATGGAGGCGCTGGAATCTTCCGGCTCTGGCAGAGCCACACAGAGGTTAACAGGGGCCAGTTGTCCCCGGTATGGCCCTGCCCCAGTGTTTACCGGCCCAGGCCTCCAGGGACTCCCTAAGGCAATTTTAGCCCAAACCCCATTTCTGCCACCTTCAGCCTGATTCTTGACCAGAGACAATAGCACAAGTGCCATCTCCTTGGAGGTGCTGCTCGGAGGGACTGAGGACACCCTGAAGAGTCAGGGGTCCGGGTCTGGGTCTCCTCCATCCTCCTCCTCACTCATCCCTCCCCACCTCCCTCCTTCCCTGGGCCCCACCCCCCAACCTGAGCCTTTCCCAGCAGCCTCCCACACTCTACTCAGAGCCTCCCCAGGCCTCAGGCCATGTGTCCTCAGGGACAGGACCCGAGCCGGCCACCTTCTACCGAGGCGGCTGGCTGGCTCTGAGCTCCGTGGTCAAGAGGCAGCCAACATTTCCAGCGGACGCCTGCCCGGTGGCCCCCTTGAACTTCACGGGTCCAAAACAAGTCCACCAGCACTGTCCTGGACGTCACCCCCTTCCCACGGCCACTTTTCCTAGAGACGAGGCCGCTGGACTTGCTGCCTGCTGGTCCCCCTTGCTATCCTGCAGGTCCCTACAGACCGAGGGTCCCCAGTTGCCCACAGCTCAGAGACAGCACCTTCCTTTCCTTCCTTGGGTTCAATCGAGACTGGGCCCAGCAAGGGGCCACAGACAGGCCAAGCCCAGGGAGCTTGGGCCTCCCACTGAGAAGCAGACAGAGCATGCGCCCAGAGCAGAACAGGCTGGGCGTGGGGGTCCAAGGAGAGGAGGAGGTGTCACGTCCAAGTGTACCCCATCTCAGTGGCAGGGGTGGGGTGTGCTGGGACCCCACGGATACACAAAGTGATGCACAGGTGTGCCCAGCGGGGGGCCAGGGTTTTGAAAGAGTTAAAGAGAGGACGCCCCTTGCACTGCCCAGTGCTTTGGAACGGATCCCTCATTGCTGTCGTAACAGACGGAGAGGTAGCCGCAAGCCAAGCCCTGGGCTGGGAGCTCGCCGTACATCTCCTCATCTAACCCTCTGAGCTAGGAAGTCGTGCCCATTTCACAGCACAGGAAACAGAGGCCCGAGTGCCCATTTCACAGCACAGGAAACAGAGGCCCGAGTTAACAGGCGACAAGGTGACATAGCCAGTGACAAGAAGGAAGGTGGGGTTTAAACCCAGGCCATCAGCCCCCAAAACTCACAACCCTGCCGCCTGACCTCCTGATCCCTGAGAAACTTCTGGGGTGAGGCACCGGGTACAGTGAGGGGCTGTAGCTCTGAGAAGACGGACTGGGGATTTGTTGCAGGGGAAGGGGTTTCAGAGCCCTTTTGGGGCGTCCCCTGCCGTGTGCGTGCCGCCCCTTTACGACAAAATAAAAGCCGCCTAAAACCAGCTCTTGCTCTGGGTCTCCACGTGAGCGAGAGTCACTTCCTATAGGAGCCCCTAGGACGGGACAAGGGGAGGACGCGCCCCTTTCTAGCTGTGTGTTCCCGGAAAGCCCCGGTTACTGACCTCACCGCTGCCCCCCGAGAATCAGGGGTGCTCGGCCAAAACTACCGCACACAGCTGCGGAGCAGGGCCTGGAACCTCCGTGCTGGGCGTGGGCCCCCATCTCCAGGCAGGGGTCTCCCGGCTCTGTGGCTCCTGAGGGGAGTCTAGGTAACTCAGCCCCTCGGTTTAACAGGACGAAACAGCTGGTTTCAATTTAGAGCAATCCCTGCGCCCAGCTGCGACCCCGAGGAACCGAGTTATTTCTTGAAGTCGAAGCTCTGTTGGATCTTTTCAAGCAGCCGAGGGCCATCCGGTGCAGCCGGGTGTTGTCACATGACGCCCGTTCCATCCACCCCCACCCCGTCCGGTGGGTCCTGCAGAAACACAGCCGCGCCAGGGACCCTCCACACGGTCCCGTCCTCGGGCACCTCCTGACCTCAGCTGTTACAAACCCAACATGGTTTTTTAAAAGTGCTCAAGGATTGAGAGAAAGCCCTAAACAGTCTGGGGCTCAGGAGTGCCCACCCCTGGAAAGGGTGAACAGGTTCCTTCCATGCTAATATTTGGCAGCCAGAAGAAGGAGAGAGCAAGGGGACAGAAACTCACCACAGCTGTTACGTACCTAAGGGGACTTTCTCAAGCACCAACCCTGTTTGAACAATGACCTGCCTGGCCCGCTCTTGGGCCCCTAAATTCTTTCTCCGTTCAGTCCTGCATCCTCTTGGCCCCCCTCCCCCCAGTTACTTAGTAGGAAAGTAATCTGTTCTCTGGGAGACTTAAGGCACCTGCCCTAGGGGACCCCCTGTGAGTCCTGCCTCTCTGTCTCGGCTCCCTGGGACATTGCACAGCCCGGGGCAGAGCCTGAGTCTCCCCACATCACCGTCCGGCCCCCACGGACCTGGCAGGCCCCACTGTCCGGGGCCCCAGCAGCCTGCCCCTCCTTCCCTGCCCCACTCTGTTCTGGAAACGGCCCCAGCAAGGACCCCGGGAGACGATGGTGGGTCTGCTGCCCAGCACTGGCCGGTCCAGGACAGGCATGCGCTGCACTCTGGCCAGGACTGTATGAGTTATGTCTGCTTTGGGGGCCCTGGGCACGTTCCCTCACTCTTGCTGCGTGATGGAGAGTGGGGTCTCTGGCTGCCGGGGGTGGGGTGGGGGAAGAGCAGAGCTGCTGCGGGCATGTTGGCGACCAGGTCGGGCCACCACAGGTCCTGGGGCCGCCCCGTCTCCAGGGCCCCGAGCAGCCCTCCACGTGGTGAACCAGGGCTGACCCCTGTCCCTTGCAGGCAAGTACTGTGCCGAAGCCGGTCCGCCTGTGGCTCAGTGCAGACCAGCAGGAGCCGGGGGCAGGCTTCTCCATCAGCCTGGGGTGGAAGGAGCTGGAGCTGGCCGCCAGCGCCCCATGGCCAGGCCAGGAGGAGGGGGCGGTGGCGGGCTGAAGAGAGGAGCGAGGGTGAGACCAGGGCTGAGAGCAGAGAATCGGAGCTGATAGGGGTGGGGGGAGTGGTAAGCACCCTCACCCCCTGTGCGGCCGGGTGGGCGTCTAGAAGGCCAGTCGCTCACCCACATCCTGGCTGCCTGAATGCCCGGACACAGAAGGGCCGAGTGCCCAAGTACCCACAGGACATGCCGAAGACTCCCTCTGCGGGATACGTCACCATATCTCCAGCTCTGTAAACATGCGAGCCTCCCTGAGCTGCTCGCACGGGCGTGGAGATGGCCGGCAGGGGTCTCCTCCTTTCGAGACACATTTGGGAGCCCACGTCTTGGCGTCTTGCACGCTGGGCCTCGGGGGTGCATGTGCACAAATGAGACTCTCCCCGGGCAGGTCACCGCGTGGCAGTGGGAGGCAGGCACCTGCTGAAGGCTGGACCGGCTGACGAGCAGAGGCGTTTGTGAGGAATTAAGGTCCCAGCACTGAGCAAAACATTTTGCATCAATTGTATCTGTCTCCCTGGGGCAGATCGGAGTTTCCAAAGGCCGCCCGCCCCGCCTGTGTATCTCACCCCAAGTGCCAGTCACCACCGCCCTCCAAAAGAGGATGGCCCTGAGGTGCTGGTAAATGTTCACCAGTGGGTTATTGGTGAGAACACGTCTGGTCTGAAGCGCCTCCAGTGTCTGCGCATAAACGTCTCCGGCCGTGGCAGCCAAACTCCCGGTGGGACATCCCCGAGCCGGCTCGAGGTCGGCCCACGAGGCCGCGTTTCCCCCGTGCAGACCCAACAGATGGGGCTACCCCGGGGGCAGAAACAATGCCGATATAAAGCAGAATAATATGGAAGTGATAGGTTTTGAGAAGTGACGGCCTTTATTTTTCTAATACGATTTATGTATCGCTTCTCGGCCTTTTGGCTAAGATCAAGTGTAATACGATTTATGTAATTACAAGTTTCTGTAACTTCACCTTTAATGAGGCCCCTGGCGAACCGGCTGGTGGAATTCTGGACACTTTACCAGGCGGTTCCCCTGCGCCAGCGCCAGCGGCTCCAGATGCCAGATGCCAGAGGCCAGGGTGAGACTTGCCTGCGGGGTGGGGGTGGGGATAGCCAGGCATGGGTGGGCGGTGCTTCTCAGCAATCGCAGACCACGCACACACTGAGTTTGCAAGAGAGGAAGCAGGGTCCCAGCGGATCCCCACAGGGAGCAGGGGCCCCGCCGGGTCTGGGTGACGGCCACGACGGCCCCCCTCAGGCACACGTGACCCAGGGTCTCTGAGAAACTAGGCAGCCTCAGTGTCCTTCAGGTATTTTCAGGGTGGCACCCCATACACCTGCTCCGGAACGGGCAGGGGTGTCCCAGCCTCTGTCTGGTGGCCAACGCTGTTCGAATGTCCCTTGCCAGCACACGGGATCAGATTCTGTCCCCACAGAACGTTGTTACCCTTTAGCGACCAACCCATTTGTGATTCTCCAACAACCCATCAGCCACCAGACTGACCGCTAGAGAATTTGCTCTTCTGAAGACAGACCTCCGAGCCTCGCAGAGAAGCTGCGGCAGAGAAGCGCAGCTTCTCAGCCAACAGCCCCCGTGTCTGTGGATAGGGCCCGTCCTGGCTGCTGCTGACCCTCTGCTGGGAATTATTGTGGGGGGGTGACCCGGTCACACATGGGGACACTTGGGAGCTGGCAGAGCACAGTGCTGGGGACAGGTCTGCAGCCTTTCTCCCTAGGAGCTGCGACCGTGGGGTCCTTCCTCTTTCTGGGGCTGGAAGATGGGGTGGCCGGCGAGGGGCAGTGGCCATGTGTCCTCACGGCAGAGGGGCCCGCTGGAGGAGCTATGTCTGTGGGAGCGAGGCCACAGGTGCCAGCAGGACCCTGACCTGGCCGAGAAGGGCTGGGTGGGAACCCCAAGTCTGCAGCAGAATTCCTCTTATGGCACAACTGCTGCCGGGGTACGAGAACCTGCCTCCCAGACGGAGCCGTGCTGTGTCGCTCTGAGGTCACAGGGTCGGCAGGCACTCCACTCGAGGCGGGTCACTTGAGGACATGTGTGCAGCAGATAACAAAGGAGCGCCAGGGGACCCCGAGACGGGTGTCCCTGACCGTGCCTCAGGTGCTCAGGACCACAGCCGTGAAACCGCATCTGTGAATCTCATGGACACGTCTGCAGACTGGGGAACATCCCTGTAGCATGACCGGCAGAGCACACAGCAAGGGAATTCTCTCCCCTGGCCCCCTCCAAGGAAGCTTCATGTTTGCATCCGTCAGCTCAGCCCAAGAGAACTGCGCACACAGACCGGGCATCTGAAAACAAAGAGATGTATCCTTCCCCGGTGCTGGCGTTTGGAAATCGGAGATCCAGGCGCGGCAGGGCTGGTCTCTCCAGAGTCCTCTCCTGGCCATGCAGATGCCGTCTCCTCCGCGGGTCCTCATGGGGTCGCCCCTCTACGCGTGTCTGCGTCCCGATATTCTCTCCTTATAAAGACTCAGTCATATTAGACTAAAGCCCCTATTGACCTTGTACCGTAGTCCTCTCTTCAAAGGCCCTGCATTCACGTGTGGTCACATCCTGTGGTCCTGGAGGCATTAGGGCTTCCACTTAGGCATATTGAGGGCACAGAGCTCAGCCCACAGCAATGTCTTGGTCTTCTTTTCCTTTTCTTCTTTCTTTCTTTCTTTTCTTTTCTTTTCTTTTTTTTTTTTTTTTTTTAAGATTTTATTTATTTATTTGAGAAAGAGACTGTGTGAGGGTGTGTGCAAGAGCCGTGGTGGGGAGGGGCAGAGGGAGAGGGAGAAGCAGGCTCCCCACTGAGCAGGGAGCCGGGCGAGGGAGCCGGATCCCAGGACCCCAAGATCATGACCTGAGCTGAAGACGGACGCTTCACCGACTGAGCCCCCCAGGGGCCCCAGTGCTCTTTTTCTTAATAAAATACCATTTATATTTGTAAAAAGTTAATATGCACACGCAGGCCGCAGGAATCTGTAACAGGAACGTCTGTCCCCACCTTGACCAGAGACACGACTGAGCCCCGGATGTTCACGTTCATCGCTGGGGTCACGACCTGAGGCTCAGACTCTCCCCCATTCAGCAATAAGCCTGAAGTCCAACAGAAAACGAGGCTCCCCAGCGGGTCTCCGAGCTGCTCTGATGTGTCTCTTGCTGGCTTCTGGGCCTCCTGCACCACAGCTGACCCCTTTGGCAAGCTCGCCCAGTCTCCCGATCCCCTGAGGCACCCCCGGCTCCTCTGGGCCGTACCGGCACCCCCTGTACTCAGCCAGTCGGCCAGCAAGTGGGCCACACTCGCCGACATCGGGTCTATCCACTCCGCGGTCCGGACGCCGTCTAGCAGACTGCTGGAGGGAGCAGGCCTTCTTGTTCAACGTCTGATTCGTTACCTGGAGCGCTCAGACTTTTGATCTGGCACATCACCCGCGGCTGGTGACAGGCAGCCCTCCCGTGGGTGTGACCAGCCGGGACTGTGCACACTGACCCTTGACTTCCGCCGACACGGGTGTAACAACATGATACGGAATGAGGATGACCTTCCTGCCCAAGTGAACTTGATTCTGCTGTTTCGTTACTTGCTGAAGGACTCCTGCTTATCTTCGCAGCTTATCACCATGACAGAGTCAGAGAGACCGCACGCCCAGGGAGGAGGGGGGACCGGCCCTCGGAGCTCCTTGGAGACACAGACCGAGGCCCTGGGCTTGCTGCAGGGCTGAGCAGGGCGGGGAGACAGAGCGGCGTAAGGGCTGGAAGAGTCACCCCAGAAAGGAATGTTGGCAAGTAAAATGATTTACTTAGAGGTACACATCTAGGTTGGCCACTGGGGCCCTTCCAGGCTCTTCGCAAGAATGTTGGCATCCCAAGTATGTGGCAAGAGCTGGCCAGGGTCAAAAAGCTGCTTTGTGTCCTTTTGTTTGGAGAAGGGAAACGGACTTTGCTGAGAAGCAGTCTCCACGCTGACGGCGAGCAGGGCTGCGGACACAGAGCGGCCCCACGCTCTCCGGGATGGGGTCTCAGAAGCTAACAACCGGGCGGGCATTACGAGGACCCATCATTTTAAGACACGGGCAAATGTGTTTTCATCCCACGTTGGGGGAGTGATATGAGCCCATGGGGAATCCAGGAAAACTGGGGAAAGTGCGGGGAGAGCTTGCCGACAGTGCTGTGCCCCGGAGCGGGCCCCACTCACACCTCCCCATAACCCCCGTCCTTCTTGCTAGGCTTCTTCTGACCACATTTCCATGGACATAAGCACACCCCTCCCCCATGGCGTCAGAGCGTGTGGGCAAAGTCTGCTGTAGCTGAGAACCTTCTTTGAGACCATCCTAGCAAACACTGGCATCCGGTCTCCATCTCTGGGCCCTGGTGAGGTCCCTGGTGAGGCAGGCTGGGCCTGGAGGCAGTGCTCTCTGGCTTGAATGGCCATCCAGAGGTTTCCGTGTTGTTTTGCAGTGAAGTGGAGACACCCATATGGAGACAGTAAAACGTGTGACTGATGGGACGCCTGGGGGGCACAGTCGGTTGGTTAAGCCTCTGGCTCTTGGTTTCAGCTCAGGTCATGATCTCGGGGTCGTGGGGTCGAGCCCCACATCAGGCTCCCCACTCAGCCGGGAGTCTGCTTGAGAATCAAAGACACACACACACACACACACACACACACACACACAACGGGAACAGTAAAGCACAGGGACACTCCCACCCCACGGTGTGTCCTTGGGAAGTGTTTCCCTGTGCTTGTACGTCTCATCATTATAGACGAGCTCGGATAACACCTCTGCACCCGAATGTCAGGGGGAAAGTCAGGTGGGGTCACGGACGGCTTTCCCAGGGCTAAGTCCCAGCTGCAGGATGATCAAGGACCCGCAGAGGCTTCAAAGTGGGAAATGACCTCCTTCTTTTGGGGGGCGGGTCAAGGGATGGCCAGGGAGAGTAGCTTAAAGAAGGAGGGCTGGTACCAGAGGGCAGACGAGGGTCCTGGTGGTCACCCTGCTCCTCCGAGCGGCCCCCCGGGCTAGCGCTGGTTTTCATGTGTGTCCCACCGCGGACCCCGGGGCAGGAAGGAGTGTGCGTCTGACCTGGAGAAGGAGGCCGGCAGGTCCTGCCATCCTGTGGCCCCAACTTTCTCACCTACGAATCATGCCGTAGAAACTCAGGACAGAGGTTGGCAACCTTTTTTTTTTTTTTTTTTTTTTAATAGAACCTTTAATTGAACCAAACGGATACACACAAGAGCCCTGATATTGGAAAGTCAGAGCCGTCATTTCTGAATACGGATGTCCATGTTCCAGGGCAGAATGTTTGTGCATGCGCAGAGCCTGTGAGACGGCCACGGCACGCGGCTGGGCACACATAGGGGCCAGGGCCGGAGAGAGGATGAGAGCCCCAGGCCCCACTCCCTACCCCACCCCCACCCCCCCAGTCAACCCAGGCCTGCCTTTGGGTCTGGCAGGCAGCAGCGAGGAAGGCCTGGATCCCAGGCCGGGCATGGCAGGTGTGTGGTCTATTGTCCTCACGTCCGTGGCTTTCCATGGTAGAACATGCAGATTCTCTACTTAAAAGGAATCCTGGAGTCTGCAGGCCCCAGAATGAAGTCTGATTTTAATCATGAGTTGATTAGCCATAGGCTTGTCTTTCTTCAGTGTCTGACTTACTAGAGTCTCAGCCTGGACTTGGGCCCACCCCTTGGCATCACGGGTCTCATCCGGTCTTTGCCCGGCTTCCCCTAGGAAACCTCTGGAAGGCCAGGCTTCGTCTTTCCAGGTGGCGATGAGCTTCTGCCAGGTGTCTGTATCTGGGGGCTTGCTCGCTGCTCTTCTTTGGATGGGGCAGAGAAGGGGTCCATAACCACCGCGTGTCCTCACGCTGGGCTCTGGGGAACCCGCGAGGAAGGAAAGCAGCCCGGTCCCCGGCCACCCATTTACTTATTAAGGAAGAATGCTGCTGAAACCCAGAGCAGCCCCCGGCCCTGTGATCTCGGCCTGGCTGGGACAGGCCAGACTGAGCCCCGTGCTCCCGTCCAAAACCTCGCTCCCAAAGACGCGGATAGAGACCCATGGGGGTCCGTCCCCTAAGGTCTGCATAGCAGAGATCGGCCTTGGACCCAGGGAGTGTGTCGGGATGTTTTCTCTTGGGAGTAAAAATCTCATTCACAAAATAATCAGAAGCAACCCTCAGGGGTTTCAGAGGGTTCTTGGAGTGCAGCCTTGAGGGGACTGGGGGTCCTGGGTTTTCATGGAGCACAACCTGTGGGGGCCCCAGGGTTTTTCAGGGTGTTTCTTGGGATCCAGTCTAAGGGTCTCAGGATACAATTCTGGAGGACCCTAGTGTCTTAGGGTATAATCTGGGGGGCCACAGGGTTTCTTGGGCAGCCCTGGGGGCACTGGGTTTCCTCAGGGGGCTCTGCAGCCTCCCCGCAAGCCAGCCTCACTTGTCCCCACTGTAGGCTGTGGGGCCCTGCTGTAGGTAGCAGGGAATGACAGGAGTGACTGGGGACTGAGAACCATGGGGGGCGGGGGGTGGTTGGAGCAGGGACTTCCTGGGGCCTTGGGGGAGGGGACACTCACTGAAGACACTCCTTTGCCCCTGGGGGCAAGTGGGTGTGTTCAGGGGAGCTCCGGCAAGCTTCTCAGCTGAAAACCTTCAGCTTCCCGGGTACCTCTCTGACCATCAGGATCTTCAGCTCCCCTAGCCTCCAGCCCTATCAGAACACCGTGGGGAGCCCCAGATGGGACGGGCACCAGGCAGCAAGAGCCCCCGGGGTACAGGCCAGGCTAAGGAATCCTGCAGGTCGGAATTCCTCCCTTAGATCTGCCGGGAATACACCCACCTACATTCCTGCACTAGTTTAAATCAACTGTTTTTTTTTCCCCCACAAAAGACCATTTTTAATAAAAAGGAGGTGTTGGTAACTCATGCTTCAGGGTAACAAAGCCCTCCTCCTAAATATATACACATCTCCTTCTTGGGCAGTAGTTACAAAAAGAGGGGTTTTTTGTTTTTGTTTTTTCTTTCTTTTTTTTTTTTAAGCACATTCCTCGACCCAGCCCTGGAATTTGGAGCCCAGGCTCAGGAATCTGCCCCCACATCTGCCCCGCCCCTGATGTGATTTTGAAGATCCACAGGTTGGGAAAAGCCACAGCTCAGGCAGCAGATTGTTTTCTGGCTGGGGCTGGGGGAACGAAGGTGAAGGGTGGTTCACTGAGCCCGGGTCCCGGCCAGCCTCCTCGAACGTCTGCTGCGAGCACCGGACACAGCTCTGAACAGAGCTGGGAACCCGCCAACAGCCAGATGGGGGTGGTTCTAGTGTCGTCCCCACTTCTACAGAAGAAAACACCAGGGCACAGAGAGGTTCATTAACTCACTGAAGTCACACAGCGAATCCTGGGCCACGCCAGGATTCCAGATTACTGCCGGCTGTGTTCCCAGGTTGCTCCCCGGTGGAGAAGACGGAGGGGAACCCCCCCACCCCGAGTGTGAACTCCTGCCACTCGGGGGTGGGTGCAGCGCCCCCCCCCCCCACCGGCCTGCAGGAAGACCCGGATCAGTTGCCCTCTGTCCGTCTCATGGTTGTGCTCACGGGTGCAGCACAGGGACGCTCCGAAGTTTTTCAGAATGAAAAACAAGGCTGGGGCTCCTGTCTGAGGTCAGGCAAGTGTGAGCGGCAGCTGCGCCCGAGCTCACTCCTGCGGGGTGCCCTGCGTTCAGCCAGGGGTGCGCCCGGCCCTCGCTGCGAGCAACAGATGAATGCCTGAGACCCGGTGTGTGTGGTTTTTATAAATAAATTATATGTTACATTTTCAAAGGAGTCTGTTTAGAAAGAATCTTCCATTGACTAACCCTCTGTAAACTAGTACCATTTGATAAATAATTCCTGGCCCCTGTTGCCTGGGGGAAGGGAGGAGGAGGAAGGGTAAGGGGGGAGCTCACAGACGCCGCTCCCCCCACCCCTACGCCTGGCCTGTCTTCTCCCTGGTGCCCCCTTTCTGCTCTCAGATTCCAACAGCTAATTACTCCCAACCCCAACCCGGGCTGTGCCAGGAGGGTCCCTGGCTGAGTTTGGGAGTCAGCCGGATGCTGACCTGGGAACATGGCCACAGAGCCTTCTCCTGGGCAGGCCTGCTGGGCGGGCTTCCCTCTCTGTGGAGAGCCACTGAGCGAACATAAAATACCGAGCGATTCCTTCTGTAATTCATAATTGTTCCCAGCAAAACCACGAAGGCCAATGCTGCCGGCTAGAAACAGGAAGAGAAGGATGGGCTGGCCCTCGCCGGTCCTCTCCCTGACGGCCGGAGCCTGTGGCGGGGGTGGGGTGGGGGGCTTCCCCTGGAATGGTTGTCAGACCTGGGTTCCCCGACACGCCCCCCAACCAGGGTTCCTGGCACTGAGCTCCACGTCCCGCCACGCACCAGGGCCACCCAGGCCAACCGCAGCAGCTGGCCCAGTTACCTGTCAGGCCCAGAGCAGAGGGCCACAGGGAAGCCACCAGTGGGCCAGTGAGACTCGGGGCTGCAGTTGACAGGGCCCTGTGTCACAGACAGGACCCCAGGCTGGCGGAGGTGGCAGGGTGCAGGTCGGTTGAGAGTCTCACTAGGTTCTCCCCAGGAACTGGAAG
Source organism: Mustela erminea (assembly GCF_009829155.1). NCBI lineage: Eukaryota > Metazoa > Chordata > Mammalia > Carnivora > Mustelidae > Mustela > Mustela erminea. The sequence goes on along the minus strand of NC_045624.1, from coordinate 94,709,535 downwards.
GGCCCATGCTTAGCGTTGGGTCTCTGCCTTCTCTCCTGCCCCAGGCAGGGACCCTCCAGCTGTCCCCTCCACTCGGGGCCATCTCCTTGGCTGCCCCCACCCCAGGCTGCTCCTGGGCCCCACTGTGCGCCTACCTCTGTTCCTTCTTCTTCCCCTAGGGATACTCACCCTGCCCACTCCTGGGCTGGGGCACATCTTCACACCGTCAGGGCTTCCCGAGAAGGCCCTCCTACCAGCCAGCCTGAGATGCTCCTCACTCCCTGGGAGAGGGGGCTGATGCTTCCAAGCCTGGAGCTCCCCTGTGGTGGAAGCCTTCAAGCTGAGCCTGGCGAGCGTCAGGGATGGTGAAGGGGACACCCTGGCATGGAAGGTGGAAGCTGGGGACTTTGCCGCCTGGAACATTCTGGAATCTTGAGATCTGCCTGGCACGGCATGGACCCTGCGGCGATCCTAGAGGCGAGGGCTCACACCGGCTGAGGGCTCAGGAAACGTTTGTACAACACAGGACCTGGCAGACACGCGTGTGGACAGACCTGTATTCCAGAAGGTCTGCTGGAACCATGTTAAGCAAAGCACCTAACAACATCTTACCGAACAGGTGTTCTGTGAACCTTTGCTGGATGCATGAATGTATGAATGAATGAATGAATGGATGAGGGAGGGAACGCATGCACCTGTGATCTCGGGTTGTGCTCTAAGCCAGCAGCAGGGGCTTCTGTCCTATTCTGTGTGGGCTCCCATGGTGAAGACCATGGCACCTTAAACAACATCTGTTCTCCTCCGGGGCTGGAGGCTGGACGCCCCGGATCCAGGCGTGGCAGGGCCGGTCCCCCACCCCCCAAGACTTCTGGCCATGCGGGCACCGTCTCCTCCCCGTGTCCTCACAGGGTCGTCCCTCCGTGTGCGTCTGCATTCTGACGTCTTCCTCTGATGAGCACCCAAGTGTCCTGGAGTAGAACCCGCCCTAGGGACCTCGTTTTACCTCCATCACCTCTTCAAGACCCCTCTCCAAGTACAGTCCTTTTCTGAGACTAAGTCCGTTCTGAGACTGAGTCCGTTCTGAGTCCCGTTCTGAGTCCCGGCCTGAGAGTTAGGGCTCCAACACATGAATCTGGGGGCATCACAGTTCAGCACAGCTGAAGGAGCGTGCGGCTGAGGGTGCGGGGAAGGCCCCACAACACGGGAGCTGCCCTTCAAGCACCGAATTCGACAGCACCATGCGGTGAGCAGGAACCCACTTTCCCCACTGAAGTTCCCCCTCCAGCTGGGATTCTGTCTCAGGCCCATGTGTGCATGGGGACCTGTCCATGGGTCTCCAAGGAAGGGCTCTCCCTGTTCACCTCCCTGGGCCTCTGCCCCCGACAGCTTCATTCTTGCACGATTTGGTGGGGACATTCTGCTGTCTGGGTGGTCCACAGGGACTGCGGTCAAGAGATGCACGCTTGGCCTGGCCGTTGGTTTGTCAGCCACGGTTGGGAGCTGACCTCAGCAAAGTTCCATTCTCTGCAGTCCCCGGCTTGGTTGCGGCTGTCGTCAGAGCCTCTACAGTCCTGAGGCTGCCCTCCCGTCAGCACTCCCTGCCCAGGATCTGCGGGGAGACTCCTGGGTCTTCTGGGGGCCCCTGACCACAGCTCCGTGCAGGAATAACTGCTTATCTTTATTTTTTTAAGACTTGTTTATTTATTTGATAGAGAGAGAGGGAACACAAGCAGGGGGAATGGGAGAGGGAGAAGCAGGCATCCCACTGAGCAGGGAGCCCAGTGCGGGGCTCGATCCCAGAATCCTGAGATCATGACCTGAGCCGAAGGCAGGTGCTTAACGACTGAGCCACCCAGATGTCCCCCGCTTTTTTCTTTTAAGATTTTATTTATTTATTTGAGAGATACAGAGTGCCTGTGCATGAGAGGGGGGAGGGGCAGGGAAGAGACTCAACCCCAGGACCCTGACATCATGACCTGAGCGGAAGTCAGACAGACTCTTAACCGGCTGAGCCCCTCAGGCACCCCAGGAATCACTGCTTATCTTGGATCTGCATCATAACCTGCGTTCTGCTCCCCCCATGGTGCTGTTGAATTCGGTGCAGAATGTGGAAAAAGCAGTCAGAGCACCAGAAACTGGTACTCATGTCAGGAACCTAGTGGGTTCGCCGAGTAGATCACACACAGAATAGAGGAAGAGGATGGTAATACCTTTGTTTGAAATTGAGTAAGTCACCGTTTTTGTTGTAAAGCACTGTTCACGAAGTCCATCGGTCCAGTTTTGGAACATGTGATGTACCACGTAAATGGTTTACTATGTCCGATGTCCTTAAGATGAAGCTCAGGTGTTACTAATGCTTTAAATTTTCCTTAAATATTCACATTATCTTCAGTAGAGACATGTATGTTTTAGAAACAGTCATGTCCTTCTTGGCACCCTATGCCCCCCACAGTGCCCACTGTTCCTGCTCAGCTGGAGAGACACCATGACACATGGGGCAGAGACGTGGAATCAGACACATACTTTATCCCAGAAATTTCATCTCTCTGGAAATAAATCCATGCTTCACTAAAAAAGACGACATTTAAGAAGGACGCAGATGTGAGGGGGAGACAGAGGGAAGGAACTCCACACATCCACAAGCTCAGGTCGACACAAGCTCCCCGAGCAAGGAAACCACGTGTTTTGTAGCCGAAGGTTCACGGAAGTTTGGGGGTGCTTGGCTCTCTCCAGGACACGGAGGGGCAGTCCACGGTGACATCTCATTCTTGGTCATCTGTGGCCGGGGATGCACGGCGATGCTCACTTCTGTAAGGGAAGCGTTTTCTCTTTCTAGGTCTGATGGCATTTTAAAAAAAATAAACTTTTCGTTTGAGAATCGCTTTAGAGGTATAGAAACGTGGCAAGGACCGTGCAGAGCCCCAGGAAAGATACCCACTCCCCGCATCATTCTCCGAAGGCCACCCTGCCTTATACGGTCACATTGTCATGACTCAGGTGCCAGGGCTGGGACCTCACGCTCCTCTAAAGCCCACAGTGTATTCGGGGTTCGCTCATGGGAGCCCTCCGTCCTTTCTCTGTCCCAGCACCCCGCCCAGGACACCAGCAGACATTTAGGCCTTGTGTCTCCTTGGGATCCTCCTGAGAGGATCTCACACTTGGGTTTTGATGACTTTGACAGTGTGGACGAGCGCTGGTCAGTGTTTTGTAGTCCGCTAGCCCCTCAGCTGGGATTGTCTGGTGTTTCCTCTCAGGTAGGCTGGGGTTCAGGGTGAGCTGGGAGGGAGACACAGAGGCCGAGCATCATCCCCACCACCTCAGATCGAGGGCACCTGCTCTCAGCACGGCTCACAGTCACTGTGGACCCTGGCCCCCAGGCTCGGGGGTAGGGAGGGAGCCCCATCTCCCCGTCTCCTTGGTGGGGAGCTAGCCATATAGGCTGTTTGGAAATCTTCTCTGAGGGGGATCGGCCCTATTCTGATGCACTCATTCAGCCAGTCAGTCCATCAGTATGGACTCATGCGCGTTTATATCCATATTTGAACGATAGCCCCAAACTATGTTTGTTTTGTTGCTCAGATGGCTCCAGGTTTAGCCAGCAAGAGTTCTGTGGGGTTGGGGAGTTGGGGGCCGGGTCCCTCTCACTGCCTCAAGCCTTTCATTCCCTGGCACTAGTGGGGCTCTGGGGTCCACTCATGGGTTTCCTGCTGGGACCCAGACCCCAGAACCCGCCCTCTCTCCCAGAACCCTCCCCCCCGGCCTCCCAATGGGGAGTGGGATCAGCCCTTAGCGTGGGGCTCGGGGGCTGGGTCTGCTCATTGTTACTGCTCAGGTTACTCCTCCCAGGTCTTCTTCAGGGCCGTTTTATTTATTTATTTTTTTAAGAGACAGAGGGAGAGGGAGAGGCCGGGGTGGGGGCGGGAGGCAGAGGACGAGGGAGAGAATCTCAAACAGGCTCCATGCCCAGCACGATCCGCGCTCCTGGACACCCGGGCCCCTCAGACCGGTTCGTTCTTCCAGGATCACCTGCGTATTCAACACACATACCCTCGCCAAAGGCTCACGGAGACCCCTGCGCCCAGCTCAGCACTGGGGAGGCCAAGACGGAGCTGGGCGGAAGGCAGGCGGGAGCAGCGAGGGCCGCTGTGGGTCCCCATCAGTGCGGAGGCTGGACCGGGAGCTCAGGACCCTGGGCTCAGGACTAGGGCTGCGCATTTCCGGAAGGGCTGGGCAGGAGGAAGAGGCACTAGTGCTTGATGCGAGGGGTGGGGGGGCCACGCCCACACGCTCCTGACCCCGCCCCTTCAGGCGTCTCCAGACATCACCCCTGGGCTCAGACCTCTCCGGAAGGCCCTGGTCCCCTTAGGAATGGGTTTGGCTGCAGGAACAGAATGCTGGACTGTCAGGGCTTCAGGGATGGGCCCCAGAATTCTCGAGCCGGTCCGCCCTGCAGCGACTTTCTTCCCACTCTGCTGTGGCATTCGTTTTCCCGCTCTTTGCCTCCAGTCTCCTGGGCTCCTGCTCTGAGTGTTGCCTGGGGTGGGGTGGGGTGCGGGACCATCAGGAGAGAGAGCAGCCCCAGCGGCCCGCAGGATGGAGCCCAGCTGGGTTCTCTGGGCAGGCTGCTCGAAGGACAAAGCAGCCCCGTGGGACCTCGAGGTCCCTGTAATGGTCCAGATTCCTTCAATGAACACTTGCTGGCCGGGCTGCTGGGAGTTGGCCCTGAGCTATCCACCTCCTTTGGGGACGACCTCAGAGGCAAAGGGTGGCCTTCCAGCAGTGGCCCATGCCCAAGACTGACCCATGTGCTCCAGGACAGCTCCCACAGCACCGGCACCCTCTTTGCCTGCCTCCGTCTCTCCCCTGGCATACGAACCTGCTCAGATCTGTCTCAGAGCCTATGTCCATGGCCCCAGCAGGGCACAGGTGGGGAGGCCCCAGGGCCATAGCTGCAGAAGATGGTGTGTGTGCATTTTAGCAGAGATAGTACTGAGATTCCACGGGTTTAGGGAAAGCCTCTGGGGAATGGAAAAGGCGAGGTGCTGGGTTGTGCCTGTGGACTTGTGTGCGGGGGGAGAGAAGCATAGGGAGGGAAGGGGGCCATGTCCCTGTGAGCTCTGGAGGAGCACCATACCTAAATGCACTGCACCAGCTTGTGGACCCGCTGCAGCCTCCCAGCGCCATGAGCCGGGGCCCTGCATCCCGTGTCCTGCTTCCGGCTGCCCCTTCCAGTGGCTCCCTAGAAAATGTTACTTTTCAGTGCAAGGAAAACAGAAAATTATCCACATCATTGCCCACATGCTGTCTTTGACCCCGGCGTACTGGATTGTCAGACTGCGGCCGTGGCCAAGACCATCTTCATGGCAACGACAAAGTTCCAGAAAGTTCTTTCAGAACTCCAGTGGGAAGGAACAAGAGGGTCTCTGGGCAGTGGAGACGGGGCCGAGCCCCCACCCAGACCCACGCCTGCCCTGTATGCAGTGCTGGGGAGGGAGCGGCGGGTTTGGTGTCAGCCTGCTTGACCTCAGCTAAACTGCTCTGACTTTTGTTTTCAGATTTGAGATATTTTTGGATGGGTAAGGATGGAAAAAATGTGTGTCCCTTTTTCAGATGATTGCAGCGTGCCCTGTTGTTGTTCAGGTTCTTGGAGAGTCCACGTTGTGGGCTGGGAAGTGAGAGCTCCTGGATTTGGGAAGCCTGCCCCACCCTGTGCCAGTCTCTGGCCAGGGGCGGGCAGGTGTGGGCAGGTGCTGGCATCTGCATTTCGGTGAATCTGGGAGCCAGCTGCTCAGGCTAAGGCAAAATGGCACGAGAACACGAGGTCCAGTGTGCCTCCTCCCTTCTCGGGGCTCTGCGGGGGGGATATATGAAGACAGACACTGTCTCAATAGGCCTCCTCGTGTCCACAGTCCCAGAGGCAAGGGACAGCTAGCTGGCAAGGGACAGTGGGGTGGGGTGGGGGGACCTGATTGGCTTTGAGGGAGAGAAAGTTGAGGACAGAGATTTTAGGAGAGGCTGCCCCACAGGGGCGACGACCCCCCACTTCCCAGCTGCGTGATCTCGGGCAAGCTTATTGGCCTTGTCCCCGCACGTAGATGTCCTGGTACCTTCAGAAGTTCAAGTTCAACTAGTCGTTCAGCCAGCAGGGACCTGGACACTGTGACAAAGCCTGAGACACAGGATGGGCAGAGGTGGTCGGCTCTGGGATGTTCCAGTGAAGAGACGAGTCGGCACAGCCGGGACAGCTGGATGGGCAGAACAAGGCAGCGTGGAAGAGAGCTAAGAGGAGTTTGTCGGCCTGATGGTTCTGGATCTTTGTCACGTTCTCTTGCTGAACAGCTGGATGACCTTGGTCAGGTTCGCTACAATTTCAGCTTCTTTCCCTATGGGTGATAACATCAGCCTCAGCCCCATTTAGGGGTCCATGGGCTGTGACCTTCTCACTCCTCCCCTCTTCTGCTGAGGCTCCTTTCACGGGACCCTCTGCCGTCTGAGGATGAGAGTCACGAGTTTTGACCTCTTGAGAAATCATGCTACCCTCTAGAGCAAGGCAGGGGTTATTGGCCTTTCCAAGAGGCGTAGCAGGGTAGGCGGGAACAGGAGCGAGGTTCAGCCTCTGCTCTCCGTGAAGAACCGAGGAAGGTCCCCGCAAGCCAGGATAGGCACGGCTGGACCCCGAGGGCCTGGGTAGCGTTGGGTGTCCAGCTCCGATCAGGGGCTGTTCTTGGTAACAGCACCTTAAGACGTGCACAGGCCTCTCCAGGTGGGATTCTAAGACAATTTGGTCCCCGAGGCGGGTACAACCCCTGGCCTTCTTCTGCAGGTTGTAGGGTGGGTGTCTTCTCACATGTGCTTTCCCTGTGCCAGGGGCTTTCCACGCACTCACGGGGCCTCAGGATAAGCTCTTGTTGACACTGTTCTTTTGCCTGTGAGGGGCAGCACTTGAAATCTGCAGAGGGCTGTGCATTTTCTAAGGGCATCTTTGGAGGGTGCTGCCCATTTCCCGGATTTCACTAATGGGTAAACAGAGGCTGAGAGACTGACTGAGGGGATGTTTGTCTTGGGGGATGCTGGAATTTCTCTGCCTGAGTATCCCTCTGGACTGGGACCTTGCTCTCCCGAATGCTTCTGGCCAGAGAGTCCTGCTTGTTTCTCCGGGCTCATTTTAAGAAGTCATGTGACTTGTGAAGTCCTCCCCGTCGAGTCCCTCCCTTCCAGGCACTTAAGCATTTTGGGCCTTGACCCCCATGGCCCCGTTGCTTTACGTCTGCAGAACCCTGCTAGAGAGTGAGCTACCCGCGGGCAGGGAGGCCTGGGTTCCCGCGGGCACAGTAGTAATTGCAGCGCGGAAGGAAGGAATGAGTGAAGGAAGGAACAACCGGTTTTGCAGGGGTCAGGACTCCAGCCTCCCCCCGCCCCCCACCTGCGGCGCGTGAACTCTCGAAGCAGGGACCCTCGGGTGGGCCACCATTTGGCGGTCCCGCCGGGCCTGGAGGGGAGGTCCGGGGCGCAGGGGCGCACGGGGGCGCGCGGGGGCGGGTCCGCCCTGCGCCCGCAGGGCTGGGCGCTGAGGCCAGGTGACCAGCGGCCCGGCGCGGCGGCGGCGATTGCCCGCTCCGCCTCGAGGGGGCCCTGCGGCGGGCGCGGCGGCGAGCCAGGAGGACGGCCCGCCCGCGCGCTGCTGCGCTGCTCGGCGCCCGGCCTGTTGCGGCCATCGCCCGCGGGACCCGCCGCTCGCCCAGGTACCGGGCCGCGCCGCCGCCCGCTTTGTTTCGGGCCGGTGCCGGCGAATGCGCGCTGGGCGCGGGGAGGGGCTCGGGGAGCGCGCGAGAGCGAGCCGGCCTGGGGTCCGGGGACGGGGCTGGCGGCGCGGATCCGGGGTCCGCGTCCGGGTCCGGCTCCGTGTCCGGGGGCGCGGCTGGAGCGGCACTGCGCGGCGGCGCCCGGAGGACTTCGCTCTCTGGGACCCGTCCCGAGACTTGCAGGGCGGAGAGCCGAGCTCGGGGCCCTCTCCCGCTCTCGGCCAGCAGGCTCCGTCCCGGTCCCCGGGCTGGGCGGGAGGCGGGGGCGGGGTGGGGGGGGGGTTCGCTCTTTCCGAAGGAGCAGAAACCGCGCGGGGTCGCCGGAGCCCCGCGCCACCTGTGGCACGTGTCCCCCGGCCCGCCGCGCGGTCGCTGACAAGCCGCAGGGGGTAGGGTCCCGGGGCGCGCGGGCGGGGTGTCTGCGTGCGGGTGGGCTCCGCCGGCTGGCAAGGGCGCTGGGGGCTTTGCCTGAAGTGATAGGAAGATCTGTGTGTGGCGGGAAGGGACTGGATTCTTAAGACAGCGCCAGACGGTGACCCCCACTGTCCACCGTGGTTAATACCAGCTCCCCCGAACGTGGGGACGAGAGAGAGCACTGCTGAGGGTGGTCACTGCCTGCTTACGGAGAAGCGCCCACCCGGGACGGGGTCCCAGCCCTTCACACACTTGGACTTTCTGGGGGTTTTCACTCCCTGTGATATGGACGCATGGGCCTCCAAGACTTGAAACATGTCCTGAAAATAGCAGGGCGTGAGTTTTCATTGCATTCATTGCATTAATGTTAATATTGCATTAATTATCTCATTGCCTGACGTCCGGCCTTCAAGGACCCCCGTTTTGACATTCTGGTGGGTTTGCTGTGGCCCATTGCCGTCTTTGAGTCTTTGAAGTGCTCCACTTCTTGGCTCTTTGAAAGAGGTTTGCGTCCTGTGATTCTCCCCTCTTTAGGGCCTGCAAGGTTATATTTGCAAATCAATCAACAAGTATTAGAAAGGCCTTTCTGTGGAGAGGCCTGGAGGGGCCAAGGAGGGGCCCCCCTGGAGTCTGCAGCTGGAGGGTGGAGGGAGCAGGGCCGGGCTGCAGGGAAAGAGGGGATCTTTGTGCACCGGGAGCTGCCTGGGAACCGGCAGGAGGCCAGACTCCTGACCTCAAAGTAATAGTAACTTACTTTGCAATCTTGCAGAGGAAGGGTGAGCTCAGAGACAAAGCATCAGGCGCACATCTCCAGCGTGTGTGCTGATGGCCTTGCCTGAGTTCATTTTGCCTCCCCACAGAGAGCTGCGATTATGGCCCCATTTTACCGGTGTGCAAAAGGAGGCAAAGAAAAGGCTAGGTGTCTTGTCCAAGCTGATGAAATGGGTGGTGCAGCCCCGGGCTTCCTGCTGCCTGGAGGAGTGGGTGGCTATTCTCACAGCAGATTCCTCAGCCCAGCAGCAAAGCTGGCAGCGGCGGCAGATGGGCAGGTGGATGCTTCGCAAAGCTCTGGGGAGGCAGAAAGAGAAGTAGGCGCGCCAGGAACTGTGTGCTCCTGGATGCAAACTGACTATGTTTACAAAGTGTAGCATTGGCACCTAATGGTTTCAAATAGAGCCCCTTGCAAAGGGGACCCCTGGAGCTGAAGGTCACATGCTCAAATACGTCCCTGCAGCAGGATGTTGCTCCTGATGGGGGCGGGGATTAAAAAAAATGAAAAAGCCTGAGAAGAAGGTGAAAAGTCAAGAAAAGTGAGGGGAGAGAGCCCCAGAAGGGACGGTTTTGGACCCGCAGGCTGGCCCATTTTACAGATGACTACATTGTCAGGTAGGGGTCTGGATCAAACCTCTGGCTAGTGGCCCGCCTCTCCTGCTCCTCTAGGATCCGCCAGGCATAAACCACCCTGATGTTGGGGAGAAGCCTCTGTTCCCTCACAACACCCTCCCCGCCCCATAAGCTCCTGATGGGGGAGGCGCAGGGCAGAAGCCCCCAGCCACCACCAGCACTGTTACCCTCGTGTGCCCACCACCCAGTGGGGCCATGGCTCTCTCGGTAGGAGGCTTCCTTAGGGTGGCTCCCAGCCATGGGAGAGGCCCTGTTTCATGGCTGGGCCTGAGGGTCTGCTTCTGGCAGTGGGAGCAGGGGTGAGGTGCATGCCTGCCACTCCCCACCCCCTCTGCAAGGTACACAGATCCTGGACTGCCCAAGAGCCAGCCTGTGCGCCTGGAGACCGCTGTGGTTGTCTCTGTGGATCTGGGAACAGCAGTCCTTGTGAGTGGGTTAGTTCAGCGGGTGTCTGGTGAGGTCAGAGCTGCCCTTGGTTCCGGGCAGGAAACGACAGCGTGGGCAGCCGTCACTGTCTCTGGAAAGTCCTCTGACCTCTGCACTGTTTGGCTGCTCTGGCAGAGGTCTTTCTGAAACCCTCCGGGCCCAGCGGGGTGTGGGGTGTGTGTGCCACGGGTGATCTTCCCAGGCGCGCCCACATGAAGCTGGCACGGAAAGCCAACCCGCTGCACAAAGGCATTGTTATCACAGTGCCCCCCCTCCCGAGAACGCCCACGCATTCAAGGTCGCTTCCATCAAAGTATTGCTGAGCGGGACTTGGCTTCTTTTAGGTTCCAGAAATGTTATGAATCTGTTCTACTGCTTTGAGTCCTTAGAACTAATGGCCGGGTCACTCCGCCGCGGGGTCACTGCCCCCTACAACTGTTCAGGCCAGGACCCGTTACATCTCCATGTCTGTTCCTTTCCTAGAAACGCAGGAAACATGAATCTCTGAGTTTCTGGGACTTCCTGTGGGCCCCTGCCTATGGGGACCGTGTAGGTGGGCCCTCCTGCAGACATGTCACACTGTCCTTCTCCTTGTGCTCTTGGGGACCTCTGGGTCTGTATGTCTGGCGCTGGTGCAGCCCTGCAGGGTGTTCTGGAACCCCCCCCCCCCAACGGCCACCCCCCCTGGGGGTGGGGCTGCCTCTGCTGGATGGGAAGGAGGAGGCCAGGGAAGGCAGGACGACCGCCACCTGGGGCCAGCCTTAGAAGCCATCACAGTGCCTGCCTGTGTCACGGAGGGGATGAGGGTCATCAGCAATGACCCCCACATATTTTAAAAGAGTTATGTGAATTTAGAAAAAATAGAAGGCGGCGATCTGGAATTCATGGATTTTGTCCCAGGCGGGCTAAGTTAATGACAAATTTACGTTCAAGAAGTCTTGGTCAGTAAGCAGGAAAATTCCCTCCAGGGAAGCATTCTCTGATCAGGGAAGGGAGGAGCCCCTCGAGGCCACCAGCTCTGGGGAGAGAAGCCTTTCCAAGGCATTCCTGGGCTGGGCAGGAAGCCTGGGCGCCCCCCCTCTGCCAGTGTCCCCCTGCGCCAGGGTAGTGACCTTGTGAGCCCAAGGCTTTCTTCCGAAGGTACAGCGGTGCTTGCTGACGTTTGCCAGGCAGGATCTGATCTTCGCCCAGCCTTGAGCGGCATGGGTTTTTTCCGAATTTTCCAGAATAGGGCCCTGAGACTCAGGGAGCTTGACTAGCTCGCCGGTGTTCTGGGGGTGGTGCGTCTGGGATCGGAGTCTGCCCCGCATTGGCCATTGGGGCCGGAGCCCGTGAGCGGATGACGTGGCATGGCGCTGGGGGGCGTCTCAGATTGGAACCCAGGCCCGGCTGCAAAACTGGGACTCCTTCCCAAGACCAGGGGTCCCCATGGCTCCCCATGAGGGGCCGGCGAGGTATCCCCAGCTGGCAGGGCTCCCTGCGCAGCTGCTTCCTCGGACAGGGAGCTTGTGTCTCTCTCTGATTCTCTCTTCCTTCCTCCCTGGGCTCTCATTGTGGCAAAATGGGGGGGGGGGCTCCCGCCTTCCTCTTCCTCTGCTCTGGAGAGATGATGACTCTCCCCGTACCCGTCGCAGCTCCGGCTTTGTTCTTCAGCTTTAAGGGACGTCTGTCTGTGGGACCCTGTTCCAGCTCCCGAGCAGGGAGCAGCTGGTGCCCTCGGGGCTGGGCTGTGCCCGTGGGCATCCTCCACGCTGTGCCCGAGGGCACCGTCCTGGAGGCTGAGGGTCTCAGTGACCCTTGCTGTACCCAGAGGTAGCAGCGGGTGTGCCCCAGTGGCATTTCAGTGCAGACTTTCTGAAGCTGGCCGCCAGTGGTGAAACCACTCCCTGAGGTTTGGAAGACCCGAGCAGAGTAGCTCTGAGCCAGGGTAGCAGGCAAGTGCTCGAGGGGTGCGGCCCCGGGGCCTGAGCTGGCCTGTGGCTGCTTTGCTCTTTGCAGGAGAGGCTGGCTGGAGTCCGTACCACGCTCCCACCACAGCCCACAGCAGCAGTGCCATGCCACTCATCTGGAGCTGGGGGGGATCTTGTGGGGGGGTTGGCCCACATCTGGCCATCGATCGAGGCACCCTGGGGCCCGGCCGGCTCATTAGCTGGGCGTCTGCGTTCTGTGCACATTACTCCCGGAGCTGGGGCCGGAGCTGGGGCCGGAGCTGGAGCCGCAGCACAGGCTTCGGGAACAAAAGGGCTCCATTGACTCGGTCCTGGCCGTCCTCCCTCCTAATTCATCACCTCTCAGGGCTTTCCTGAGGCTCCCTCCCTCCCACTGGTGATTTTGGACGCAGATCAAAGGCGAGGTTCAGGCAGCGCGCTGGGGGAAAGAGTGGGTTCTGCCGGCCACAGGCTTCGCCATTAGTGTCCTTGGGGTGTCCCCACCTGCAGCCTGGGGCCTCGATGCCCCTCGCGGGACTCACACCGGCAGGTCCCACGGGCTGTCCCTTGCTGGCCACTGCTGACTCTGGTCCCACTGAATGTCCCTAGCTCCAGCAGCTCCTGCTGGAACGGCACTTCCTCATTCCTGGACGCGCTATCTGATCCCGTGGGGTTGGGGGGGGGGGAAGTCCTGTGATAACCGGAGGAGGCGGTGGGGCACCTTCGTCCTGAGGATCCCGACAGGTGTGTTTCCAGTTCACCGCTAGAAGATCTGAAGTGCCCGGTGGGCGGTGGGTGGTGGGCGGGGGTAGGGGGGCGATCTGTGCTTGTCTCCACTGGGGGGAGCTGAGTGAGGCCCTTGGCCTGCCGGGGGAGGGGGACCCTTGTCATCTATGCTACTTGGGGGTAGGAGAAGCTTCCTGGGTAATGGAGGTCTGAGCTGCTTAAGCTGATTTTTGAGTCTTTTCCTACAAAACCATTTTCCCGGGCTCTCCCCTGGCTGTGGACTTGGAGAACCGTCCTTCCAACAGTACCTCCCCGGAGGCAGTGTTTCTTGTTGACGGCACCCCGATCCCGCGTGTCACCCTGGGCCCCACATTTCAGCATCAACGCGGCAGTGACAATGCATCCCCACCTGTAACTGCCTCTGCGCACTCGGGGGTCGGGGGTCGACGGCAGCAGGCACCCTGCATGTGGAGACGCAGGAGTGGACAGGACATCTGTCTGTGCTCGGCTGCGCACCCCCTGCGTATAGCCGTGCGCAGACGTTCTTGAGCAGGACCCCCTGGCTGGTCTTGTGCCTGGAAGGACTTCCAAGCCTGGTGCAGAGGTCAAAGAACACAAACTTTTTTTTTTTTTGGTGGTAAAATGCATAGAACAGCGCCTCCCATTTTAACATTCTCAAGTGGAGGAGTCAGTGGTACTGAGAACATTCGTGTCCTGCTGGCAACGCCCCCGTCCATCCCTGGATCCCTTTTCGTCTTGTGAAAGGAAACGTCTGTCCCCAGGAAACACTCCCCTCCCCTGCCCCCAGCACCCCGATTCTCTGGCCCCGTGAGTGTGGTCCCCCCGAAGGGTCACACAGTCTTTGTCCTTTTCGTGATTGCCTTATTCCTCTCACATCCCCCGGCGCATCCATCCTGTGGCGGGTGTCAGAAGCCCCTCCCATTCGAAGGCTGCATACCATTCCACTGCATGGACAGACCGTGATTTGTGCGTCCGTTGGTGGACACGCGTGCCGCTCCTGCAGTTTGGCTGGCAACAAGGGTGCATGGAGATCTGTTCTAACCCCTGCTTTCCCTTCTTTTGGGAGTACACCCAGGAGAGGACATAGGCTTTTGGAAGGCCCCCCCATATACTGCAGTGCAGAAACCCGTGTTCTCACTGGGGTCTCCCCGTGTCCACCCGGTATCTTGGAATGCCGCATGCACAGGCTGAAAACCAGGCCTGCAGGCAAAGGAAGAGGGAGGCTTCTTACTGAGCTATTTTGACAGATCGTGTAAACTCTGTGATTAATGGAATGAGAAAGCAGGAAGAATGTCTTTCATTTAAAAAAAAAAAAATAGAGCCTTCAGGGTTGCTTGGTTTTATTTTCAATTAAAAGGGTCTGATTTTGTTTCTGGAGAATGGTTTTAATTTGGATAAATAGTTCAGTCTGGGGACTGCGTGCCAGAGCCTAGGGTCTCTGAGGGCTGTTACCCAGCGCTCCCTCCGCGGCTTTTTGGAGGGAACGCGGACCTGGGCCTTGCGCTGGCCTGGCCTCCGTCTGGCGGCAACGAACGTCCAGTGCTGGGGAAGGGGTTGGGGGGACAGCCCTCCTGACCCGGCCGCACAACCAGTGGAGCGAGGGGCCCCAGCCCAGTGGTCGCTGGTTAATTTTTATCCTCCAAGAACGTGTTCGGAGGCTCATGTCAAGAATGCCAGCAAGCAGCCCTCGTCCCTTCCCCGCCAGGCAGTTGGACCAGATTTACCGGCATCTTTTCCAACGCAGGCCTTTGCAGCATTGGTCAGGTTTGGAGGATGCGGAGGGGGAGACTTTCCTAAAGGCTGCAGGTGACTCCGATGGTAGAAGCTTCCCCGAGGCCACGCAGGATTCTGACCTCGATCCCGGCCCTCTAAAGGCTGGGTCTGTGCACCTTCTTTCAGAGGGGCTTGAAGTTGGATCTCAGAGTCGGACTCAAATCCTGGGCATTCTGGGGAAGGAGCCCTGGGGGTAGGGACTGTGGGCAGGAAACACCTGGAGTGTCCCTGAGGCAGGGAAGGGGTTGAGGAGGGCAGAGGGGATGAGAAGGCACGGGATGCTGCATCCACTTGTTAAAACTAGGACAGGTGTCAAAGCCCTCACTCTTCATGCTGTTTAACCTGTGGTGGGGGGAGGTCTGCGGCCGGTGCCAGGACCTCCGGGGGCCTGTGGGAGCTCTAGGGTGGATGGGGAACTGCCCCAGAATGTCCCCGAGCCAGTGCAGCCGCACAGGAGGGAGGGTGGGCGAGGTGGCTGGGGACTGTGCACCTGGCAGGGATCGGGCCTTCTGCATGGTGGGGGGGACCCTCAGCATGCAGGAGAGCCTATAGGCCAAGCAGTTGTGCATAGGACCTGGGCCTGCGTCCCGGGCTGCCGTGCTGGCAGGTGGAGAGGCAGCTGGAGGCACACAGGCCCCTGACAGAGGGCACTTCTCAGCAGAACCCATAGGAAAGTCTCTGGGTTGGGGGACCGGGAGGAGCTGTGGGGAAGGGGGCCCCAGGACCAGGGTCCTGGCCCGCTACTGGACAGGCATGTCCGGGACCATTGCCCTAAGGGACGGTCTGATGGGTGGCCTCATCCTTTGGGCGCCCTGCATGTTTGGGACTGTGTGGGCAGACATTGGTAGTGCCCAAGCCCCGTTTTCTGGAGCAGCCCTGGTGGCTCCCTGTGTGCCCCCTAGAGCCCCTCCTGGTGTCCCGCCTGCCAGGCTGCGATTTTAACCAGAGGAGATGTTAGCATGAGATTGGGGCACAGACAGAGTCCCTCTCCCTTGTCCTCACCCCTCCCCACCCCATATACATAGGAAGGCCCAAGGTAGAGATCACCTAGAAGGGCACAGTTCGCTTTCACAGCAGGTCAGCTGTTGCTGACACCCCCCGCCCCGCCCCATGCTGTCCCGGGACCACTGTTTGCACCCCTGCCCGTGCGCCTGCCTCCTCCTCCCCTGCAGGTGCAAGCCGGCTCCTGGCCACCCTGGGGGCCAGTTTGTCAGAACTTCCTCTGGGGACAATGAGCACGTCCGGCAGCAGCCGCAGCTCCTCCTCTGGGCAGGGGGTGGGGGATGAGGGGTGGTCTGCAGGCCCTTCTGAATCTGCATACACCCCACCGGGAGGTATGTGCGGTCTGCCCGCGGTGCCCAGGCGGGGCCATCCTCCTGGCCCAGGGTCCTTGGGGCAGAGCCCACTGCTTTTGCACACGCTGGTTTGGCTCTTGTGTCTGTACTGGTCCCTGGCTCAGCACATGTGGGGGGCACATCTGGGAGCGGCAGGGTGGGGGGCGCTGGAGCTTTGCTCTGGCTGGCCGCAGCCCCCTGAGGCTCTGGGACCAGCGTTTTTGGTCATTGTCTGTCTGGGACCTGCGGGGCTGAGCTCAGCTCTGTAGCCCAGAGACAGGCCCAGCTTCCAGGGTTAGGTGCCAAGCTGGGTTTGTGTCACCGGACGGTTGGACGTCAGAGACTTTGGCCAAGGGTGGGCTTTCTTGTTTGCTCTGCACTGGCTTCAGGGCTGCCTGCCTGCCTTCTGTTTGCTGAGCCCGGTGTTTCTGCTGTGTTCGGCTGGTGCCTGGCCCATGGTCTTTGAGGACTTCCTCACGTCCCTGTCCTGTGCTGAGCACAGAGGAGGCCCTGGCTGGACACTGCTGGTGTTTACTTGGTGGCAGAACAGGAGCCGGCCTGCTATTGCGGACCGTCCCGGGGCTGCTCTGTGGGGTTGCTGATCACTCAGGGGTTGGGGGCACTGAGGACGCTCCCTGATGACCGTGTGGGCAGGGGGTCTCCTGGGGACTTGCGGTCATTTCCTTCTTTGTTATTCTCCAGCTACTTTAGCTTTGGGAGGAGCCTCCCCAACTTTCTCTCCAGCTCAGCCCCTACCGCCACCACACACAGCTGGGAAGGGGCTGGGCCGAGGACCGCCCCCCCATTGCCTCTGTGCCCTTCCTGCGCCCTCCGGGGTCAGCAGTCTCTCTGCTCAAATCTGAGCTTTTCCAAGGACAAGAACCAAGGCTGCTGCTTTCATCTCTGTAAGATAAGAGCTTTCAGGCGTGGTTGGGTGCCCTTGGGTTGGTCGCTTGGTCCCCGAGCCGCTGGGCTGCCCCTGTGTCTATAGCCCATCCCACGTGTGTCACAAACCGAGGGCACGGTTCCACGCCCACACGGGAACGTTCTAGAAGCTGGTTCCTCACTGGGAGAGAGGGATGTACCCGCACGTTTCCTCAGGGTTTCAGGAAGTTTTTCAGGCCCACCACTTCCTTTTTTCTGGAAGGTTCTCTCTGCAGTTCATTCCACTAACGTTCAGGCAAGGCCGTTGATACTACTCTGACAGACTGGAGAATCTAGCCTACTGTTAGTTTCTTGGAAAAGAGCCACATTTCAAGTTGTCCTGTTATTGGAAGTTGCCAGTCAGGCCCCGCTAGGAACCCACGCAGACTCCCCAACGAGGGCGGCAAACACTGTCCTCTGCTCAGAGCACAAAAGAATGTTCTTTCTGGATAGAGCGAGTGTTGGGGTTTCCTTGTAGCTCACACTGTAGAGAGGGCAAGAATTATTTCCTTTGTCTTCCACTCAAAATGTGTCCACTGTCGATGCAGACTCACCAGCATGTGTAATCTCTTGTCTAATATTTAAACGAGGGTTTTGTTCTTAGAAAAGTGCTGGGCATCCAGCAACCTCCGTGGGGACGAGAGCCACCCGCCCCGATTACTGGCTTTTCTGTCCTGCTGATCCAAGGTCACATTCACTAAGTCTTTCTTTGGGATTGAGCACATTAAAAAAATTAATTAAAAAAACAAAAAACAAAAAAACAGAAACCCAAGCTGTCCAGATTCTGGAGAGGTGTTTGCATCCGTGGTGTGGTCGGCGTGAGGCCAGAACCCTGCAGCCTGCTGCTGGGAGGAGGAACGGACAGCTGTGCTTGGAGGCTGGCCGTACTTGAGGGCCACGCGCGCTCTGCCCGCCCCCGGCCCGTCGACCTGTCTCTGAATGGGCAGCAGCCTTCCGGAGGGCCCCGGTGTGCCTCCACCACCTGCTTCTGTTTCCTCCCTCGTTCACGCTTTCTGGCACCTGACATTGACCAAGTGCCGGCCCGTCCCAGGGGCTCTTGACCGTCACCACGTGCTGCGGCAAGGGGGCAGCGGGGTCCCCTGGCTTGCTGGCCAGGGCGGCCTGGACATGGCAGGCCCGGGGTCTGCCCCTCCGTGGTGATGAGTTCCTTGGAGCCCCCGCTGCTGCCCCTGCCCTGCCGGTCTCCCCTTCCTGGCAGGTCCCACAAGGACTCCCCAGGCCACCGAGTCCCACTGCATGCAGAGACCCCTGGGGGTGGACAGCAGCAGGCGGCGGCGGGGGCCAGACCGTGGGGGGAGCTCACAGCTTCTCCTGCTCTTCCGGCCGCGACGGACCGAGGTGTTCTTGAAGGCCCGCAGGTGTTGATACAAGAGTGAAGTCTCCTGCGCGGCTAGCCAGCGGGGTCGGAGGGAGCAAGTCCTCCCTGCGCCTGCCCCTGCGGATTCGGGGCTCACCTCAGTCACATGCACCCTATTCGTTCCACTAGGACCTCTGTGTCCCTGGGACTGGAGGCCCCGCCCCAGGCCTCTTTCTCCGTGTTGACTTAGTTCTTTTCCTTACGGAGCGCAGTTGGCATACGACATTGTGTCCGCATACAGGTTACGAAGAGAACAGCACTGCAAATCTAGGTACTGTGTCGCCTAACAAAGTGGTCACATGCTGTTAACTGTACCCTAGACTTCTATGGTATCCCATTGTCTTTTTTTTTCTTAAATAACTACACATTTGTACCTTTTAATCCCCTTCCGCACCCCACCCCCCTTCTTTCTGGCAACTGCCAGATTGTTCTCTATATGTCTGCGTATCATTTTATTTTTTTTAATTCCACATGTAATGGGGGCCCCTGAGTGGCTCAGTCAGTTAAGCGACTGCCTTCGGCTCAGGTCATGACCCTGGAGTCCTGGGATCAAGTCACGCATCGGGCTCTCTGCTCAGCGGGCAGTCTGCTTCTCCTCCTGGCCCTCCACTTCTTGTGCTTTCTCTCTCTCAAATAAATCAATAAAATCTTTAAAAAAAAATTCCACTTGTAAGATAAATCATACAGTATTTGTTTTTTTCTGAATGACTTATTTCTCTTACCGTATCGCCTTCTAGGTCCTTCTGTGTCGTTACAAATGGGAAGATCTCATTCTTTTTTGATGGCTGAGTAATATTCCGTGCGCATATGTTCCACACCTTCTTTATCCGTTCACCTGTCAGTGGGCTTTTAGGTTGCCTCCGTAGCCTGGCGATCGTAAATAATATTGCAACAACATAGAGGTGCATGTATCTTTTCAAATTCATATTTTTGTTTTTTTGGGGGGAAATACCCAATAGCTGAACTGTTGGATTAATTTTTTGAGGACCCTCCACACTGTTTTCCACCACGGCTGCCCCCGTTTGCACTCCCACCGACAGTGTAACGGGGTTCCCTCTTCTCCACATCCTTCTGACACCTGTTGTTTCTTGTCCTTTCCATTTTAGCCATTCTCACAGGCGTGAGGTGATACTTCATTGTGGTTTGCATTTGCATCTCTCTGGTGATGAGTGACGTGGGGCGTTGTTTCATGTGTCTGCCAGCCATTTGGATGTCTTCTTTGGAAAAATGTCTATTGGGCTCCACTGCCCCTTTTTAATTAGATTATTTGTTTCTTTTGTGTTGAGTTGTGTAAGTTCTTTATATGGTTTGGATACTAACACTCTATCGGACATACCACATGCAGATAACTTCTTCCATCCCCTCGGCTGCCTTTCATTTTGGTGATGGCTTCCTTCGCTGTGGGGGAGATTTTTAGTCTGATGCGATCCTGTCTATTTATTTTGGCTTTGTTGCCCTTGCCTCAGGAGACTGGTCTGACCCGTGCTGCTAAGACCAGCATAAAGAACTTACTCTTCTAGGCACCTTATGGTTTCAGGTCTTACTCTCAGGTCTTTAATCCATTATGCATGTATTTGTACAGATGGTGTAAGAAAGCGGTCCTGTTTCCTTCTTCCGCACGTGGATGTCCAGTTTCCCAATATCATTTGTTGAAGGGACATGTCCCCATTGCATATTCTGTCCTGGCTTTGTCACAGATTCCTTGATCCTATAGTTATGGGTTTATTTCTGGGGTCTCTTTTCTCTCTTGTCAAACCATGTGTCTGTTTTTGCCCCAGTCCCCTACTGTCCTGAGGATCACAGCTTTATAGCTATTACTGTAGCTCTGTGCACTTTGAAATCAAGGATGTTGATGCCTCCAGCTTTGTTCTTTCACAAGATTGCTTTGGCTATTAAGGGACTTTGTGGTTCGAAACACATTTTAGGATTTTTTGTTCTTCTATCTGGGAATAATGTTGTTGGAATTTTGATAGGAATTGCACTGAATTTGTAGATTGCTTTGGGGAGTTTGGACATTTTAGCAATATTAATTCTTCCAATCCGTCAGCATGAAATATCTTTCTATTTATTTGTGCCGTCTTCAATTTCTTTCATCAATGTCTTAACAGTTTTCAGTGTACAGAACTTTCACCTCCTCGGTCATTGTAATTCCTTGGTATTGTACATGGAATTATTTTCTTAATTTCCCTTTTTGATAACTTGTTCTTCGTGTATAGAAACGCAACTGATCTCCGTATGTTAATTTTGTGTCGTGCGACCCTACTGAATTCATTCATTTGATCTGACAATTTTTTGGTTGGGTCTTCAGGGTGTTTTGTTTGTTTGTTTGTTCAGTTTTGTTTTGTTTTATTTAAGGATTTTTATTTATTTATTTATTCGACAGACAGAGATCACAAGTAGGCAGAGAGGCAGGTGGTGGGGGTGGGGGGAAGCAGGCTCTCTGCTCAGCCCCAATGTGGGGCTCCATCCCAGGACCCTGAGATCATGACCTGATCCAAAGGCAGAGGCTTAACCCACTGAGCCACCTAGGCACCCCAGGGGTTTTGATGTTTAGTATTGTGTCCTCTACAAATAGTGACAGTTTTACTTTTTTTCCAATTTGGATGCCTTTTATTTCTTTTTCTTATGTAATTGCCGTGTCTAGGACATGTAAAATTATGTTGAATAAAAGTGGTGAGAGTGGACATTCTGTTTTGTTTCTGGTCTTAGAGGAAAAGCTCTTAACTTCTCACCGTTACGGGTGATGTTGGCTGTGATCCTCTTGACACGGCTTTCGGTGTGTGGAGGTGTGTTCCTTCTGTTCCCATCTCTTCAAGAGTTTTTATCACGAGTGGATATTGAGTTTTGTGAAATGCCTTTTCTGCATCTATTGGGATGATCACACGATATTTACCCCTCATGTTGTTGTTGTTGTTTTAAGATTTATTTATTTTTTGAGAGACAGTGAGTTCCTGTTCATGACCAGGGTTGCGGGGAAGAGGCAGAGGGAGAGGGGAGAAACAGACAACCTGCTGAGTGCGAAGCCCAACACGGGGGTTCCATCTCAGGACCCTGAGATCATGACCTGAGGCGAAATCAACAAGAGTCAGACACTCAACCAGCTGAGCCCCCCAGGTGCTGGGTATCCTTTGTAATGTTAATGTGGCTTATCACATGGGCCAATTTGCAGATTGGCATCCACAGAATAAATCTCACTCAATCACAGTGAATGATTTTTTTTTTTTTTTAAGATTTTCTTTATTTATTTGACAGACAGAGATCACAAGTAGACAGAGAAGCAGGCAGAGAGAGAGGGGGAAGCAGGCTCCCCACTGAGCCGAGCTGAAGGCAGAGGCTTTAACCCACTGCGCCACCCAGGCGCCCCGGTGAATGATCCTTTTAATGTATTGTTTAATTTGGTTTGCTCGTATTTTTTTGAGGATTTTTGTGTCTTTGTTCAGGGTGATGAATCCATCAATTTTCTTTTTTGTGTCTTTGTCTGGTTTTGATATCAGGGTCACTCTGGCCTCATAGACTCGATTCGGAAGTATTCTTTTCTCTTCTATTTTTTGGAATACTTTGAGAAGGGTGGGTACTAATTCTTCTTTAAATGCCTGGTAGACGTCACCTGTGAAGCTGTCTCATCCTGGACTTTTATTCTTTGGAATCTTTGCAATTGCTGACTCAATTTCATTACCTGTAACCAGTGTTTCTCTTTCTCCATGATTCAGTCTGAGAAGACTGTGTGCTCTAGGAGTTTGTCTGTTTCTTCTGGGTTTTCCAGTTGTTGGTGTGTAGTTGTATGTAGTAGTGTTTTCTGATCCTTCGTATTTCTGGGTGTCTCTTCTTTCATTTCTGTTTTTATATATTTGGGCCCTCCTTTTTTTTCTTGATGAGTCTGGCTAGAGGTTTATTGATATCATTTATACTTTCAGAGAAGCAGCTGTTAGTTTCATTGATCTAATTTTTTTAGTCTTAGTTTCATTTATGTTTGCTCTCATCTATTTTTAAAGATTTTATCTATTTGTTTGACAGACAGAGATCACAAGCAGGCAGAGAGGCAGGCAGAGAGAGAGCGGGAAGCAGACTCCCCGCCGAGCAGAGAGCCCGTTGTGGAACTCGATCCCAGGACCCTGAGATCATGACCTGAGCTGAAAGCAGATGCTTAACCCACTGAGCCACCCAGGAGCCCCTCCGCTCTCATCTTTATTATTTCTTCTCTTCTACTAACTTAGTGTTTTGTTTGTTTTGTGTGTGTGTGTGTGTGTGTGTGTGTGTGTGTGTATGTAAAGTTAGATTATCTGGGAGTTTTCCTGTTTCTTAAAGTTGGCTGTATTGCTATGAACTTTCCTCTTAGAACTGCTTTCGCTGTGTCCCGTAGATTTTGGACTGTCATGTTTCCAATTTTGTTTGTCTGGAGTGGGTACTGTCTGGACGGGGTGGGGTTCTTTGTGCCCTTCCCTAGGGCCATCTTGGCAGATCTGCTGGAGCTGGTGTGGGTGTAGTCCTGGGGATACTGGGGTGCACTGTGCTGGGGCTGTCTTGGTGGGACAGTTGAAGCTGGAGTGGGTGTGGGCCAGGGCTCCCATTATGGATGTTACCTTGGTGGGTTGGCTGGACCTGGAGCACATGGAGGTTGAGTGTGTTCTGAGGCAAGCTGTGCCAAGGGTCCTAGGACAAACCACTGCCTTGGTGGGACGGCTGGAGCCTGTGTGGGCTAGGAGCCTGGGCTTGCTGGGGTGTCCTAGCAGGGCTGACAGAGTGCTTGGACCCTGCTTGCATCTGTACTAAAGGTCAAGGGGGACATCAAACATGGTCCTGGGTGGTGCCTCCAACCTTGGAGAGAGTTTCTGCATTCCTCTGTTCGGCCAAGGCTCCAGAGTGCGGAAGTGGGTTTGTTGCCCCGACAGCCTGTTGCCCTTCAAGCTGGATTTCTTACTGTGTCCCAGGGCCGGGGGTGTACTCTGGGTCCCCTCGTCCCCATGTCTCCATGCTGCTCTCTCTGTGCTCCCTCTGTTCACATGGCCCTCAGTTCCTCTTCAGGAGGAACTGTTCCGTGTGCCAGTGTAATATAGTGTGTCTGGGGAGGAAGTGATTTCAGGGTCTCCCACGGTGCCTCTGTGCCCCAGGGACTCCCCCTAGCCCCCAGAATTATAACATATTTTCATAATTTCATACCCTGCTGAGCTCCCAAAAGGATTTGAAAAGGATGCAGAAATACATAGAGCAAGAGTAAATATTATTTTTTTAAAAAGGCATGGACCAAGAGAAACTACATATCTGATAAAACCGTGGAGCCGGTGGAAGGCTGGCATCTGCTGGGTTTGCCACAAAGCCCTGGTGATCTAGTGACTTGGCCAAGAGCCTCCTGGAAGCAGCCCAGTGAAGGAAACAGTCATCTTCAATAGCTTCGTGTCCTCGGAATACAACTAACTCAGTTATGAGAAACAGCACCAACAGAAACAAGTACTTTACTCCAGAGCGCAGAGACTTTTCAGAGATGGGATCCTGAGGGAGATGCCTCTGGGTTGGGGGGGGCGCTTGGCCATACCGTCCGTGCACCTGACACAGAAGACACGTGGAGCACACGGTCTCTAACCCCCTCCACGGCGGCCACAGGCATTGGGACAAAAATGAAGTCTGTAGGAGGGAGCTCCCAAGGGATCCAAGTGTCCATGTTGTCACCCTCGGACTCAGGCTTCGCTGGGTCACGAAGGTGGCCACGTCCGTAGCACTCCTTCCATGCCCTCTGAGTGGAGTCTGCCCATGACGGCTTCCCTGGGGCGCCGTGGGGCCACACTGCTGCAATTTGACAGAAATGGGCTCCTATGCTGCTGCCTGGTGAGTCCTCAGGGATTCCCTCTGACTCTGAACCTAGGGCAGGAGCCTCCTGTCCCACAAGCAGAGCCTGGCCACTTGCATGGCTTGTAGTGGGTGGCCAGGGGAGACAACGTCTAGTGTTTTGTGGATAAAAACTCACTTACATTTAAAAGTTGAAGCATGTGGAAATACATATAGCAGCATTAAGTTTTTGTTTTTGTTTTTTTTAATGCATGACCAAGAGCCATGGTTTGGGCAAGACTCCATTTCCCTTTCATTTGAAAATTCAGTGGCCGAGTTGAGTGGTGCTGACGGCACAGGACCCTGAACACCACACGAGGAAAGGCGAACTCTCTCCCTGACGGTTTTCCGATCTGTTGCGTGGCGAAATGATAACCTTTGGCTTACCGGGTGAGATAACACGCGTCAGTGCAGTGAGTGTCCCCCGTGTCTTTGAGATGCAGCTGCTGGGTCACGTGTGCTTTACGTGGTGTGTCCAGCAGACAAGCCGGGTGCACAGGGGTCCCGTGTGCTGACATGAGGCTGATGCGGCCACTGCTCCTCGGGGTTGTGTGCCCTGCCTCCGATGGCCGGTTCTGTCCTGTGCCCGGGCTCAGGTGTGGCCTTTGTCCCACGTGAGGGCAGGAGGCAGAGCCATGTCCCCAAGCTCTGTGACCTTCAGGACCTGTGGTGTCCTGCACACGTGAAACATTGGTTCTCAGCTTCCCATCACTTTGCTGCTGGGAGGCCGACTGGGGGCATCCTTGGGAATCTTGGAGGTGGGGGGCCCTGCTGTTCCAGGCAGTAGCCCTCTGTGGCCGGTGAAGCTTTAACATGGAGTGGACAGTGGTGTCTTCCGTGAGTCACGTTTGCCATGTTCCTCTGTGTTGATTTGGGAGGCCGGTCACGGGGAGAGAGGCAATTATCCTTTGCTGGTCCCCGACACGGATCAACAGGACTTTCCTGAGGGGATGGACTTCCCGAGCACCCCTGACGCTGGAGCTCCTCTGCGTGGGGCCCCCTCGGGAGACACAGGCTGACCTTCCAGCCCCACAGCGTTGACCCTGGGCACAGAGCTGACCCCCAGTGTCCTCGTGGCGGTGGTGTCGTGTTTTGGTGAAGTCACACGGGAGATGAGCCCATAGCCCCCAGGAGCGGACATGGAGGTCAGAGGTTAGGGGTTGGCTCGGGGCGGGGGACAGTTGTGGCTGAGTGGGGACTGGGTTTGGGGTGCTGAGCTGGTACGTCTTGGGGCAGACTGGGTAGAGGCTGGGGCTGTGGGGCCCCACTGGGGAAGTGGCGGGAGCTGGAGGGAAGGCTGCAGTGGGGACGGAACGCTCAGGGGCTCCCTGGGTGGTCCCTGGAAAGAGCATCCTGCCAGGAGGTGTGACAGGAGCCTGTGTGGTTGGGACAGTCGAGTCCCGGAAGTGGAGTTCTCAGATGCAGAGCTCTAGACTTGATGCTGCTGGTGCAGCAAGGGGACGGGGTCCAGACCCGGGGTCCTGCCGGGGGCCGGGTGTGTGTGGACGGCCACCGTCAGAGGTTTGTGGCTTCATTGGATGGCCAGGGCACACCCTAGCATGGGGTCAGAGTCAGCCACCAAGTCTGCCTCCTTCGAGTCCTGTCTGCCCTTGTTCTTGTCCACCCGAGCCTCAGTTTCCCCCAGTGTACAACACGGCAACTGTCCCCGTGCCATTTGTGTTTACTAGCATGGAACATCGGGACGTCCCCTGAGCTATGGTAACGGGGCTTTCCGAGTGGGAGCTCTGCACGCCTGAGGGTGAGTGTGGTCCTTGTTTGCATTAGGGCTTGCTTCCTTGAAAAAAGTACTTATTATGAAAATTCTGGAACATTCCTCAGAGCAAAAGGAATGTAGCCTTGGAACGACCGTGCGGAATTTCACCTCTCCAGGTGTGCGCTCCTTGCGTGGCTCTGTCCAGCTCTGTCCACCCCGGTGCCTTCTCCTTGTGGATCGCAGAGCTAGTGTCCCCTCCCTGCACACGTGCTGTGCCCTCCTACCCCCTCCCCCACCGGCACAGACGCTGGGCTCCCACCCGAATGGTGACAGCTCTTCTCTGGTGTCTCCTCCCCGTGGCTGCGCTGTGTCTGGAGCTCCTCGCAGGTGTGTTAGGATCCGGGTCGTAGCAGGGCCCCAGCGCACCAGCCTCTGGTCCTGCATCCTTCCACGGGCAGCTAAGGACGAGAGAGTAGAGAGCCTGGCATGGAGGCAGAGGGGCAGAGGGGGCCTAGGTGGGGAGCAGCCTCCGAACCCTGGTGTGTGCAGGGGATGGAGAAGTCAGGCCCAGGAGAGAGGCCACCTCCCTGTCCTTTCCCTGTGCCGAGTGGCACTGGATGGGGTGATTCTGTCCCAACTCCTGCAGGGAGGAAACAGGAGCCCCTTGAAATTTGCAAGCAGGTGAGGGCTGGGATGGCAGGAGCCCCGCCTCCAGAGGAGGGCAGGATGAAAGCCCAGGTGCCCTTTCCCTGCTCCCCCACCCCTGCACCCCGCCTCTCCGCAGGGGGAGGGGAGCTCTGTCGGTCTGAGCTTTCAAGTGGGAGCTCATGGAATTTTCTGGGGAAGCTGGGGGCACCCAGAGTCTGGCAGTGCCTGGGGCGGAGGGTGTGGATCCTGCCCTCAGCCTGGAAGGAGCCCAGCCCGGGAGCTTTGCTGGTTGCTGCAGGCTATGAAAAGTGTAGAAAACCAGTGGCGGGGGAGCCCAGGCCTCCTTCCTGGCTGAGACTGCGGGGAGCTGGCCCAGAGCCGCTTTGATCACGGGTGCTCGGGGCCTGCTACAGCTTGCCCCACATCGCCCATCGCCTTTCATGTCGGAACACTGGTTGCCCCGAGGATGAGAGGGCTTCTCCCATCTTGTCTGTAGGAAGCATGGCCCCCTCCGCAGGGGGAGGGAGGCCTTCTGGGGCCTCATTCATGTGGACGGGAGTGGGCCAGTGGCAGGCAGACAGACGGACAGAGGAGATGTGCTAAGGGTCTAGCCTGCTCTCTGTCCTCCTCCTACCCGGACCTCCTGAAAAATAGGGCGGCCTTCCAGGTGCTGGGTTTCTCTGGAAAATTCTATGACTTGGCCTTCTGAACACTGGAAGCATCGCTAGGTGCGTGCTCGACCGCATCCCGGGTGGAAGCATTCTTTGCCTGAGGCTTCGCCCCAGGATTTTCCTGGCATCCCTACTGGCTCCTTCTGAAAGCTAGTGGCTGCCCCAGTTGTGGGACGGCTCAAAGACGGGGGGGGGGGGGGGCTTCTGTACATTTCCAGATGCCCTTGACCTGCCCGGCTGCTGGTGGACAGAGAAGCCAGTGCCGGGAAAAAGGAAGCGGGACAAGAGCAGGACAGGGGCATTTTTGGTCCTCGAATGTGATGCAGATTCACTTCCGGTTCTTGAAGCATGAAAAGATGGGAGACTGGGGCAGGAGGAGGCTTGGGTTAAAATAGCCCTCGTGGGTGGCTCAGTGGGTTAAAGCCTCTGCCTTTGGCTCCGGTCATGATCCCGGGGTCCTGGGATCAAGCCCGGCATCGGGCTCTCTGCTCAGCAGGAAGCCTGCTTCCTCCTCTCCCTGCCTGCCTCTCTGACTACTTGTAATCTCTGTTAAAAAAAAAAAAAAAAAGAAAAAGAAAAAGCCCTTGTGTGGGTGAGAAGGTCATTTTGTGAGCTCAGAGCAAGCAAGAGTGAGTGGTGGTCAAGGCGACCGCCGCCCCTCCTGCTTGAGGAGGGCCCTGCGGGGACAGGGTGGGCATCCCTCGTTCCCTGTTAGGAAGAAGCCTAGGAGAGCGGAGAGCCTGCCTCTCTCTTGAATAAGGGGCTCGAGGCTTTTCCGGACACATCGGAGCCTGTGGTTGGCCCCAGACCTTTCCAGTGAGAGTGTCCTCGGCACGCTCAGAGCCCCTGGATCAGAGGTCCCTCCCAGCTGGCCGTGCTCTGCCCACTCACTGCTCCGAGCGTCCCTGTGATGATCGCTGCTCCGGGTTGGTCTGTGAGCAGGACGTGGTGTCGGTGGGGCGCAGCATGGCTGCGGATGGGCCAGGAGAGCTGCTGTCTGCGGGGGTGTGGCGGTCAGCTCCAGGACACGGATCTGAGAACAGCCAGGGGACACCCCTCAGGCCACCCACTTGTGTTTCACGAAATCAAAGGAAATTCTAAAACATCACATTTTGATTTAAAAGCTTCTCCAGGATCTCCTGTGGACCCACTCACTTGTATCCATCTGTGGGGTTGATTTTTTTTTTTTAAAGGATTTTATTTATTTATTTGGTAGAGATTGCAAGTAGGCAGAGGCTGGCAGAGAGAGAGAGGGAGAAGCAGACTCCCTGCTGAGCAGAGAGCCCGATGCGGGACTCCATCCCAGGACTGTGAGATCATGACCTGAGGCGAAGTGGGTTAAGCACAGGCTTAACCCACTGAGCCACCCAGGTGCCCTCGTGGGGTTTGTTTTACAGGAGAGGGTCCTGGGGTTCAGGAAGACATGCACATGGGCTTCACGCCCGGAGCAATGCCCGACCGCCCCCCGCTTTGTGTGTGCACGTGCGTGTCTGTGTAGGTACGTGTGGGGCCACACATGCGCACCCACGCACGTGCAGGGTTGTGTGTCTACGTGCACACGTGTGTGCACGTGGCTCTGGGTGTCCCCTTGCACGCCTGCACGGGTGCGAGCGTGGGTCCATGTGCCGGTGTCTGTGTGTTGTGCATTTCCGGAGGGAGGCAGAGACCGCACAGTGTTTGTTGCTGCTCTTCGTTTCGTTTTCCCAGGCAAGCGGTTTCTCACGCTCGCTGCACCCGGGCTTGGCGAGATTAATGCGAATGCATCTTTAAGTAGTTCTTTTACTTTCTATCTTACAGCCAAAATAGCCTCTGGGGAGCCCTACTCAGAAAAGAAATGAATTAGGTGTGTCCAAAAAGTGTACCTTGGATGGGTGCCTGCAGACAGATGGGTGTGCTGCTCCTTGGCGACCCCTGTGCCAACAGCGTTCCCTGTCCTAGATTACGGGGGCTGGGCTGCCGTGTCCCGAGAGAGCAGGGGGACAGAAGGGCTGCTTCTTCCTCAACTGAGATACATTGTAGACTCTGCTCAGCTGCCGGCATTTCTTGGCATTCCTTGTTCTCTCCCCTTAAGGTGCCCCAGCAGAAGCATTCTTTGTTGCTGTATCCTCTGTGCAACAAGAGATTACTGTTTACGTAGTATTTCCATTTATGGATTTGCTCACGGGCTCATTCTTCCTTGTCTGTGGGATGCACCCCTATGCGGGGTGCTGCCTGTTCCCTGTGCTTGGACTCCGGGTCCCTCCCGTTGTAAGTGAAGTAACCACAGTGTGGTTGCCCCTTGGTGCCTGGTGCTGCCCTCAGATCCCTCCTTACTTGGGCTGGCAGGGATGTAAGGCCGGGAACATCACTTTTTTCCTGTGGTTCTCCATAGGGACGGACATAGGGTTGAATCACTTTCCACGTGTGACCCTAGCTAAGCGCTGGCTTTTGGGGGGGGGGCGTGTCCCAGCTGTGGTTCCCAACACTGGTGGCCGGAGGGTTCCGCTGCCCCTGCTAGAGCCCAGGACCGCTCCCCCATGCCTCTGACACCCTGAGGGGCCACCTGCCCACCCCCAGGGTTTGAACATCCTCCTGATCTCACAAGTGCTGTGTGGACCCTGTGGTGGGACAGAAGCCCTCTGTCCTCTGCCACTCCCCGGGTGCCTGTCCCTGCCTGGTGCCAGCCGTCAGCCATGTTGACACTGGCCACCCCTCCATCCCCTGTCTCTTTGTCACAGGGCAACCAGAGGAAACTTTTTGAATGTGTCAAGCCATGTCTAAGGCACTCGTTTGCTCAAACCCTTCCAAGTGGTTCCATTTCTATCTGGGTCTTGGTCCAAGTCTGAGCGGGCCATGCTGGGCATTTGGGGGTGAAGTGCCCCCATGGAATAGAGACCGGGGAGCAGGGTGGGTGCTCTGATGGGAGGAGCCAGACACAGTGACTGGGCTGTGTCCTTCGAGTGAGGGGTGCACGGGTTGACTGCCTATCCCATGCACAATGACCCCAGGGTAGGATGTTGATAGTAATAAGAACCCGAAGGAAAATGAGGTGGCATAAGGGGCCACGAGCATGGGCAGAAGAGGTGGGCTGTTTTCCATAGAGTGTCAGACAAGGCCCCTCTGAGGGGGTAGCAAGGGGTGGCAGACATTTGAAAGTTGCAGGCGAGAGAAGAGCATGGGCAAATGTCCTGGGGCAGCAGCCAGCCTCGCAGGTGAGGGAAGAGATGGGAGGCAAACTGAGTGGGCAGGGGCTGGCTCAAGGGGTCTGTGGGCTCTGGATCAGAAGTTTGTTTTGTTTGTTTGTTTGTTTTTCGTTAAACGTGTCCTTGCAGAAGCTGGGGAGGGCGGGAGCGTCATCATGTTCTATCCCTGGTCACAGTGGCACATCTGGCTGGCCTGTAGATGTCTAGCCGGTCAGCTTGCCAGTGCATGGAGCAGGAGCAGGCTGGTGGGACTGGAGGTGTTTGTTTTGTAGAGTGTGCTGCCCGTTGGCTGTGTGCTAGCTGTGGAGAAAGGGGGTGGGGACGAGCATGTCTGGGGAGAAAATCCAGAGCTCTGCCTGGGAGGGCGGAGGTTAATGTCACCTTGGGAACAGCCCGTTGGAGGTGAAGTGAGGAGCACCCAGAGCTCAGCAGTCTCAGAGGAAGGGCCGGAGGGGACAGGGGAGACGGCAGCCCCTGGCAGGCTGGGCTGGAGGTGACAGCTGGTGGCCGGGAGCATGCAGAGGACGTTTTGGGACACTCAGCGGTGCCCAGTGCCAAGGGCCCTTCAAGGGGAATGAGGGGAGGTGCCCAGGACGTGGGCTCATAGAACCCAGGGGAGGACAGAGCCGTCCGGTGCAGCTGGGTACTGGAAGAGAGGGGAGCAGAGTCACCCGTGGGTCTGACCGCTCCGACTGGCTGCGGACTGGTGGGCAGTTCCTGTGGGCGGTTGCTGGGGGTCCTGAAGTGGATGGGATGGTGGGTAGTGGGCACTGATGGTAGCCCTTGAAGGAGCTCCCCTAGAGTGGGGGCAGGAAGTGGACCAGCAACAGGACAGGGGTGGTGCGGGCCAGGACGGGGTGTGTGCGTGCTGGGGAAGGTAGTGTAGGGAGGAAGAAGCTGGCTGAGCTCAATAGTGGGAGAGCAAGAACTGGGTCACTCAGGGGCCCCTGCAGGACATCTCGGTTGTGGCTGGTGTGAGTGTCCCTGGCTGGTGGCTTATAGTGGGTCGAGGTTAATCGGAAGCATGGAGCTCCTGTGTGCGCAGAGCAGGGACCGACCGTGGAGGGTGGTGGACAGTGAGAGGAAGGAAGGAAGGAAGGAATAAAGGAACAAAAGCACCACCCTCGTGGGGAGGTTTCCTGGAGGCCACCCTGAGCACTCCTGTGGGTGGGGACCTTGTCTTGTGCCTCTGACCTTCCCTTTCCTGAGCTGGAACACAGCGGATGTACAGCGTAGACCTGGCCAGCTGGTTGAAGGACAGGTGTCCCTGCGATCCTGTGCCGATGGGGACCTAAGAGCCGAAGGACAGCCCCTGAGCCTGCACTTAGGGGTGTCTTCCTGGCCCGTGTGCACTCCCTCCCCCATGGTGAGAGATGTCAGTGAAAGCAGGTGACCCATCCCAGGCCCGGATCCCCAGGCCTCCCCCTGAAGGTTCCTGCCCCAAATGGCTCCAAATCCCCGGCCTGGCCAGGCTCCTTCTCAGCCCTGGAGGTGGCTTCCCTTCTTCCCCTGCCATCCCACAGGTCCCTGCTGGCCTGTATCTCCAGGGGTCTGCCGCCCCTGTCTCCCCACTCTTTGCTGCAAGCCTCTCACGCCCTGTTTTCACGGCAGTCGAGTCTCACCCTGAGCCTGGCACCCGGTGCCACCAATATCACCTTCTGTTGGGGAGCTATCTTCCCTCCATTCCTCCCACACAGTAAACTGGGATCTGATCAAGGGTGGCCTGAATCAGTGTCACTCAGCTAATCAGAAATCAAAGGGCAACAGATAAGAGGCCACAGGCTCCAAGGCCCAGCCGGGGTGTGACCACAGGGTGTGGCCTCTGGTGACCCCCGCCTTCAAACCTGGCGTCTGTCTGTATTGACTCACTCTCCCCTCCCCCCATTCTGCCAGTAATGTGTGCTCAGCACGGGGTGCCCCAGTTGTGCATGGTGAGGGAAGGTGCATGGTCCTAGCCCATGTGGGACAAGGGGACACGCAGGGACACCAGCCACGGGCCCTGTGGGCAGTACAGCTTCTGTCTGACAGGCACAGATAGTGATGATGCAGGAGACTGCTGATTTGGAATAACCCATCCTGAAGAAGGGGGAAGAGGATGATGGATCTAGCAGGACACCATACTCTCTAACTTCTGAATTTGTGCTTGGAGGGGGAAGAGGATGATGGATCTAGCAGGATAACATACTCTCTAACTTCTGAATTTGTGCTTTTATAAGCTCAAGCCCAGAATGTGTATGGCCTCTTTCCTTCTTAATTTTTTTTTGGGAAGATTTTATTTATTCATTTGAGAAAGAGAGAGAGAGAGAGAGAGAGAACACAAGCTGGAGGAGAGGCAGAAGGAGATGAGAGGGAGAAGTAAGCCCTCCACTGAGCTGAGTGAGAGCCCGATGTGGAGCTCGATCTCAGGACCAGAGAACATGACCCAAGCTGAAGGCAGACCCTTAACCATCTGAGCCACCCAGGCGCCCCTCCTTTTTAATTAAAAATTTTTTTTTCTGGGTGGGTGGGGAGGGGAACAGGCAGAAGGAGAGAGAGTTAGAGAGAGAGAGTATTCAAGCTGACTACATGCTTACTGTGGAGCCCAAAATGGGACTCGATCTCACGACCCCAAGGTCATGACCTGAGTGGAATTCGGGAGTCGGGCACTCAACTGACTGAGCCAGCCAGGTGCCCGGGTCTCTTTCCTTTTTAACGTTTTTCTTCAACCTTCCTTCATCTGGATCTTTCAGATAATCACAGAGGGGAGGTGAATAAAGCCTTCACGATCTTCCTTCTAGAAGTCTGTTTGCCTGTAGATTTTCTCTCCTCCCCAACTGTGAACTGGTTAAAAACTCTCCTGAGCTTTATTTTTGCTGTTCTCAGATTGAGGTACAATTGACATAAAACATTATATTAGTTTCAGGTGTGCAACATAGTGGTTCGCTATTTGTATATGTTGCAAAACAATCGCCACAATTTGTCTTTGTTAACGTATGTCACGACCCAGAAGTTACCATCTGACACCGGTCCATCCGTTCTCGCTGCAAGCATTTCAAGTTCACCTGCTGAATGTAGCTGTGACACTTAACTTTTGTTTCCAGGGTATAACGGGCTCACGCTCGTGGCATTAAATTAAAGGATCTCATTAAAATGTTTTGTGGCACTTTTAGAAATGGATGCTGCTAGATCCTTGAGAACCAAGCCTGACATTCATCTAACTGGGATTACTTACTTAGGTTTGTAGGTTACACGCGTTCTAGATGTGTATGTTGAGAGCACTTGAACCAACATTTTGGAGTCTCAGAATTTCTTTATAGATCTTACCTGTAAAAAGGAGAAAGTGTTGGTTGGTTTTAAAATCTGATGACCCCAGGTTGCAAATGAACTTATTTTTTTGAGTGTTGGGATCTGATACAAAGTATTCATTTGAAAATCAAGGAACTTTTGCCTTTTTGTGATGATAAAATAGAAAAGCTTCAGTGACATGAAGATTTTAAAGTTAAAGCACCACACGACTGGCCATTCTGGAAGCTGGAGCAGAGACAGCAGTCCCCCAGCAGATGCCCCGCTTGGCCCCTGCGGACTGGTGGGTGGCGGCTGGTGCTCACAGGCCAGGAGCCCATGGGATGAGCTGGAGAGCTGTCCCCGGGGAGGCTCAATCCAGCGCCAGAACAGTGAAGCCTGGGTCCCCACGTGAGTACCCAAGGCCGTGCGACTCCACGTCCCTGAACCATGGCTTAGCTCATGGACCTGAGACTGAGTCCCAAGCACGTGCTTCCTGGTTTATCCTGAAGGTTTGTGGCTGTGTGTGTGCACCTGTTTGGGGTGTCGTGGGCGCTCGGCTGTGTTCAGGCTGGATAGGCAAGGGGGTAGAAAGTGGCACAAGCCACTTTGCCATCTTGTGGCTCTGCCTCTTACCAGGTGTCCATTGGCCCGGGGAAGTCTCTGGGGCGGTTGTGGGTCACAGCCTGCACTCCCCTTCCGGAATGGCTCAGGGTCTCTGGACTGTGATGCTGGCTGCCCAGGGGCTCTGCATTCTTGTCTCCCTTCCCCCTTCTGAGTCGGCGGCCAGGTGGGTGGTCCTCATATCCTGGAGAGCCCAAGGCATGGGGTCCTGCCAGGTGTGTAGCCGAGGGCCACGCTGGTCTGCTGGTCATGCGGACGTTCCGTTCCTGTTCTCTGGGCACGGACAGAGCCGTGAAGGGTATTTTCTGGAAATGTGTGCTTTACCTGCTGGGAACTTCCCAGGGCTAGATATGGGTGACATGGGTGACATGGGGAGTGTCACAGGCAGCCTGGGAACACAGCCCCTATCTTTAGGAAGGACCAGCTGCTTTCTGCGGAAATTCAAACCACAGGATTTAATTATCAGCTCCCTCTGTGTGTAGTCTCTGCACCCATGGGGCTGGGTGCATTCCCGGCTTCTCAGCGAGGGAGATCAGGAAGACTTATGGCCTCACTGAGTTTGAGGGGGAGTTGCCTCAAAGTCCCTGTTTCCCCAGAGCAATGGGGGGGGGGGTCACCCAGCCCTTGCCCGCCTTGGCACCTGTCCCAAACACCTGCCCAGGACTAGAAATACTGACTCACCCTGACCATAATAAACACAAACCACTTTTGCTTTTTATAAAAACCCTAGGAATGAGTAGGGGCGCCTGGGTGGCTCAGCCAGTTAAGCGTCTGACTCGAGCTCAGCTCCAGTTTTGATCTTAGGGTCGTGAGTTCAAGCCCCACATTGGACTCCACACCCAACTTAAACAGTCAACCTCCCCAGGACTTTTCAAGGTTGATAGTGACTTTGTTGTCCCCATGGGCCGATGACGAAACGGGCCCAGAGTGGTTACTGATGAACACGGCAAAAAGCAGAGCGGGTCTGGGGCACAGCTTGGTGCTGTGTCTTCTGTATCTGTGCCACCTGTCCCTGTCCAGCCTCCTGGGGGTTGATGCTCCGGGCCCTGGGGGGCCCGGGGTGGGGTGGGCATGTGCCCTGTCACCATCTCATCCAGAGTTTTCTAACTCAACTGCAGGTCAGAGGCCTGGCGGCAGGGAGGATTTGGAAGAAATCCTGGCGTCTGGGGGTCCCTCGGAGGTGGTGAGCTGAGGGCTGTATGTTTCCAGGCGGAGACAGGTTCTGCGGGCAGAGTCCCCGTTGGAGGCCCAGATGTGGCCTAGTCGTGAGCGTGATGGCTCCATGTGGGAACACTGGAGCCAAAGTGGGGGGTGAGGGAGGACGGAAGGTGATTCCAGGCTTTTCGAGATGAGGCTCGGTGACCCAGCGGGCGCTCTGCCCACCTGGTCTGCGTCCTCATCCTCACCAGAACTGCCCCCGACCCAGTCAACCAGGGGAGAGGGGTGCAGCTGCTGGGTGTGCTCTAGCAGAAGGCCACCGGGCGTGGGTCCCCGTCCTAACCTCCCAGAGCCTCCACTTGTCTCCAAGAAACAGAGATGACAACCCCCAGAATGGGCATTTCTGGGGGATGGAGAGTGCCCAGCCCACTGCCAGTGTTTTGAGGCCTGTGACCAGGCTGGGTCGAGGGTCTGGGTTTTTGTCTGTGTGAAGTGAAGCTCCCTCTGAAGAGCGGTTGGTTTGGTGTCACTGGGCAAGCCTCCGGAAGGCTGGGCGAGTCCCCCGGGCCCTGCTGTGACTAGAAGGAGGCGAAGCTCCCCCCTCGCCTCCGGGGGCTCCCAACGGAGGGCATCCTGTCTTCTCCTGATTTCGAGTGTCTGGTGGCTTTGTTCGGGAAGCAGCTCATTTTGGGGGTTCCTTGTACTTGAAGTCAGGTGACGATGCAGAGAGGTTGGTGGGGATGGGAAGCAAAGCCCCCGGGTCCTCAGCCTCATCGCCCCGGGCCCAACAAAGGCACCAACTGGCCTGCCCGACTCACAGTTTCCCCAGGACAGGATGGGGTGGCTGCTGGCTTGTTCGCGCAGACCCCCACCACGGACCAGAGGCCAGGGTGCTCGGGATCCGGCCGCTGGGCTCCGTGGCCTCAGGTGGGCTCTGGGTGTGAGGGACAGAAAGGCTCCCTGAGGGGCCCCCAGGCCCACAGCTCCCCTCCCCTGGACCATCACAGTGCAGAGGAAGGGTGTCTGCTTCCTGATGTGATAATTAGGGTTCCTATCCATTCATCTGCAGGGGATGGGCAGACCCTGCGTGCTTGGATAGGGGTCCGCTGTGTCCTGTGGCGGTTGGGGGTCGAAGCAGGTGGGATATGCCCAGTGGGGACAGGCTCTGTCACTGTCAGTGCGAGGGGCAGTCGGGGTTTCCTCAGTGTTGCTGAGGTAGAAAGTACTGAAGTAGCCAGTGCCCAGCAGGGCCCCCTGGGTCCTGTCCGCCTCCAGCGGCAGGACAGAGCAGCCTGAGCTGGGAAGGGAGGAGGAGGAAGGTTAGACAGCCAGCATTTGCCCCAGGTCTGTGCTTGGGAAAGACCCAGGTGTGACGCCAGCCCCCCAGAGATGGACCTCGGGTGTCTGATGCCCTGCTTGGCCTGCGTCCCGCCTCGGACCACCAGGGAAGGCCGCACGGAGGTCTCTGCGGATGAGAGCTGCCCGCAGCTCATGGGGTCTGCAGAGTCTTTCCGGTCATCAGAAGCCACGTGCTTTCAACAGTGCCCTCAGGTGGCACTCAGGGTCATGGAGCCCCGGACTAGCTGTGGACCGGCCGCGGAGCGGTGACCGGCCTGGGATAGCAGGGCGTGTGCTGGCGGTGGTGGGGTGCCCGGCGAGCAGACACCGCGGCGGGAGCCGGGGTGCATTCTGCTGCGGGAGGCCTCGGATCTGGGGCCCGGTCACTCGGACCCTGTGACGCAGCTGCGCGGTCGGCCCTGCCTGACTCTTCCCCTGGGAGATCGGACCGAGCACTGGGCACTGGGGGTGACCGTGGCGCACCCGCTGCCGCTTCCCGCCCTCGCGGCGGGCGGGGCCCGTGGGGGTGCACGTGGGCAGACGTGAGCGAGCACGTGCGTGTGTGCGCGTGCCCGTGTGTGTGCGCGTGCACGCACATGCCTCAGTTTTCATTCCTGCACGTGTCCGCGTCCAGTGGGACCCGCGGGCCGCCCCCGCCCGACCCCCGAGGCCTTCCCGGACTTCCCCGCACGTGTCAGTGGGACGAGCCGAGTGGCCCTCCCGCAGGGAGCCCTGTGGCCTGTGTCCCCGGTCGGCACCCGCCCCGGCTCGGGCTCCTGTCCCCAGTCTGGTGGGTGACGCGCCCTGCAGCGCGGAGCTGGAGCTGGCGCTCTATGGCTGGCCCTGGAGCCCCTGGAGTGCGTCCCCTGCAGGACAGGCCTCGCTTCTCTGCGGGGGTCTCGCGCCGCCAGAAGCCCGAGGGGGGCCGCTGTGGCCTGGCAGGGGCAGGCTGGGCTGCGGAGTTGCGGGGAGAGCCGGGCAGTGTGGGCAGGGCGCGGGGACGGCACCTCCCCTCTTCCCCAGGGAGCCCCACGCTGCCTGAACCCTCCGCTCCAGGCTGCTCCCCAGAGGGGCGGGGGCTGAGCTGAGGCGGACCAAGTCACCAGCGTGGACGTCATGGAAATGCCGCAAAGCCGATTTCTCTAGTTCCGGCGGCGTTTATTGCCCCCGCTCGTCTGCGTGTGGAAAACCCCAGACAAAGTTTAGATCTTACGGGCAGACAGGGCCTGGTGATGGAGGTGGGCTTGGGTGCGCGCTGGTGAGAAGTTGGGGAGGCCGGGCAGGAGAGGGGTCCTGTGCCAAGCCCAGAAAGGCGGCACTTTTCAGCCCCAAAGGAGAACTGGGAAACTCGGAGAGGGCCTGAGCCAAGCCCCAGCACTCACCAGGGCGCAGAGCCCAGGATGCCCTGGGTGCACGTGGGCCGGGGGCCGCTGCAGGAAGCTTGGGGAGGGGCTGCGGGAAAAGTGGGGGGCTGGCAAAGGGGCCGTCCTGGCAGGACTCCCAGTTTTGCGTTTGGGGAGGTTCAATCGGGCTGTCATGTTCTGGACTTCCCCCTAAAGAACCCCGTCCGGGTTGCTGGGTCTCACCCATGTGGAGGCAGCTCTGTTGGTCACCACCTGTGACGTGGACCACCTGTGTCTGATCCATGAGGAGGAAGAAAGCCTGGCAATTTCTGAACCATGTGCTTTTCATGTATTTAAAAAAAAGATTTTTTTTTAAAGATTTTATTTATTTATTTGAGAGAGAGACAGAGAGAGCATGAGCAAGGAGAAGGTCAGAGGGAGAAGCAGACTCCCCGTGGAGCTGGGAGCCCGATGCCGGACTTGATCCCAGGACTCCGGGATCATGACCTGAGCCGAAGGCAGTCGTCCAACCAACTGAGCCACCCAGGCATCCCCCCAAAAAAGATTTTTTATATAATTATTTGAGAGAAAGAGAGAACAGAGGGAGAAGCAGACTCCCTGCTGAGTAGGGTGCCTGACATGGGAGTTAAACCCAGGACTCTCAGATAATTTCCTGAGTCAAAGACAGACACTTTACCAACTAAGCCACCCACACACTCCAACCATGTGCCTTTTAAATAAACGGAGATTTGGGCTGTCCCTATGAAAACAAGCGCCTGCCTCGTGATCTGCAGGCCTGGGGAGCTTTTGAACTCTTGACAGTCCTTTCTAGGGGCCCCCACAGAGTATAGAGCCCGGCCTCCACGTCAGGGAGCTTTATCACATTGGGGGGGGTCCTCCTGTTTGTTGGGACTCCCGTCCCTTCTGCTGGTTCTGTGGGTGAGGCTGATGATAGATCCAGCTGATTGCTGGAAAACATGTTTGCACTGTGGGCCCCTACAGCAGGATGACTGGCTTTGAGCTCAGCTTGTAGACACGGTTCTGTGCCCATCTTGTGTTTGATGTCGGGGGCTCAAATAAGTTCGACGCAGTTGGCATCTCGGGTCCTGTGTCGCTCCATGGGGGAGAGGGATGTGTAGTAGAAAAAGTACTGAGAAATGTTTGCAAAACTAAAGTGTGAATCAGCCCTAGAAAAACGAGTAGCGATGAATGAAATTTTTTTTTTTTTAGGATTTTATTTATTCATTTGACAGACAGAGATCACAAGTAGGCAGAGAGGCAGGCAGAGAGAGGAGGAAACAGGCTTCCTGCTGAGCAGAGAGCCCGATGTGGGGCTTGATCCCAGCGCCCTGAGACCATGACCTGAGTGGAAGGCAGAGGCTTAACTCACGGAGCCACCCGGGCGCCCCGATCAATGAATCTTGAAAGTGAATGAACGAAGAGAAAGATGATTAGTGATCTCAGTTTTGGGGCGGGAGCCATGAGAATAGATGGGTGTCTGTACCCCAGTGGTGGGACGCTGGGTTTGTTGGTGTGTGTTTGTGGCTAAAAGGAGGCGAGCCTTGCTGTTTCACTGTAGAAACAGGAAGATGGATGTTCCGTGCCAGAACCCGAGAGGTTAATTCTGGCCTTGAATCCACCACTGGAATTCGCACATGTGTTAGCCATAAAGACCTCGCTCTAGCCCACCCTGGCTGCTTCCACAGCTAAGACATTGGAGTTGCTCACGGAATCAAAGATGGGAAGTCAGAGTGTTGGCCTGACCCAGGTCTGTGCGCGGTGCTTTCGGGCTGGGCACCCAGCAGGCCAGGTCAGTAGGGGCCCACAGCGGGGGTTACAGGCGAGCAGGCTGAGGCCAGAAGGCTCCCTAGCCCTTCTGCTCCCTCCTCTTCTGGCCAAACATGATCAAGGCAGCCTTTCCCTCTCCCAGGAGCTGCCAGAGCTGAGATCACTGCCCCACAATGGCAGCCGTGTCCACTCTGTTCAGTGGGGGTCCGATGCACTTAAGAAAAGAGCTATTCTGTCCCAGGATTGTGCCCTCCCCCACTCTGGGCTGTCCTTCAGGCTAAGTGACCCTTCCACTTTCCAGGTGTCTGGCTTCCCCTTCTTGTGACAGTCTGCCCCCACCCTTCTGGTCACCTTCAGCTCCCATGCTCCCAGTTTTAAATTTCCTTCCAAGATCACAGAGCCTGAGAGGAAAACGGGACATGATTTTCTAGCAGCTGGATGGTCCTGAGGATGGTGAGAAGAGAGTAGGGACTTCAACCCCCCAGCTGTGGAAGGACCCTAATCCCGAGCTTTGAGCCTGCTGTAACCCATAGCCAGTCCTCCTCCCTCTAGGAGGGAGGGCTCCCGGCTTTCCTTGGTTGCGGGAGGCACTTTGGAAAGAGAGCCCTTCTGAGTTGGGGTTTTCCTTCTTTGCACTCCCGGCCGGCTAGATTACCAGGTTTACTGGACCACAGTCAAGATTTTAAAATCCTGAAAGCCTGAGCCTGCAGGTTTGACTTTAAGCCCCTAGGTTGGCATTCTTGGAGAGGTCTGAAATCCTAGTCAAGCTGACCCCCTCCAAAGGCGTGCGTAATTAAGTCGGGCGGCGGCGGAAGGTTTGCCCCCCAGCCCTGCCCTGGGAAGCCTTTCTTCTCCGCTTTGCCTGCCTTTGGCTGAGAAGCCTTTTGCCTCCTCCGTGGAGCTGCGGTCTGGGGCGGGGGAGGAAGGGCTAATTCGTGTCAGATGGAGGGGCGCCGGGGGACCGTGCGCTCGCTCGCTCGCCTGGCTTTTGTTCCCGGCATCTGACTTCTGACGGTAGAGAGGACGGTAGAGAGGATTTGGGAGGTGCCGGCTGCGTCCTTTCGGGTCTCTGGGGTCGAACTTTGCCCTGGACTTCCAGGCGCCGGGGCCCAGGAGGCATCTCAGCCGGGCTGTGCCGCGGGAGAGGGGCCAGTGCCCGCTGCGACCATCCTCACTTGGCCAGGCCGGGTTCTCCGCTGGTGTCCAAGCGGCCATGCGGCTGCGCGCCCTGACCTCGGGGCCGCCTGGAGGGTGCGCGCGCGGGGCCCGGGCGCGCCGGCACCGGCACCAGGTGAGTGGGTGCGGGGGCGCGGGTCTCTCTGAGCCTGACGCAGGGGCACGGGGCTCAAAGAGGGGAGCTGGCGGGCTCGGAGCTGGGGGTGGGGATCGGGGCGGGGGCGGGGCGCTGGGGTTCTCCAAAAGGAGCGCTTTTGGGTCAGTGCGCGCGCGCGTCCTTGTGCCCACGTGTGTCCGCGAACCCTTGTCTGCGCGTGCTCTGAGCCCTTGTCTGTGCATATTCGCGCGTGTTTCTGTGCACGCGCGTGAGTACTTTGTGTGCGCCAGCGCAGGGGAGGCGGAGAGGGAGAGAGGGGAAGCAGGGAAGCGGGCCTTTGCCTGGTGGGAGGTGGACGCCCTGATGAGCACAGGAACCTGTGGGAGACAGTTCAGGGTTAACTTTCTAATACAACTGCCTTTCGAAAGGGCTTCATTGGACTCATTTTCTGGAATGGAAGTAGGACACTGGTCCTTGATGCACTAGGGGTGCAGCCCAGATTTCTTTCAAACGGAAAGGGCCCCTAGCTTTGTCATGTTGGGATGCGGGCATGTTGCGGTGGTACAAGTTCACCAGGCCACGTTGCAGTCAGGGGTCCACGGAACCGTCCTCCACCGCGTTTGAATTAAACGGAGCAGATTCCCCGCCTGGCTCTCGCAGCCTTTTCTCTGAGCCTAATAATTAGGCATTTATTACTTTCTTTTCCCTCAGAAACTTTTCTAAGATTCTGGGAAATGAGAAATCAAAGTGTCACACCACTTCTGTCGCCTCGAATTCTGATAACTAGTTTAATGGGCAGATGCTATGACTGTGGAGCTTGGGGACAAGGTGTGGTGTGGGGATGGTGACTGGACGCCTGTGTCCTCTGGCTGCCAAAGGGTGGAGACCTCTGTGGGCGTCATCCCAGAGGTTTAGGGTCTACTCTGGCCATGGAGGAAGGTTTGGTGGCCCTTTAACTTCAGGGTCAAGTTGATTTGTGTTCTTGCCCCAGGGTCTGCTCCCGGGGATGCTGCCTTCTGGTTTCCCAGGTACCAGAACTCATGCCTGAATCCTCTTTCCCTGGGAGGTGGTCGCTGCTGATTTAGCCTTTGTGTGGGTCACCGTGTTGCTCGTGTTGCTACTGTAGCATTAGCCCAGAGAACCCCCAGAGAGCTGTGTGCAGTTTTGCATCTGGAGAGGAGAGCTGAGCAGAGCTGTTCCCTCCCACGCTCACGTGGAGCTAAAACTTGCTCAATTTTGGCGAGATTTTTTGTTCTAAAAAGAGACCTTCCAATCAAGACCAGCACTAATTACCGGGTAACCCTCCGGGAGTCCTTGTGGAACAGGCAGCCCTGCCCGCTGCCCTTCCAACTGTCTCCTCCTAACAATTAAATGCAATTTAGATTCCTGAACTGAGCCTGCTGAATGCTGCAGCGTGGAACACCACCACCCCCCCCCCCACCCCCCCCCCCCCCCCCCCCCCCCCCCCCCCCCCCGCCAAGCGCTCTGGGGCCCCACCTCTGGGGCAAAACGAGCAAAACGAAAGCGCAGGATCAGGTGAGAACAAAGGCCGCCTAATCCCGCCGGCTCATTTCACAGTGGAGACACTCCGTACAGATGAAGCGTAGCAGCTGTTATTACACTATCTGGGGCGAGGAACCTCGGGGATGCGCCCGGGACCCGCGACTGGGGATGGGACTGGTTTCAGCGTGCCCCGCCCCCTCCTCCCCAACCACAGCACCTCTGCTGTTTACCCTCCAGCCTTCTAGCTGCGGCCCAGTGGGCACCAGCGGGCAAGAAAACCGCAGGAACACAGTGCTTCTTTCTCCCTGGTTGGAATAAAGGTATTTGGGAGGAATAAAAGGTCACACTGTCCCCGGTTGGCCCGCAGACTAGGGCCAATTCATTCCCTTAACAAATGTTAATTGAGGGCCGGAGGTTCTCTGCCTGCCAGGCGCTGTGCAGAGGGGCTCAGAGACTCATGCATGAGAGCCCTGTGTCCTGCCTCCGGGCCCTCGCAGTGCAGCAGTGGACAGAAGGCCCATAAACAAGTAACCCACACATGAGGTGGGGACGTAGGCTCCAACTGGGGCATTGCCGTGAGGACTGCATTTTCAGCTGTTTGAATGGCTGCTCCTGTCTGGGCACAAGCCGGGCGGAGACGGGGTCTGAGCCCACAGACTCTAACTTTGGCTCTGTGGTTTCTGTTTCGCATCCTCCCATCCGTGTTTGTGGGTCCGCGGTTGTTATGGTTACGGGACAGGAGGGCCCTGCCAAGGTCCTGAGCTGCTCGAGAGGAGCACTGCTGTCCCTCCCTCGCAGGCACCATGTGCAGGAACAGGAGCCTCGCTCCAGAAGTTTAGTCTCTTGCAAAGACCTGCGGCGAACGGATGTATGGGGATGCGCTCACAGCCCCTTGTGTTGATGGAGGTTCCTTGCCGTCTAGTCCCTTACGTAGTGGCTGCTCCCAGTCCGGGCTGCAGTTGGGATCACGGGGTGAGTTTTGGGAAAAAAAAATGTATTCTAGCCTCACCTCCAGATGATCTGTTTTAACTGGTCTGGGCGGGGTTTTGAGAGTGTGGTTTCAGAAGCTGACCAAGAGATGCCCATAGGCTGCTCCTTTGTACACATGGTATATATAGCGTTTGGTCCTCTACCATAGTTTTGTTCATAGGTTGGAGGGGAAGGTATGCTC
This sequence comes from Mustela erminea, assembly GCF_009829155.1. NCBI lineage: Eukaryota > Metazoa > Chordata > Mammalia > Carnivora > Mustelidae > Mustela > Mustela erminea. The sequence continues at coordinate 94,665,932 of NC_045624.1, read as the reverse complement.
TGTGTCCCCAAGTCCCTAGTAACTTTGCCTCCTTAGATGGGTTTGACAAGATAAGAAAAACACCATGAGATGCCTAATGATATGACGAGACTTTGGAGGAACTGGAAATGGTCAGATGGGACGTGGGGGAGACTAGGACTAGAGCTGGTCAGGTGGAAAGCCATTAAGCTGCCTGTGCTCCAGGAAGCTCAAATAGCAGGGAAAATGGGAACAGCTCGAACAGCTGTTGACATTGGAATCGCCCCCCCACCCCCGCCAGTTCCAGTCCCTTGTAAGGCCAGTTGGGGACGGTAGCTGTGAGTGATCAGTTATGTCTGCTATAGGTCAGGGAGTGAGGACTTGGGGTCTGGATACTTAGCAAATTGTGTACTTAAACATGTGCAAACTTCAAAGTTGTTTTGGGAGTTCTGAGTGCTTTGACTGTAAACCTGAATTTTAGAATCATTTGCTGCTGGGATTTCCATTCAGATGGTGTGGAATCTGTCCATTTTATGAAAGAAACTGCATCTTGACTATAGCGGAGTCTTATCATCCATGAACATGGTATATCCCTCTGCCTCTGTAGGTCTTCCTCACTTTATGGAATGATTTGTGTTTTTTTACTTTATAGGTCTTTCACATTTTTTGTTAGATTGATTCCTAAGGATTTAATATATTTTTTAAAAAGACGTTATTTATTTATTTGACAGAGAGAGACACAGCGGGAAAGGGAGCACAAGCAGGGGGAGTGGGAGAGGGAGAAGCAGGTTTCCCGAGGAGCAGGAAGCCAGATGTGGGGCTTGATCCCAGGACCTGGGATCATGACCTGAGCCAAAGGCAGACACTTAATGACTGAGCCACCCAAGCACCCTAGATTTAGTATTTTTGATGATCCTGTAAATGGTGATGTCCTTTGAATTTCAGTTTCTGAATGTTCATTGCTAAGAGGTAGAATTACATTTTATACGGTCATTGAGCTCCCATCTTTCAGCTTTGCTGAACTCATTTGTTCTAGAGCTTTTTTCTACATTTCATGAATTTTTTTTGTTTGTTTTTAAAGACAGCGGTGTCGGGGCACCTGGGTGGCTCAGTGAGTTAAAGCCTCTGCCTTCAGCTCAGGTCATGATCCCAGGGTCCTGGGATCAAGCCCCACATTGGGCTATCTGCTCAGCAGGGAGCCTGCTTCCTCCTCTCTCTGCCTGCCTCTCTGCCTACTTGTAATCTTGGTCTGTGAAATAAATAAATAAAATCTTAAAGGAAAAAAAAAAAAAAGACTGGTATCATCAGTGACTAAAGACAATTTTACTTCTTTCTCTTCAAACTGGATACCTATTATTTATTTTCTTGCCTAATTACATTGATGAGACCCTCTAAGACAGTGTTAAATAGAAATGTTGATTGCAGACATCTTTGCCTTGTTCTGGAGCTTAAAGGGAAAGCATTCAGTCTATTGTCCTTAAATTGGGGTTTATGATAGATTTTTACCAAGTTGAGGAAGTCTTTCTCTATTTTGATTTGAGAGTGTTTATCAGGAAATGGATGTTGGATTTTGTTAGAGTTTTTTTTCCCCCGATTAATTGAAAGATTGTGTAGGTTTCTCTTTTATTTTATTGATTATTTTTTATGTTAAACCATTTTTGCTTCCCTGGGATAAATCCTGTTTGCTACAATGTATTATTTAAGTGTGTTTAATTTCTAAATACTTGGGGGATTTTACAAGGATTTTTTTTTGATGGTTTCTAATATAACCCCACTGTGGCCAGAGAACATATTTAGTATGGTTTGAATACTTTTAAATTTATGTGGACTTGTTTTATATCCCAGGCTGTGGTCTGCCTCAGTATGGACATTACATATGCACTTGAATAGGTTGTGTATTCTGTTGCTATAGGTCTGATGTTCTGTCAGTGTCAATTAGTTCAAGTCTTTTGAGAATGTTACCTATCTTTAGTTAGGTATCTTTGGTTAAATCAAATCTTACCTATCTTTGGTTATTTCCTGTGATAATTATCAATTGTTATTATTGAAAAAAATAAGCATTAGTGATTGGGAAGGGGTATATTAGCTTGCTGGCACTGCCATAACAAAATGCCAGACAGGGGACTTAAACAATAGAAATTTATTTTCTTGCAGTTCTGGAGGCTAGAAGTCCAAGATCAAGGTGTTGACAGGCTTTGTTTTTCCCAAGGTCTTTTCCTTGATTTGTAGATGGCTACCTTCTCAGTGAGTCCTCTTCAAATGGACTTTCTTTGGTGTGCAATCTCCCCACCCCCCAGGTATCTCTTCCTCTTCTTGTAAGGGTACCAGTCCTACTGGATTAGGATCCCACCCTGACCTTATTTGACCTTAATTACCTCTTTAAAGGCCCCATCTCTACATACAGTCATATTGGGAGTTAAAACATCAACATAAGAATTTCATGGGGACATGGTTCAGCCTAAAAGAGGGATAAATAAGTTTCTGACCATATTTACACATTTGCCTCTCTCTATGTCTTTGCAATTCTTTCATTTCTTGCTTTATGTATTTTGAGGGTATTGTTAGTAGGTGCATACAGTTTTAGGATTGTATGTTCTTTTGATGCATATACCCTCTTATCATTATGAAATCCCTTTCCATATCATTGGTAGCATTCTTTGATCTGGAGTCAACTTTGTCTGATACTAATATAGCCACTCCAGCTTTCCTTTAACATCATCCTTGTGTATTTTTTCTGTCTTTTTTGTTTCTAAAGGAATATAATCTGGCAATCTTTGCCTTTTAATTAGGGCACTTAAACTATTTACATAATGTGATCATTAATATAGTGAGGTTTAAGTCTATCATCTTGCTATTTGTTTTCTGTTTCTGTCACCTAGTTTTTGCTCTACTTTCTTTTTTGCCATGTTTAGATTAATTGAAGTTTTATTTTACTTTTATTTTTAATGTTTTAAAGATCTTATTTTAAAATAATCTCTACACCCAACATGGAGCTTGAACCCATGACCGTGAGATCAAGAGTCCTGTGCTCCACTGACTGAGCCAGGCAGGTACCCCTAGATTAGTCGAACTTTTAAGAAGTAATTTCATTTTATCTGTTTTGTTGGATTATTACCTGTCACTCATTATTTTAGGAGTTGCTTTGGGGTTTATAATGCATCTCTCTCGTTTATCACAGCTTGCTTCACAGGATAGTATATAATCTAATGAAAAGTACAAGAGCCTTGCAGTAGAATGCTTACATTTCTCTTTTCCTGGGCATTGTGCTCATAAATTTTACTTTTATGTTTGTTGAACCTCATGTTACATCGTTAGTAGTTTTTGCTTCAAAAGTTAACTATTTTGTAGTGAGTTTTTAATCTTAAAAGAAAACTGCATGTATTTATCCACATACTTGCCATTTCTGGCACCATTCTTTCTGTGTAAAGCTGTCTTTCCAGTTGTGATCATTTCCTTTGTGCTCTGACTGTGTTTAACTCATCTCGTAGTGTATGTCAGCTGGTGATGAAGTATTTTGGCTTTTGCATATTGCAAGAATTTTAAAATTCACTTTAATTTTTGAATGCTGTGTTTGCTGGGTCCAAAATTTTAGCTTGGCAGAATTTCTCTTCACACCCTGTATCTCTCTATGGTTTTCTCCCTGCCTTTACTTTTCATGAGAAATCTGTGATTGTGTGTATAGGTTGGTCTTCTTCTTAATGTGGCTTTTCCTCCTCTCTGGGCGCATTTATGATTTTCTGTGTATCACTGGGTTTGGACAGTGTGATTATCATGTGTGTTGGCATCATTTCTGCCACATTTTTTGTACTTGGGATTTGTGGAGTCTTTACTCTATGGGTTAATAGTTTCACTCTGATTTTGGAAAGCTTTTAAGTATTATATTTTCAGTGATCCTCCCATCCCCTCTTCACAGAGACCTCAATTACACATGTGTTGGGCTGCTTGAACTTTCCCACAGCTCACTGATGCTCTGTCCATTGATCTATGTGTTTACTTAGGTGGTCCCTCTTTCTGGGCCTTATTTTGGGCAGTTTGTACTGCGACGTGCACGTACACCACACACGTGCTCATCAGTGCCCGGCTGAACATTTTGGAGGGCCCTTGTGCTCCTCATAGGGGTTCCAAGCATCCCTGTTCTGTGGTGCTGTGGCGAGTGAACTCTTGCTGCCCTCCTCTGCCTGGGTGCTTAGCGCTGTCTCCTCTATTCCAGGTAGTACACTGGTCCCCTTCCTTCTGTGTATCCTTCTGAGATGCAAGAATCTGGGGCAGTCATGGAGCTCACCTCCCTGTTTTCCAGTCTCTGAGAAACTAGATAGAGTGGTTTGCCTGTTCGTGAACATCCTATAAATAGTCATCACAGTATGCCTCTGTGTTGGAGCTCTTTCGCTCAGTGTGGTAACACTTGATGCTCACTCGTTATGAGTAGCATGTAATGGTAGCAAGCTCTTGTGTGTCCCTGAACAGTGGTCCGGCGTAGGAATATATCACAGTTTGTTCATCCTGTCTCCTTTTGATGGGCATTTGGGTTATTTCTGTTTGGGGCACTTTTCAATAAGGTAGCTCTTCCCATTCTTACACAAGAATTTGTGGGCATATATATTTGCTTCTGTGGAGTGTCTCTCAGAGTGGAATTGCTGAGTCACAGTGTTGGTGTAGCTCTAAAAACATCTGTAAGAAACTACAGTGGTATCATTAGTTTCCCATTCTGGCCAACAGTAATCTTCCAGGGGGCTGTGCTTGCTTCGAATGGTCAGTACAGGCCTCAGTGGATCGTCACGCTGGGAGAATACACTGCCGAATGTCACCAGTTGGGTAGAATGATGGGGGTTTGGTTTCTAAGGCAAATTGAATTTTTGTGAGATGACCAGATACAGCTGTGAACCTTGACCCTGCAGACTGGGGTTTGGTAGATGAGGGGCTCAGGTATCCCCAGTACCCACGCATGTCGTGAACTCTGTGCTATGCCGGGTTTAGGGGGGAACCGCGTATCTTAACGTGCTGGTCTCCTATGACGGCTTCTCTGTCTGCAGAAGTGCACTTGGAGAGGCCCAGGGGCCGGGAGGATCCGTCACCGGCTTCCTCCGAACACCGTTGTGCTATTTGCTGAGTGTTGCTTCCAGAGGAAGCATTAAGGTTCAGGGAATGGCTGTGGATTACTGTGTCATGGAGTCGGTGGAAGATTATATGTGATCACATTATCAGCATTGATCAGTGCAGCACTCCCAGCCCTCTTCACCCATTTAAAGGGGGATTTGCAAGCGGTGTGTGGGGGGTGGGGGTGGGGAAAGGGCACTGAGAATGCTGACTGGGCATCTGAGCTCCCCTGGGGAATCCCAGCTCTGGCTGGATGGCTTCTTGTCCTTCTCTGTGGAGTGGGTGAAGTTCCTGTTTTAGCTCTTACCAAACTCTGCTAGATGCTGACTTTCCTGAAAGAGAAGAGAAAAAGCAAACAAACAATGAATCGTGGGGCTGACAGTTTCTCCCTTTGCTTTTCCAGCCAGAAGAGTTAACGAGTCTGCACAGTTTTAAGAACAAAGTCTTTAAGAAACCCCAGGTCTGCGGGGTTTGCAAGCAGATTATCGACAGCCAAGGGATCGCATGCAGAGGTGAGCACCGTTTCTCATTTCCTTGCTAATAAAACCAAAATGCAGCAGACACACAAACAAAAACCAAAATGGAAAGCTGCTTTCGGGAGTTTCCAAAAGTTAAATCATGGAATTCCCCTTTGGAGCCGGTGTTTACCCCCCCTCATACTGGGGCAGGGATCCACTGTATTTACCCAGATTCGCTGGGGAGGGAACTTTTGGGGAGGGAGCAAAGCTGCTGGCATGGGTGAGGGGCAGCAGTGAGCAGCTGTGATGTGCCCTCCCTCCACGATGGGGGTCCTGACTCAGTTATCCCATCTTGTGCTCTGACCTCTCAGTGAGTTTAGAACCAAGAGCTCTGCAGCTTGGAGGCAGGGCAGACCCTCCAGCCTGGCATCAGGGCTCTGATGCTCAAGCCCCAGGTTGGTTGTGTGCTGGTGCAGTGATGAATCTGGGTAGTGGGCTGGTGAGAACAACGTTGCTTGTATCCCTGGAGCCCTAGAATCCCGGTTGGGGGCCGTGGGTCCATGTTGCAGAGCACAGGTAGGTTGGTGACTGGGGCCCGGAGGAGGCATGGGGCCTGCCCTGTGGTGTCCTCTCTTTGGTGGGGTGTCCCCAGCAGGCTTCTGTGGTATTGCTACTGCCTTTCGGCTCCCCTTTCTCCCTGAGGGACCCTGGTCTTCAGTCTCTGTGGGTTGCTTTGGGGAGGGGCTGCGGGGGAGGAGGGTCAGACTTCCCTGTGGGGAGGGGGAGACCTGGGCCACTCAGGGTCTCTCTTGCAGGTAAAGGGCCTGAGTGTGGGAGGGCTGGTGTGTTTGCTTCTCGGAAGGGCCCTATGTCATTCCTGCTGATGGTGCTTCCGGAGCCATGAGCATGTCACCACCTCTGTCAGTCCCTCCTGCCACGGTGTCTGGGGGTGGGGAGCTGCTGGGGATGCCCTCCCCATGTGACCCCCTTTTCTGTCCATGGGCCCCTCTCCCTTCTCTCTGGGGGCAGCCTGATGGGGCCTGGGGGGCTTCCCGTCACCTGGCCCCTGCGAACTGTAGCGCGGGCTGGAGAGGTCTTGTATGGTGGGATCTAGTGCTCTTGTCTTAAGGGATCACTGTGATGGCTCCAAACGTGACTGTGTGATGGGCACCCCTGTGACACTGTCAGGAGAAGAAGGCCTGTGGAAGGAACAGTCTCACTGGGATCAGAACAGGAGACTTGAGGTATCTCCCCTGCCCCCCAGTGTGGGCATGTGAGGGCAGGTGTGGGCATGCTGCTCCCAGAGCTGGAGTTTAGAGCCTGGCAGTGTCACCCTGGGTGTAGACGGGGCCCGGCAAGATCCTCGTGGGTGACTGTGATTGGCTGCTCAGAGGATACTGTAGCCCTTCCTTGGTTCTTTTCCCTGCCCCCGATGAAATGGAGTTAATTTCTGTAGTCTCTTCCTTTCGTCAGTAAACTATAGAGACTATGCAAAGCCACCATGAGTAGTTTTGTTTCCTGTGATCTATACATGTCACATGCAGCTGCGTGTTGAACCCATGTACATGCTGCCTGGAGACAATGAGGCATGCCCCGACATACGTGGTCTAAGTGGTCATGCACACCGGCTCTGTGAGGTTGTGGTGAGGGGCCTTTTCTTTGGTTCATTTCCGGAGAAGCGGTAGGTATGCTGGAGCTGAGCAAGGATGGTGGAGCCGGGCAGCTGGGGTTCCCATTCTGTTTCTCTGTGCTTGAATTTTCCTTTAGTTACTGTGAATAACAGATTAAGTGCATGAGGAACACACAGGGCATTGACTGGATCATGAAAGTGTCCAGTAGTCTTAGAGATGATGGTGGTGATGTTGGTGATGATGACGTTGATGATGATGATGATGATGATGGTGATGGTGAAGATGATGGTGGTGATGGTGATGGTGGTGATGGTGGTGATGGTGATGGTGATGATGATAATGGTGATGATGATGGTGGTGATGATGATGATGGTGATGGTGGTGCTGGTGGTGATGATGATGATGGTGATGATGGTGATGGTGATGATGATGATGGTGATGGTGATGATGGTGGTGATGGTGATGATGATGATGGTGATGGAGATGATGGTGGTGATGGTGATGATGGTGGTGATGGTGATGATGATGATGGTGATGATGATGGTGGTGATGATGGTGATGGTGATGATGATGATGGTGATGGTGGTGCTGGTGGTGATGATGATGATGGTGATGATGGTGATGGTGATGATGATGACGATGATGGTGAGGAGGAAGAAGATGCTGCTGCTGGTGATGTTGGTGATGACGGTGGTGACCTTGATGATAGTGTTGGTGATAATGCTGGTGGTGGTGGTGTTGACAGCGATATGATGATGGTGCTCCAGGTGGTGATGGTAGAGAAAGGTGGGGGTGTGTTCTGTGACTCATGCTCCCATTTGTGCTATTCCTTTTCTGGCTCCTTCAAGTCCCTTACTTTCATATTTAACCTCCTGATTTACCTCATATTTCATATGTAGCAAGAGTAGGAGAAAAATCTTCATTTTTATGAAGCTGGGATGCTTGGCATAAAGGCTTTCTTATCGCTGATTCTGGAACCTTACAGGAAAAGACCAAGATGGCAGTGAGGGTGGTGATATGGTTAAGTGTCTGCTTGTGGCTCACCTCGTGCCATCCAGAACCCTGCTGATGCCACCCCAGCTCTGTGCCCTTGCCACCAGTTAGGGCTCTGTGATAACCTATTCTCACTGCTCCACCAGGTTCCCTTGGGTGGTTTGAAGTAATGATGCTTTCAAGTTGTCACTGATGATGCTTTTATGAACCCAACCTGGTCATACTTTAGGTGAGGCAGCAGGAGGCCGTGGTGCAGGTTTTCTCTGTGTTCTGGTACTGAGTGGGTGTTGAGAGATGTGAGTTCAGGGAGATTTTGGCCCCCAGAGGGAGATGGTCTTGGAGGGTGCAGGGTCAGACCAAGCAGAAGTGATCCCGTTGCAAAGGGTTTGCTTGGATCTCATTGTGGAATAGGACAGAACAGACTGGAATGGAAAAGTGACAGAGAATGAAGGAATGCTGCATTGAGGGACCCTCTAGGGAGGAGCCTGAGGAGGTGAAGGTTGAGAAAGGGAGCAACAAGGAGGTCAGAGGAAAGTAGAATGAGGGAGTTTTGTAAGGAAGATCTGGTGATGACTTTTCCCCTTCAGTAAACAAACTGTGTGTTAAGCACTTCCTAAAATGAGAGGATGAGAAAGCTGTGCCCCGTGTGTGAGGAGCTCACGCTCTGAGTTGGGGGGTAGGTCTGTCTGTGAGGGGCACATGGTCTGAGGGAGGAGTCCTGTCAGTGAGGCGGCACTCATAGTCTGAGGGGGAAGACCCGTCTGTGAGGAGGGACTCATAGGCTGAGGAAGGAGACCCATCTGTGAGAGGTCTGTCACGGTCTGAAGGGGACATCCTCTCTGGGAGGGCCTCATAGTCTGAAGGGGGAGTCCTGTCTGTGAGAACATCATGGTCCACAGAATACTAAGTGATTATTGATGAAGACTTGGGTAGATGGCAGATTGGGAGGTACACGTGGTAGGTGCTTGCTTTGTGCCAGACGCTGTGTTACAGCCCTAGGTCATGGTGGCAGTTAGGACCAAGAAGGCAACTGAGAGAGCAGCATGGCTGAGCAGTGACTGTTAGGGCAGGCTACCCTGTGCTGGGGCGTCTGGTCCCTTCCTGTCAGTGTAGCCAGTTACTGGGAACCCAGAGAAGCTGGTGAACCTGAGTGTAGATGAGCAAGAAGCCGGGAAGCAAGGGTTCATCTCTCCCTTGGTAAATATGTGCGGAGTGTTGTATAAAAGCTTCCGACGGGCCTAGATTCCCAAGGCTCCTGTGGACATTTGGAAGAATAGCAGTTCCAAGACAACATGTAAAAATGTCTGGTGCTATAGAGCCAGAATCTCTGGACCGTGGCTGGAGCGGCGGGAGCCAGGATTCTTACCCCGGGCTTTGGAAACCCCTGTGTGACACAGGAGCTGGTGTGTGGTGGTGGAGACAGCGCTCCGGAGGACTGGATGTGTGTGTCATCGAGGCCTGAAGACCTCGATGCTTCTCATCCTATGCTTCTCATAGCACATGCACCGCGGACCCTGGGCCCTCTCGGACGCAGGGCTCTGCTGAGTGTGGAGCGGGAACGGGCTCCCACCTGCAGCCTGTGGCCTTGAGCTCCAGTTGCTCTCTCACTTGTTGCTTGGCGGCTTTCCATTTTTGCAAGTCGATGGACTCACAAAAAAGTAGTATCTCCCTTGATTGTATTTTTTATTCTCCTGGTTATTACTTGAGGTTGAGCCTCTAAACAGACATTGTGGTGTCTGTGGTGTTCATTTTATTTTATTTATTAAAATATTTTATTTATTTATTTGACAAAGACACAGTGAAAGAGGGAACACAGGGAGGGGGAGTGGGAGAGGGAGAGGAAGAAGCAGGCTCCTTGCAAAGCAAGGAGCCTGATGCAGGACTTGATCCCAGGACCCTGGGATCATGACCTGGTCTGAAGGCAGATGCTTAACCGACTGAGCCACCCAGGCACCCACAAATATTTTATAAAAATTAGGTTATTTATTATCTTTCCTTCTTAAATTAAAAGAATTCATTACCTTATAAATATTAATCATTTTATCCGTGACACCAGGCAGAACATTTGCCAACCTTTGATGGACTTTGACCCATAGGCGTGTGAATTTCTTACCGTATTAGACCTTCTGCATGGCAAACCTTCCAGGCAGTTGTTTGCCTGATTTTGTCTGTGGAGTGTTTATCTCGGGGAAGTTTTAAGGTGCGGCTTGTTCAAACCTACCCATTACTTCATTTAATCTATGTGTTTGATTGTTATTTAAGTCACTTTCCCTTCTCTGTGGCCATGATGTTCGGTGTATTTTATTCTAATATTCCTTCTGGTTTTCCAGTTCTGATCCGGTTTCATGGTTGATTCATCTGGAATTTGCCCTATTTCTGTTATTTTTCATGAGCTAGCTAGTTTTTCCAGGGAGATGTATTGGAAGGTTTGTTTTTATTTACCTGAGTTGGGGTGACACCTCCGTCCTGCCCAGAGTGCTCACGTGTGGATAAGCCCATTAGTCATGTCTGTTTTTACAGGGTATTTTTTAATTTATGTATCTTAACATCTCTTCCTCTTGCCTATTATACATACTGTCACATGTTAGATTTTTAGAAATCATAGTGTTTCAATAGCTACCCAATATTTTATTTATAGATATGTAATTTATTTTATTTTATTTTATCTTATTTATTTTATTTTATTTTAAAAGATTTTATTTATTTATTTGAGAGAGAGAAAGAGAGAGAGCACGAGAAGGGGGAGGGTCAGAGAAAGAAGCAGACTCCTTGCTGAGCAGGGAGCCTGATGCGGGACTCAATCCTGGGACTCCAGGATCATGACCTGAACCAAAGGCAGTTGCTTAACCAACTGAGCTACCCAGGCACCCCACAATTTTTTTTTTTTAATTGCTTTGGTAAATTCTTTTTTTACATGGCAGAAATGAATCTTTGATATCACTTTGTTCTGCTTCTCATTCTGTAATAGGAGAAGACTGATGTTTTCAGGTATATATATCTGTGTATATTTTGTGCTTCTGTTCTGCATGATTTAATAGAGAGGCTAGAACTTCCTATCTGCTTCTGCATTCAACCCATTCCAACCTTGCATTAAGTAGGATTCTCCAGAGAAACAGAACCAATGGTATTTTTCAGAAGGAGTTTGCTCACATGGTTAAGGAGACTGTGAAGGCCCAAGATCTGCACTTGGCAAGCTGGAGACCTGGTGCTTAGCTCCAGTCCTAGTCCAAGTTCAGAAGCAGGAGAACACCTATGTCCCAGGTCAAAGATAGTCTTGCAGAAAGAACTCTTTCTTCCTTTGCCCTTTGTTCTATTTGGTTCCTCGCTGGATTAGATGAGGCCCACCCTGGCCTGGGAGGGCAATCTGCTTCTCTCACTTACGGTTTCAGATTCAGATATTAAGCTCATCCAGACACACCCTCCCAGACACACCCAGACATGTTCAAAAATATGTGCGACCAGATATCTGAGCATCTGGTAGCCTAGTGAAGTTGACACATAAAATGAACCAAAGGAAACACGATGTTTCGGCTCAAGTATTTGAGAGAGATCCAGCCTCGTGCAGGTATGTATTTGAAAAAGGAAGCATTTTGAAGACCTTTTCAGACTACTGTGGGTATTCTCTTTGGGTACCAAACCAAGACCCAAGTGATGTTTCTTAAAGCTTAGTTTCAGTGTTGAATCTGGAACTGTAGCAGTGACTTTCCCTACTCTGTTCTGTTAAGATCCATGAGTCTATCTGGCCCTTTGAGTGTATGTATACAGCCAGGCGCGACTGTTGGGACACCATACGGTGGTCATTTGGAAAATTCTGGTTCAATGAGTTCAGCAGAGTTTTCTGGATGTTAACACATTTGTTATAAAATACCAAGAACCCCCCTCCCCCATATTTGTTCATTTCAGTGTTGAGTCTATCAGAAAAGTGTAGGACTTGTCAAGCTCATGGGCATGGATGCATGTCTCCCCAAATTGTAATTTTCACTCGAAATTTCAAATTTCGTCATTGACCAAATGCTGTCTGTCCGTTGTTTTCCTCCCCACGGCAGGCGTGCTTTGTTCACTGGTGAGACTGATGAGCACGCATTCTTTGCCTGGCGTTCTTTCAGACAAAAGTGGTGTTTCCTGAGAGGGCAGCTCAGTCAGCTGCCAGCCTCCACCCACACAAGTGCTTCTCCCAAGCTCCACCACGCACAGGAACTCTCAGTGCGCATGTCCCAGCTGGTCTCATGGAATCGTAAAAATGTGAGAAAAGAATACTGGTTAAGCAGTGTGTCCTGAAACTATGTACTGAGTATGTGGTGGTTCTCAGGAGACATTAGGTGACTTTTGTTATATGTGTGGGTGTTTTGTCTCCCTGGGTCAGGTGCTTATGTGCAGAGGTGGCAGGTGTGTGAAGTGGTGATGGGTTGTGACCAAGAGGCACAAACCAGTGGAAAACCAGGAGAGTAGGCACTTGCTGTATCATGAGGGTGTTTGGGCAGTTGCTGGAGGAGAGTCGGGGTGACATGGATACAGGGTCACATGAGGGTTATGTGGAGAGAGGTCCGCGGAAGCAGAAAGAATGTCCCAGTGGCCTGTGAGTTTGGCCTTGGGTGGAAGATTCCAACCTTGCTATTTACTGGGTGCTCAGCAGCCAGAAGTGAGGGACATTGAACTGCAGAGAAGATACAAAGAGGAGGTGTGTGGAGAACAGAGCTGGTGCATTTGTGTGGCTCTGGACCAGGAACAGTAATAGAAGCAGTTGCACTCTGTGCATCCGAGGAGCTCCCAGCTGGCCCTGTTCTGTATGGTGTGTTCTACTGTCTTCCCGACCACCTGTGTCACAGGTGAAGAAACTGAGCCCCAGGGTGTCGGGCCTCTGCACTTCAGCCTGGAGGATGTGCTGATGCTTTCAGCAGGAAGAAATTGGACAAGGGCGTTGACAGAGCAAAAGGCCATGAGAGTAATGAGGCAAGTGTGTGTTGGTGTTTTTTAGTGAAAGGGACATTTTTGCATTTAGGATTAATGGGATTCATTTCATTTTCATGTAAGTGGAAGTAATGGGATGCCAGGAAAACTACAATGAAGATATTTGTGTAACGCTTGTATTTGACAACATCTACGTTTAGAACCATCAGTCATGGTTTCAGGAGGCAGAGTCATGGCCTTAGAAAATGACGTAGTGACGGGCCCAGAAACGTTGAGATCAACATGTTGATTTTCATCTGGGAATGGGGCAGAGAGTCTCTTAAAACCTGCACAAATTCTGCTCCTTATAGGAACCACTGAAGTTTTTATAAATGATTTTTGTTAACACAGTAATTCAGGACTGTTGATACAACTGAATGTTGCGTAGAATTTATAAAAGTCTAGTATTAGAAACAAATACCGTATAAAACCCTGGAGAGTTCGCCAAAAAACTGTTAGAACTAATAAGTGAATGGGGTAAAGGGACAGGGTAGAACATCGACATACAAAAATTGGTTGTGTTTCTGAACACTAACAGTGAGCAATCCGAAAGAGAGATTAAGAACAGAACCTAATTTCCAGTGGCATCAAAAACATTAAAATACTTAGGAATAAGTTGAACCAGTAAAGTAAAAGACCTGCACTCTGGAAACTGTAAGACACGGAGGAGCATACAAACAGGTTGTTGTGTTGGAAGAATTAATACTGTTGAAATGTCCATGCAGCCCAAGGTAATTAGCAAATTCAACACAATCTCTATCAAACTTTCAATGGCATTTCTTATAGAAATAGAAACAATCCTAGAATTCAGATGAGATCACAAAAGACCCCAAATAGCCAAAGCACTGTTGAGAAAGAATGGAGTTGGAGGCTTTACACTTCCTGATTTCAAACTATATTACAAAGCTGTAGTGATCAGAACAGTGTGGTTCTGACATAAAAATAGGCACATAGACCAATGGAACAGTATCAGGAAGCCGGAAGTGAACCCGCACACGTTTGATCAACTATTTTTGACGAAGTTGCCAAGAACCCATAATGGGGATGGATAGTCTCTCCCGCAGCAGTGCTGGGAAGATGGGCGATGATGAAGCCACACTTGTCTCTTTACCACTCAGAAAAAGTAACTTGAGCTGGAATCAAAGACTTAAACGTAAGACCTGAGCTCATAAAAGGATCTGAAGAAAACAGAGGAAAATCTCCTTGGTGTTGGTCTTTGCAACGATCTCCTGGATATGACACCAAAAGCAAACATCAACAAATAGGACTGTATCAACCTCAAAAGCTTTTGTACAGCCAAAGAAATCATCAGCAAAATGGGAAGGCATCCCACAGAATGGGAGAAGATATTTGCAAATCTTATGTCTGATGAGGGATTATTATCCAAAATAAATGAAGAACGTCTACAACTCAATAGCAGAGAACCAAATAATGGGATTAGGAAATGGGCAAAGGAACTGAATGTCACTTTCCCCAGGAAGACATCCAGTTTCCCAACAGGTACATGAAAAGATGCTAAACATCACTTTTCATCAGGGAAATGCAGATGACCATGAGGTGTCATCTCACACCTGTTAGAATGATTGTCATGAAAAAGATAAGAGATAACAGGTATCGCTGAGGTTGTGGAGAAATGGAATGCTGTACACTGTTGGTGGGAATGCAGACTGGTGCAGCCACCATAGAAAACAGTATGGAGGGTCCTCAAACTTTTAAACCTAGAATTTCATATGATCTGGTAATTCTACTTCTACAGATGTATTTGAAGGAAAGGAAATCATTAGCGAAATCTGTCCTCTCTTTCTCATGTTGTTCACAATAGCCAAGATATAGAAGCAATCTGAGTGTCCATTGAAGGATGAACAGATAAAGAAAATGTGGTATATAAATGATGAAAAATTATTCTGCCACAGAAGAGGGAAACCCTGGAGTCTGTGATAGTTTGGATGAACCTGGAGGACATTGCTAAGTGAAATAGGTCAGAAAAAGACAAACGCTTTATGGTGTCATGTATATGTGAAATCTTAGAAACAAAAACAAAACCCCAAAATACCTCAAATTCAAGAGAAACAGAGTAGAAAGGTGGTTTTCAGGGTTACGTGTGGGGGAAATGGGCAGTTGCTGGTCTGAGGGCACGAACTTTCAGTTGCAAGGTAAGTTAGGGGATCTACTGTACAGCGGGATGACTGTGGTGAGCGTTACTTCTCTGGATTCTCGACATTTGCTACGAGAATAGATCTTAGGCATTTCCTCTCTCTCCTTCACACACCCAGGTAGTGATGGATGTGATAATTAACGTGATTGTGGCAAATATTTAACAATGTAGACATGTATCAAATCATCATGTTGTACACCTTAAATATATACAATTTTGTCAATTACAACTCAGGAAAACTGGAAGGAAACAACAGGGCAGAGCACCCGTGCTGGGGAGAAGCAGGCAGTCGGAGTAAACGTGTACACTGTGTCCCTTTGGGCTTGTGCAATTTTGGAGATGCACTTTGTTGGGGGAAGTTCTGGTGCTTTCCATGGGCTTCCTTCTCCCTGGGGACTGTCAGAGAGGGAGGGCCCCTGCCCGTGTGCACCCGATTCTGAAAGCAGACCCAGGGCAGGTAGGATCTGAGGTGTCATGGAAGGACCCCAGGTCCCGTCGTTAGACATGCAGAAGGTCTGTGGCTCTTTCTCTGTGTGCAGGGAAAATCCAGCCACCCTGCGTGATAGAAGGTGTTGCTGTGGGACAGCTGGCGCATGGTGGGCACTCCTCCTGTGTCCGCTGCCATCCGCCCCGTTCCTGCCACTCTTATAGGAGACTGGTGCTTCCCAGCAAAGCACACCGTCCTGGATGAGCTTGGTCTGGTGGGGGGAGAAGGACACAGAGATGATTTATGAAGGGAGGGGCAGTGGGATGAAGGCTGGGGAGGAAGGTCGGGGGCTTCAGGAACACAATAGCCCAGCCTAAGAGGAGTGACGGAGGGCTTCCTGGTGGAGAAGCTGGCTGCCTCCTTTCGTCTTGGAGAGAGAAACAAGTCAGCTAGACACAGAAGGGTGTGTGGGAAGTTCTAGGCAGAGACAGTGGAACAGAGCCAAGGAGGTGTGTGGAGATGGTGTGAGTGAGGCTCTGGGTCGAGGGGATGAGAGGATGGGGCAGGGCTGCTGCTGACGACATGGGGATCCGTGTTGGGGAGCTCGATTTTGTCTGTAGGCAAGAGGATTGGAAACCTGGCCTGGATTCTGCCCACTTCAAGCATTTGTAAGTGTTGAAAAGGCCACGTGTGTCTGGGTGGGGAGCTGGGTGGAGATGGACCATAGCTGGGTTTCACTTGAGGGGGTGGTTACAGGACCCCAAGCAACAGCACCCGGGAAAGCATCGTGCACACGGCCAGGCACAGCCCCCAGATCACCGCTATTCCGAGGAAAACCCCAGGGGCTGTCCATAAAACTTTAGGGATCTCCAACTACCTCCTGGAAACAATGGGTTCACCCTAGTGCCTGGCTGGTTTACGCGAGGTCACTGTGATTAGTTAAACCTTGTGAAAGTAATGGCTTCGCCCTACGCTGACTGTGGGCTCTCTTATGGCTGAGATGGCCGTCCACCATGGTGTGTCACACCACTTGTCACCTTGCCACTGACCAGAGCCCTTTCTGGCCCATCATAGTGAGTATCTCCTGCTGCAGATGAATTACTCCAGAAGCTGGTGCCCTGCCTGGCGGCAGCACTCACTACTTCTCCCTCCTTCTGTGGGACAGGCATCTGGGAGACACGTGGCTGGGCGGTGCGGCTCAGGGACTCTTGAGAGGCTGCAGCATCTGAAGGCACGACCGGGGCCGCACCCCTCTCCAGCTGGCCACACACTGGTGCTCCCCATGGGGCCCTCTCCAGGGGGCTGCTCCGGCACCTGGCTGTCCTCAGCAGGACTGGTTTGAGACTCGGGGTGGAGTCTGTAAGTCCTGTGTTCTACCTCATCTGTCGACCAGCCACGAGCCACCGGTGGAGGGACTGCACATGGGCACGGGTCCACGGGTCACTCAGGCCATCTTGGGGTCTTACGGCCATGAGAGTCGTGCCCCCGTCCCAGGCTGCCAGTAGACTGGCCACCTGCCTGACTCAGCATGTGGGCTGAGCATCCTTTGGGGCCAGGGAAATTATTTCCCTGCATTCCTGCTAATTCTCACTTACCTGGAAGCCAGGGGCCTCTGATGATGTCCTCGCTCCCTCGAGATCTCGCGCTGGCCTCCAGACCCGGCTGTGCTTCTGTCTACGTTTCTAGGCTGGCGCGGAAGCCCTTTTTATTCCAAAGGCAAGTCTGTCTTGATTAGAAAGTCACTCATCGCCTTTGTGCAGTGCACCCATTAGGAGACGCAGAGTAAACGTTTGTCTTTGTGCATAATCTCCCAGACCTTGGAGGCGTAGAAAGACCATTCGGAAAATAGATCTTGCAAAGATAGCGCTGCTGGCTGTTCTCTGCCAGAGTTCCTGTCACCGCCAGCCAGCGACCAGGTTACTTGCCTGCTTTATCCTTCTTCAGTCCTACGGACCTTTAGGAGTTCAGCGTTCCCATCCCCAGCTCTAGGAAGGAGAGGGTTGGTGAGTGTGTTGGCGGGTAGGGGGTAACCTCTGGGCTTCCAAGTGCTGAGCCGTATTTGGGTCCCGGCTCCTGGGCCCCACCGAGGCCTTGTTCTTTGAGGACCCTGCTTGTGTACGCTGGTGTCATGTTTGTCGTCTCAAACCAGGGTCCCTCGATGGCATCACAGTCGTGCCGGGAGAGGCAGCTGAGGTCCAGAGAGGTCACTGGTCCTGCCCTGGGCTGCATGGCTGTGGAGGGCTGTGAAGGCCCCACCCCCACACGCCCAGCCCAGGTTCCCTCCCCCACGCCCCAGCTGCACCCCTGCCTTCTCTATGCTGGCATCTGGCGGTGGCCGGGGCAAGCTCGCGGGCCCGACCCGCATGGTGGGGGCCTAGGGGGTGCTCCCTGGCAGGCAGCCCAGCCGCAGCCTCCCGAGGGCGGGTCTGTGAAATCCCCATTGGTTCTGGCTCTAAGTCTGCACTGTCTGGGCCTCTGAACGGACGCATGTCTCTGCGCTCGCACAATGGCCCGGGTGCAGGGACTCCTCTGCGGGAATTTAGATGTGGATTTATTCTGACAGTCCGTTCCCAGGCCATCCGGAAGCGTGGGGCGTGTGGCGCTGAATGGGCAGCTTGGTTCTGGTTGAAAGGCACCAGTTCTGAGGCCAGGGGGTGGGGAAGGGGAGGTTTCCCGTCCCTCTTTGGGGGAGAAGCTGTGATTCCCAGGCTGACATGGAGGCTCCGCAGGGCTGGGAGTCCGCAAGGCTCTCCTCCGGGACCCAGGAGAGCCCGCGGTTGTGGTGCGGCGTCTTCCCGGTGCTGCCAACCGCCGGGGGCCAGCCAGGGCCTTGCCCGCCGGGTGCACCCCGCCCGCCGCTGAAGCCGGCCCCACGTGGCGAAGGCAGACCTCCCTCTGCCCCAATCTTCGAGGGCGGGCGGTTTGCAGGTGGGAGACGGGTTGCTGCTGAGGCTGCTGAACGCATACCCCTTCTTTCTCTCTCTTCCAGCCTGCAAGTACTCCTGTCACAAGCCATGTGAAGCCAAGGTAAGCTGCTGCTTCCCGAGGGCCGCACCCCGCAGTGGCCTCTGCTGCCTTGGCCAGCAGCCACGGGCGAGAAAGGGGCTGCTAGACGCCTCGGCAGGACGCATACGTGTCATCTTGGGAGGAAGCTGTAGTGCTGTGGTTCTGTGCTCCTAACTGTGGAAGGGGACGCTAAGAATCTGGTTTCAGATAAGAATTTGGTGATGGGCCCTGCCCTTGCCCCCCAGCAGATGCCCCTTCTCTCTCACGATTGCATTCTTGGGGTGGAGTAGGCATAGGGTTTGGGGCGTGTACCTGGCTTTGAGGATTTGGGGGGCTTCTTTAGGGCAGTTTTCTTGGGTTGGTGGGGTGGTCAGGCTGTCAGGGAAGTCGAGGCCTGACTTGGGGAAGGTTGCCCTGGTTTTCGAGTTCCTTGGAGGGGCTGCATTGCCGACGGTCCCCTGAAGCGCTAGAGGCCCGGGCTGCTTGGTCGGGTTGGGACTTGGACTAGTGGAGCAGTGAGGAGGCCTGGAGCTGGCGGGTGGACAGCTGTGGGCACCCCGGCACGGAGGCCTGGGGTTCTGCCCGGGTCACACATCTGCACCTCCCACATTTTCCAGGAGCGCGTGCGTCGTCCCCTCTGACTGGCCGGTCCTGCCTCGGTGGGAGCCTCTCACATATCCACAGGCCGCCCCCGTGGCTGGAGGCCCAGGGAGATGGGGTTTTAGAGTGTGTGCAGAAGTGTGCACTGGAAGCTTGCTTCGTTTGCTGTGGACTGGCTCCTCGCGATGAGTTCTGTGGGGAGGGATCCTGAATCCCTTCTCCCTCCCTGCCACATGCGTGCACGCACACACATGTGCATGCACGGTTCACACCCATGCGGGAACACAAGCGCACACAAGCTTGCACATGTACTCGCACATGACAATTCAAGCTCCACGTGGGAGCACGTACACACACCTATGCACACACGCTCACACGTGCACAGTTCACACCCATGTGGCAGCACACGCACACACGCATAACTCACACCCACGTGGGAGCACACACACACGCACAGTACACACCATGCTGGAGCATGCACACACACAGACACAAGCATGTGCACACACAGTTCACATGCATGTGGGCACACATGTATGTATGCACACAATCCACACATTTGCACGCACACACTTCACACGCACACATTCACGCAGACATCTGTTCGCTCACATGCACACACACGTACACCCACAGCAAGAACGACAGGCTACCCTGGCCCTTTGTGTTTTTTCAAGAAAGAGATTAAATACCTTTTCTTTTTAAATTTTCCGTGATGGGGGATTTGGAAGGCAGGAGAAGCGGAGAGCGTGGTCCAGAGCCCTGCGCTGCACTGTCACCCCACCCCATGGCAGGGCATCCCTGCCGTGCCCTCCGAAGCCGCAGTCCCCCACTCCGAGATATCGGATGTGGGTGCGAGCGGTGCGAGCGGTTTTAGGAACAGGCGCCTGTGGTGGGGCCTCGGGGCGTATCTGCTTCCCTTCTGGTCTCGCTCCGGAGGGGCCCCTTTCTGGCTGAGGCCAGGTGTTCCTTGCTGGGGCACACACCAGGCTGCTTGTTTCCAAGCTTGGCTTTGTCTGCAAGTGTGCTGCTGTCTCGTGTGTGCTGTGTGCTTTTGAGTGACGTGTCAGAGCACACGCGTTCTCTGGGTTTCCTGGAGGGGCCCCCGCCCGCACGCTGGGAGGGTTGAGATGTGCAGGGCCATATGGCCAGCCCGGACCCTGCTGGTTGGCCGTGGAGAACTGAGCAGCCCCTCCCCCGCTGTCGGCACCACGTCTTGAAGGCGGCCCAGGGCTGGCTCCTTGGAGGATTGAATTCTTCGGCTCCAAGAATATTCCAGAAGTCTTAGCTATCACCGATGATGGCGTTTCTGGCCACAGTAATTGGCATTTTGCTAAGAGGTAGATAAGCGTTTTCTCTCAGTGGATCGGGGCTGGGGGAAATGTATCCGCGTTCATTTTTCTCGATAACCCAGCTTTTGAGGCAGGAGGGAATGCCACCAGCAAAAACAAAGCCCCTTCTGATTTCAGAACCGTAACATCGTCACCACGGGGCGCAGAGCGGCCATACGTGCCCAGCCGCCACTGGAGATAAGCGGGGCCGCTCCGTCTGCCAGGAGCTGAGACGCGGCTCTCGCCGACAGCGTGGGTCCTTGCTCAGCGTGAGTGCGTGTCACACGCAGGCTGCCTCAGGGCCCGGGGCTCCCTGGGTTTCTGGCACACAACCGCAATGCTTCAGTTTAGAGCGCAGGCTTTAGCCTAACGTCCGACCTGGCCCAACCGCTTACTGACTTGGGGAAGGCAGGCGCTGTGGGTTCCTTCTGTGACGCCTGCAGACTTAGTGGGGACGCGGAAGGAGTGACAGAGGCCGAGCGTGTGAGTGCGTGGTGAAGCCCGCTGTACCGGCTTCACCAAGAACAGAGCCGTCCTGCAGAGCTGGCGCCGAGCAGGGGGCTGGGGGCTGGGGGCAGGGAAGCCAAGGCAGAGCGGGGACCTCGACTGCCGCCGCCGTGAACTGAGTTCATGGTCTTCCTGGCCGCCGGGCAGTATGGCCCCTCCAGCGAGGTCTTGGGCTCGGAGGGCACAGAGAGGCAGAGACGTGGGCTGTGATTCCCCGTGGGGACTGTGATCCCCATGCCCCAGCGGGGGCTTCTCGTCCACTGCGACAAGCCCCCCGGGGCTGCGGTTTCTCTCTGTGGGCAATGGGTGAGCGATCGGTCCACAGTCTGACGTGAAGACAGCGTGCTCTTAGCTGTTAACTATGGTAATCTGGATTATTTAGGTTTTAGGGAAGGCAAATAATTTAGGTTTAATGGCTGGGAAGTATGGGGTTGCAAATACTTTGCTCGGTGGGAGGCTGTGCTGTTTTCTGGAGCCTTGTGAGCTGCCTGGGCGGTGTGCTTGTTTTTTCCGGCTGCTGGCTAAGTCACGGGCATGAGCCGTGGGAAGGAGGAGAAAGCCATTGTCCGGAGGCTGGTGATGGGGTCCAGGTGGGACCCTGCAAGTATGGCAGAGGTGGGGTCCCGGTGGGCTTTGGCAAGTGGGTGGGAGCTCTGCGGAAGTGGGAATCCACGCCGTCCACCCCACGGCCCCGGGCGCGGGTCCCTTCCCCGTCCGCCCAGACCGCACACTGCTCTTACGGGAGCCGTCGGTCAGGAGCACAGGGTATGCCGACCGCCACACAGAGTGTGCTGTACTGTTGTTTTGCAAACGTAAGGCCCCGCATTGGGATAGCGCAGTGAGTTGGTGGGGCTGGAGCCCGCCCCTGGTGGTAGGGAGCGGTCATCTCGTGGAGGGCTCCCACGCTGGGCTCGCGTGAGCCCCCTGCCATCTGTCTCCAAAGCCAGGGCTCTGTCCTCAGGCCCCTTAGTCCCTTGCATAACATAGACATCCAGCTCACCTCTTCTCTTTTCTGGATGTGCTTTGATGGGACCCCAGGGCTAGCCCCCTTGGTGGGGTGGGAGCCCCCTTTGGGAGAGGAGGGAGCCCTGGGCGGCTGCAGGGGCCTCTGTGCCTTGTCCCCATGTAGCTGTCATGTGGTGGCCAAGCTGGGAGGCTTCCAGCCTCTCAGCAGAAGCCGCGAGCTGTGACCGGCCCACTGTTCCTCTCTCTGCAGGTTGAGGCACGGCCCTCCCCGACCGCCCTCCCTCCAGAGCCTCTCATATCTGGAACCTAGGCAGTGGCGGCCCCTCCTGCCGCTGCCTCTGCTGGCCTCATGCGCCGGCGGCCCCCGAGTTCTGGCTGTGGTTCAGAAACATCAGTGATCTGCCGGAGACCGCGTTTGCCAGGTGGCCCCTCTGCCATGAGGCCCCGAGCCTGTGGGGTCCTCAGAACCACCACAGATGTGGGTCCAGGGTACAGCGGTGCCACTGGCGTAAGTGAGGAGTTTTAGCCAGGAGCTTTGTCTGCCGGTGCCCTGGATCTCCAGACAGCTCTCTTCTCTGGTGTGCCCCAGGTGTGGTTCGTCGGCTCCTCCCCGCTTCCATCCAGCGGATGGGGGCTGCTGTCACACAGCCCCCGCGTCCCAGTGGTCAGGGCGTCGGGTTTCAGAGTCCCCAGCTCTGTGCGTGCTTCGTGCTGGCCCATGTGCCTGGCACCCCTGTTCTGAAGCCTCCAGACCCCCCAGCTCGTGTCCTCCTGCCCCTTCTCTGGCCAGAGCCCGTGGCCCACCCCCGCAGCGCCTGGGGCTGCACCAGGAAGGATGCGCGAGGGCCTGGGACCCGCCAGGCCCTCCCAGGTCCTTTGTCCCCCCGAGTGAGCTGCAGCTTCTTGACGTCACTCAGGCTTCTCAGAACTCTTTGGGAGATGCCGGCAGAGCTGGGCACGTCTCTGGAACTTGGCTGGTGGTGGGGCTCTGGGCCTTGGGGGACGACTTGGTTTGTGACGGATGCCAGCATCGCGGGCTCGAGCCTGTGCTGAGGCTCCCGCTCTTGCCTCGGTCCCCAGTTTTGCTCAGAAGCCCCAGCTCAGACTCTGCCGTCAGCTCCGCCGCGAGAGGCTTGTTTCATGGTTTTAATTCATCACGAAAGTACTGGAATCCGTGCGTGGTGTGGTGCGGTGACTTACACTTGCGCCTTCTGGAAGGTTCCTCCGAGAATGTTCTTTCCTACCATGTCACATTCGGTCCGTGCGTCTTATGATCCTTTATAGACACCGCCTGGTGGAGGCCCGTGTGACAGCTTCGCCCCTGCCCTTTGTCCCTTGTGTCTGCGGGACGTGGTGGGAGGAATGGTAGTGCTCGTGGTTTGACGTATTTTTAGCAAATTAATTCCAGGGTGTTCCTGGACTCCCCTTGTCTGAAGGGGACCTTCCGTGGAGGGGATCCCACACAGTTCCTTGGGTCGTCCATGCACCTGAGCCCGAGCTGGGGGCATGAGGGTCCGTTCAAGCAGGCCAGCTCGCAGGAACGTGCAGGTGCCCCGTGCAGGGTGGGAGACGGGGTGTTGAGGCCGGGCTGCCCTGGGGCCGGGTTTGAATGTGGACAAAACCGAGAAGGAGCAGTTGGTGTGTCATTTTCCTCTCTCAAGTGTTAGTGATGGGAATCACCGCTCCCTGAAACTCTGCACTGGGGGGACTCCTTTCCTCACGCCTGCCCTCCTCTGGGACAGCAGAAGGAGGCCGTGGACCTTTCTAGGCACAGCTGTGGGAAGCAGCTCGTGACCATGGGGCAAAGACAGCAGGGTCCGGGCTTGACTGCCCCGTGGTAGCCGTAGACGCTCGGGCCTTCCTCTCTTTCTCTACTCAATCAGAGTGTGGACCTTCCCTCAGAAGGTTGGAGAACCGGGCTCAGCAGCTGGAGGGAACTGGGGCCCAGGGCTTCTAGAGGGAGTGTGTCCCGTCGCAGTGCTTGGGGTAACTTGGAGCGGCACATGCCTCTGGAGACTGTTTTCTCTGCGGTCAGCGTCCTTATTCTGCTGACTCAGCTGTGTCACAGATACAGAATAGCCCAATCCCTGTGCGTCTCGTTCCCAAGTGTTTAAACGACAGGAAAGGATGGTGTACTTCCCTGTTCTCTTCCTGAGAATGGGGTCTTCCCTGCTGAGCACACAGATCCCATTTAATTGGCTTCGCTTGTGCCCCTCACGCAGCCTGGCTCCAACCTGCGAGAGTTTCTACAAGGTCAGTGGAGCCTGGCCCTGCTGCCTTGACTCTGGCCGGCTCTGGGGCTCCTCCTAGGGGCTCCCAGCCTCCCACTTGTCTGGCCATCATATTCCCTGTGTCCCTGGCATCCTGCCTTGGTACTTGCTGGCTGCAGCCCAGGCTCATCCCAGGGAGGACTTTGGTGGTGCTCTTGGGTGGTGTCCTGGGGTGTGGTCCCACAGGGACAGTCAGTGGCATGGCAACGTGATCCCCCTGCCTCTCTGCGCGGGCTCTGCTTTCTGACCTGCTGACCTCCCAGCTGGGGGGACCCGGTGACTCTTCTAGGCTGCCACGTGCTGTGGACCAGCTCGTATACCCCTGTACTGCGGTGTGTGGCTCCCATGCACTCCAGGTCACCTGTTATCACTTTTGTCATAGAAGCCGTGTCCCCTCCACAGACAGCTCTGGACTCGGGCAGCTTGCCGCTTGCCTGTGTCGACGGCAGCCCTGGCTTCTTTCTAGAAGGCACTAACTCTGCATTCTTCATTCACCCTCGCTGGCAGCTAAGGGCTCCGTTCACGACTTCCTTGTCTGCACACAGTGCCGTCTTTCACCCGGCAACGCACACATTGCGATCCGTTCAGAGTCTGTCCGCATTGTGCGGCTCGGCAGGGCCCTCCCAGCTGTGGGTGCCCGACACCCTCCCCAGCCTGCCCGCGCCTGGCGCTCCTGCTGCTTCCCGGAGCGCTCTTCTCCCGGACCCCTCGCTCTCCTGCCCTCAGGCCGCAGGTGCTCCTGTTGGAATCTGCAGACGCCTGTGGTCCTGTGCCATGTTCCCGCCCTGTCCCAGCCTCGGCTGGCGGGTCCTGGCGGACAAGGCCTACACGGGCTGGGTGTCAGGGAGCGCATGCTGGGCTGGCGTCCTTGCTCCCCGCTGGGGTCTTTTCGTGCTCCCTGGACACCACGGTGGGTGCTCCTTCTTGGGATCGCCGGCCAGGTGCTCACTGCTGCTGCTGCTGGGAGCCCATGTGGTCCGTGCTGGCGCCTGGCAGCGTGAACTCGCACAGACAGATTTTGGGGACTTTCCTGGCCCTGCTGGGGGCCGCGCTCCAGCTCCAGGCCAGAGGCCATGGTCCATCCAAGAGACGAGGTCCCTTCTCCGAGTCGCCTCTCCGCTGCCCACTCCTTCCTTAACCAAGCCCCGGGTTCCGGCCGGGAGGACTCATCACGTCCCTGCTGGTGATTTCCCTGCCTCCTTCCCCCATGGGAGGGACGTGCTGGTGGCCTTGGGGGACCTGCAGCTTGGTCCTCACAGTGTTCGCTCCCACCTTTGGCTGCCCTCTGCTCGGTGGCCACCCCCGGACGCCGTCCCCCTGCTGTCAGACCATGTGTGTCCCCGGACAGCTTAGGTCAGGCCCTCAAGGACAGACGCCGGGGTCAGGACCGTGCCTGCTGCCCCCGCCTCAGGTGGCCGTGGGTGACTCCGCACGTTTGTGGGGCCCGTGGCCTGTTCCTGCCTCCCGTGGGAAATCACCAGTCCTGGTGCCAGCTTTCTCCTGGCGGCGACTCCGGAGGACAGGTTTTTGGAGTGAAACCCCCTTCTGCCCACTTTCAGGGACAGGATGGCGACCCTGTAACAGCTCCAGAGTCTCCACCACCACGTTTCAGTTTGTAGAATGCAGCTTCCATGTCACTCTGTGTTTGCTTTTCATCTTGGAACTCTCTTCATGTCGAGCAGGGATCCGGGAAGCACTGACCTGCCGTTTTCCTGCAGGCAGAGCTTGGCTCACCGGGCCTGTGCCTCTGCACATCTGGCTCTAAACCCCGCAGGTGTCCCCTGGGCCTCACGCTGCTGGGCCTGCTGAGCCCTCTTGCAGGAAGGTACCCTGGGCTGCAGCTGCCTAGGGGGCCAGGGAGGACAGGATGCTGGAGTGACCAGCACGGGCTGTGGGTTCAGAATGCTGATTCCAAAGCCTTTATGTTACTTTCTGTCCTCTTAGAGGCTTTTTCTGGATGTTTAAAAGGCATGTGGCAGGTGTTGACTGGGCTGTCGGGGACCTGTTGGAAAGCTCTGTGCTCCCCAGGAAGAGCAGGGGGCCCCACGGAGGGGCAGCAGAGAGTCACCCCTGCATTTCCAGGCAGACCTCGGTAGACGGGGCCGGGGCTGCAGGCCGGTCTCAGGCGTCCCCCCAGAATCCTGGCTGCAGTGGGACTTTGTAAGCACGAATGGAAGCTGAGCTTCCGATGGGGCGAGCCCATGGTGCCCGCTTCTGGGCTCCGACTGGGCCGGCTGCCTTTGTGCCACCCAGAATCCAGAGCTGAGTGTTTCCTTTTTCAGGTCTGGTGATAAGTCGCACGCTGTCAGAATTTGTCGTGTGCCCTTCCCAGGGTCAGGGGACAGTTGGTGAAAACCAAACTGTCCGTTATGTTATTCTTAGACACTGTGGACAGTGCTTTTCTGGGGGCGTTCCGTTCAGCAGCCCTGCCGGGAACGTACCATTTCCTTCCTTAGAGGCCTGCGGCGTGTTTGTGTCTTCTCTCCTTTTCATAGCAAGGGCCGTGTTAAAAATGGACCAGGGCAGGATGTGCCGCAAAACTTGTGCTTTGTAGGAATGTGTGGCCCCCCACATTATCTCTCCTGGCCTGTGCACCTTGCGCCCAGTGGCTGCCATTTACCAGGTCTGGGGTGGGCGTCCAAGCCTGGGCCGGGGGCGTTTTCCCCCATCTCCCTGTCTTCCAAGACATCCCGCCACAGGGTGGTTCGCGGGAAAGTGTGGGGCGTGGCTTTGGCAGGGGCGGGGCTGGTGGGGCGGGGCTTCGTGGAAGTAAAAGAGGGAGGGGCTAGACTGAGCAGAGAAAGGGCCATCTGAGCCTGTCAGGTCGCTGGGAGAGGGCATGCGGGGGGACAGGGGACACAAGGCGCGCCTCTGAGGCAAAGTCCAGGGACTTTTCGGTGCTATCCAGCTCACCCTGTGCTTTTGAGAAACTATGTGTGTGTTGTATCTAAAGTAAATTTTTAAAAAACATTTTGTTAAGATTTTATTTACTTATTTGAGAGAGAGAGAGAGAACACAGGCAGGGGTGAGTAGGAGAGGGAGAAGCAGGCTCCCTGCTGAGCAAGGAGCCTGATGCGGGGCTCAATCCCAAGACCCTAGGATCATGACCTGAGCCGATGGCAGACGCTTAACCAACCGAGCCCCCCAGGCGCCCTAAAAAGTAAATTTTTGTTTGAAATAAGCACACGGTTAGGAAAGTCTCATGTCATAAATACAGGCTAGTGGTTTTGACCATGGACAGTTGGGTGTGACCATGCAGGTGGGGACTGTGTGCCCTGCGCCCCAGTGCGCCACCAGGGACCCTCACTGCCTGTCCCTGCTGAGGCTCGTGGCCTTGCCCTTGAAGCAGGTGGACACCGGGCATCAGAGTCCCCATGTCTTCTTGCTCTGATGTCAGTGATATCCTCACTTTCTTGGGGTTTGCAGGGGGACAGATGGGAGCTGCTGGCCACCATTGCCCCGCTGGGACGTGGCGAAGGACACATCTCCTAGGCGCCAGCCTGCCTTCTGGTCTTCCCTCTGGTGGGGGCGCCGCCGAGTCACCTGCGGAAGGGCCATGGGTGACACAACGCGCTTCTCTCGTCCCAGGCGAAGCTTAGGAGAGAGCTGACAGGCGTTAGTGTGGGGGTGACTGTTGGTTTCTTCTGATTAGTTCAAATGAAAGTATTCACCAACATGGGTGCTGTCATTGTGACAGATTCCCCGTCACTCAGGTGTGTCCGCAGGTCCGCCACGGAGACACTGGTGAGGAGTGGCTTGGGTTTGGATTTTTCTTGGTCGAAAGGGTTCCGGGAATTCAGTGTGCTTATGTCTCGGACTTGGCTGTTTTAAGTGACCAGAAAAGTAAAAGCAGTTTTTTAAAAGCATCTTAAATTTTACAAAAATATATATTTTGTCTTTCTGCAATTAAGTTATATTTATGAGATTTTCTTCTGGTTCTTTGACAAACCACTGGCATCTTAAGAAGCTATTACATGCCATCTTCTTTATCTCTTTTCATAAAGATAGGACCCGGAATCTAGTGGGTACTGGCCCCAGGGGTCTGTGGGCTCGGTTCTGGTCCTGTCTAATTTCCAGAGGTCCCGCACATGACATTTCATCTCTGAGGCCCCCAGCTTCCTTGCCTAGAAAGTGAGACCCTCAAGAAGGTGCCTGGCCTCCCCACTTGGCCAGATCTGGTCCGACAGGCTGAAGTACAGGCGTGCGAGCTGGCCACTGAGCAAGCATCCCACCGTGTCCCAGGTGGCCCTTCCCCACCTCATGAAGAAGCACGATTGGGACACTGTTCCCGCAGCGGACTCACAGATTTCTGGTCTCGGATAAATATTGATAACCAGGCGAATTCAGAGCAGATTTTCTCAATTTACTTCTTTTCCATGCTGTACGAGTGTTGACAGGCGTTTGCTGCAGCTCATGCCCGGTTGGGTCAGGAAGCCACCTCGAACACTCAACTACTAGCATGCATGTATGAACAGGGCCCCGTCTGGGGTAGGTGTGCAGCTGTGTCCTAAGCTCTAGAAGTTACTAGAATCATAGAGCTTGTCGGGGAGCTGACCCTGAGGGCCCGCAGAGCTGGGACAAACCTGGGCCCGACAAACCCGACAAACCTGGGCCTTACCTTTGTTTCTTGCTTTATGGAAGAAAAAACGCAACCTTCAGTAGCTGCTTGCTAATGTGAAGACTGAATGAAAGGACCTGGTGAGTTCCCCACCCTCTGCACCCATGTGCGGCAGGCAGCCCTGGAGAGGGGCTTAGCTGGACTGGTGGGGGCATGTTTTCTCCTGGGGCTACTCGGGTGACTCGGGCTGTCCTGCCCCCCTGGGAGGCCCCAGAGAAGGCAAGTAAATTAATGGAGTCTGGGCCGTCAGCATTTCACGGAACGGTCTCTCTGCACTGCTGCTGTCCTTGTTTGGGGGCCGTGGAGATCTGCCCCTGGGCCTCCCTGCCCTCGCCGGTGCACCCCCACCCAGAGGAGTGCTGTGGGCAGACTGGACGGAGGCTGAGTCACCTGCTCCTGTGGCAGCCCTCCCAGACCGGCCTAGAGGACCCCGCTCCCGCCAGACTTGTAGGAATATCCCGCGTTGACCTGCGTTCTCCACTGGTCCCGTCAGACTGTGAGGGTGGGTGCCACAGGCGACATGTGCCCAGCCCCCGGATCCACAGGTAGATTCTGAGCCCCAGAACCTCAGAATGTGGCTGTTTGTGGAACTGGGGTCTCGATGGAGGTGATGGGGCCGGAGGGGACCCCACAGGACTGGCATCCTGAGACGAAGAGTGGGTCAGGACACAGATGCATACGGAGGGGCGAGTCGTGGACGTGGGGAGGAGATGGCTGTGGACGCGCCTAGGGGAGGCATCAGGGGAACCGGTTGTGCCGCATGTGGCTCTCATGCCACGCGTGGATCTCTAGCCTCCAGACTGGGAGGGAAGAGATGTGTGTTCGAGGTCTGGGATCTGTGGGACTGTCCTTGTCCCCGAGAGACTGACATGAGTGGTATGTGAGCCCCTCTCTGGATGTCAGTGCTGGGCTTCTGTCCTGTCACTGCTCTGCTCCCTGTTTCTGATCAGCTGCAATGATTCTGGTAAACACAATTAAACTTTTATCTCTTCTCCATCTTACGTAATGGGCAAAAAAAACATCTTGTGTTTGTCGATCGGTAACACACAGACCCAGAAGTCAGAGCTGTAAAATCATAAAAGATGAGGAGAACACGAAAGATTCTGCCCCCGGGAGAAAATCCTGCCCTCCTCCCTTGGGACTGCTGATCCGTGCAGAGACGCGGGGGCCTCCGTGATTCTGGTGGACACGCCCCTCGGGCGTCTGTCTGTCCAGCTGGGTGTGGGGTATGGGGGGGGGTGGGTGCAGCCCTCTGGTCTCATAAAGGAAAGGCTTCGCAAAGATCAAGGAAGGTCAGCCTGTCACCCCGTGGTAGCCTGCCTCTGTCGCAATTCATGTTATGATGAATTTTAAAATGATTGTATTTAATGGTGCAAGTTGAGCATAAGGTCGCGCCTTTTCCGGGGCGTCCCTCAGCAAAGTGCCTCTTCAGCCATCAGAGTTGGGCGCCCACCGGTTCTTCTCCCTGTCGCTTTGCTTCGTGCACCGGTGGTGCTGGATGGGCTTACCGTGGGCACGGGGGTGCGCTGATTTAATGCGTCTTCGTAACTGGGTTCTTCTGGGTGGACGCCCCTTCCGGGTCTGGGCGAGCGTGCTGTGCCCAGGGAGAGCTGACCTGGCCGGCTGAAAAACATGCCACGTACTTGAGGGCACCGGCTTCTGTGGGCTTCCGTGGCACTTGCTCACGTGGCCAAGCACAACTGGGGCTGTCCACGATTTCAGAAAGGTCGGCTCAGCTCTACCTTTCCTTTGCGGGGGGCTTCGCTACACACGCATTTCTGGAGAGCATGGCGGTGTCTGTTTTATGTTGCTCTGTTCGGAGGACAGTTTCGTAAGAATCGGCAACAGCGAGTGCTGGGTTCCTTGTTTTGTTGAGCGAACGTACAGGGAAACGACCCAGGCCATGGGGTGTGAGCTGTAACTTCTGCCCCAAGATCTTAATTTCCAGAAGTAAACAGAGGGTCCGAGTCAGACCCTGTGAGGTGGTCTTACTCCCGCCGGCCCGGCTCAGTCCCCAGGGGTGTCGGCCTGAGCGCTCTGGTGCCCATGGGGAGATGCACCTGCAGGGCTGGGCCTGAGTTGTGTGTGAGTGTGCGGTGACACACGTGCATTCTCCATTCAGACACACCGTCACACGTAGGCACACCAGCACTCACACCCACACTCCGGTTCCTGGAGCACAGTCACCCCTGGGGTGTGAGGCCCTCCCTGTCCTGGTCACCTGCCTACCTACCCACCTGCTGGCTTGGGGAGAGTTTCCCATA
Organism: Mustela erminea; assembly: GCF_009829155.1. Taxonomy (NCBI): domain Eukaryota; kingdom Metazoa; phylum Chordata; class Mammalia; order Carnivora; family Mustelidae; genus Mustela; species Mustela erminea. Next base: position 94,634,707 of record NC_045624.1, on the reverse strand, counting down.
TCTCGTGCGGCAGGTGCCACAGAACCAGCTGTGGCCAGTGCAGACCTGTTTGTTTATGGTTGTCCTTGGTTACGGTGACTTGTCCCCTAACACAGCCACAACAAGGCCATAAAATGATCCCGGGGAAGACCTCTCCCCATCTCTCCAGGACTGTGGCCTTTATCGGTAGCCCTGGTCCTGCCCCCCTCCCCCGCCCTGGGCGGGCTCCGCCCCTCCCCCACCTGCCCCGTGCTCCTGGTCAGAGAGTGAAGCCCTTCCTGTAAGGGGAGGAACATGGAGTTTGGACCCAGTGGGATCTGCCTACATGGCCCGGCCGCTATGGGACTGAGCACTGCACACACCAAAGGGATGCTCTCTGGCTTGCTGAGTGGCAGTGAGGGCCAGCGAGCAGGACCCACAGACACAGCACATGGCCTGCTTAGGACGTGAAGGTGCTCTTGGATGAACTGTGGGCATCCCCGTGAGTGCACCTTGTTGGTGGCAGCCGGGCCCCATCCTCTTGCGACCGTTCTCAGCCCACCTTCCAGAACAGGAGGGAGCTCGGTGAGGGAGGTACTGACCAGACCCCAGGGTGCAGCCATGTCCTCCCTCTAACGCACTGGGCTGCACTCAGGGATCTGGGGGCATCCTGCTGTCAGACGGTCCCCGGGAACAGCGCCACGTTGGGGACCCTCCTCCCAAGGTCCCAAAGCACGTGGCAGGTGCTGCCGGGATTTTAGCTTCGTCGGTGAGACAGGCCTGGCTCCTGCAGATCCTGAACATCAAGAAGCATCAGCCCCTGTGTGATGGGGAAGGCCAGGCCCACCTGGAAACAGTCCAGCACCACGTTGTTGCCTTTTGGGAAGTGAGCAGAGCAGATGGCCCGCCGGGCATGTGATCTGAGGTTGCAGTAAGATGGGGACAGAAAGCAGGTGAGCGGGCTCCGCCTTTACTGACCCGACCTGAACCCCAAGCAGCTGCCCGTGACATGCTTACCGGGTGTCTCCATCCCTCGGGGAGGTGGGCGGGCCAAGGCTCGGAGGGGCAGGTGCGTGGCTGGCGGAAAGCCTGGGAGCCATGCTCTGTGCCTCTCTGGTCAGATCAAAGAGCTGGAGGGAAGCCCGAGCGTCCAGGACACGCAAAGGGGGGTCTGCATGGCCATTTACATCCCAGGTTCTGGGCAGGGGGAGGTCCAAGGGGGACCACATGTGCTCCCTGTGCCCTCCCTCCACAGCCCTGCCAGACCGGAGTCTGCTGCCGTCCTCTTAATCCAAGGGAGGAAATGTCCCTTGGAATGTAGCAGGCCAGGCCAGTGTGTTCTCCTAGAGTTCCTGTCCTGGAATCTGGTGTGAGCCACGTCCAGGGGACACGTGCCCACTGTGTCTGTTCGAGGTTGGTCTTTGTAAAACTAGGTGTCCGCCATTCTTGATGTAAATACTCGTTTTCTCTTCGGCCCGCAGGTGGCTCTCCCCTGGGCCACACCTTCTTCTCTGACTTGGCGCTTCTGGTGTAATTTCATTTGCAAATTCATTGTAGCCCTGGGATGTTTTCTGTTTGCGTTTTGTCACGGGGTGGGTGAACACAGACAGCAGGGCTGTGATCGGTTCTCTGGAGCGGAAGCCTGGAGCCTCGTTGCTTCTCCTTTGTTCTGCTGCGCTGGGGGGTCTGCTCTGCTCCTGTGGCCCCGGCTTGCTCTCCAGCGAAGACGGTGGTTTATGCCGTTTGCCTTGGCGAACGCCTCCTCCTGGACGGCGTGTCCGGGTGACCCCCTCTGTCAGCCGCGGATGGGGCCACAGGGAGGGGCGGGTCTGGGACTCAGGAGCCCGGGCTTGGAGCCTTCGCCCATTCTGCGGGGGATGCCCTGGGGACAGGCGGGCAGTGTCACCAACCCCCTCTGGCCAGGGGCTGGGGGGCACGTGGGAAGCACAGGACCCACCAGCCCTCTGGATAAAAGACCTCCCAGTGTGACTGGTGGGTTTTGGGACTGCGAAGGACTTTCCCTTTTGCTGACAAACACATGCTTCTAGGCAGCAAGTGGAAAACTCAAGAATAGACTTTATTTTTAAGGACAGTTTTGGGTTAATAGAGAAGCTGGACGGTACTCTCACTTCCCCCCTGACTTCCCTCCTGATTTTCTCCGTTACCCTGTTGCAGTAACGGGTACATTTGTTATCATGGATGAGTGACCACGGGGACATTTTAGGAAGTCACGTCCACAGGTCGTATTAGGGCTTGCTCTGCCCGTTCTGTGGGTTTGGACAGATGGGTCCCCAGGCGTCCACCGTTAGACCATCACACAGACCGTATTCACTGGACACTTCTGTGCTCTGAGTATCCCCCTCTCCCCCGCGGGCCAGCACCCGTCTCGTTACGGGGCCCACAGTTCTGTCTTCCCCAGAATGTCACTGAGTGGGAATCGCACAGCGTTAGCCTCTCTCACTGGTGTCTTTGTCTTGGTGATTCGCACTTGTGGTTCCTCAAGATCTTTTCTTGTTTTGTAATTGCTGAGTAATGTTCTCCGGCATGGGATACAGATAATGATTTTTAAAAAGATGGAAGCCCCGGTTCCTCGCACAGCCTCGCCGGGAGTCCCGTAGAGTGGCGCCCGGGGCCCCCTGGGTGCTGTATGGACACTGCCTATGAGCAGACGTGACCGCCGAGCTCTGCGCTCTGTGGGCCTGCCTGGCTGGCCGGCACCACCTCATAGGCGCCTGTCTGTAACTTCCTCTATTTCCAGAGACCTTTTTTTTTCCCCTTTTTTGGTCTTCGTGGTTTATATTTATTAGTTCCTATATCCCCCGTTCCCTCCTCCGCACATCAGGCTTGGACAGACACTTGTATGCAGCTGCAGACACGCGTGTGGTGAGGGCATGTTCCCGTTTCCCGGGGGGCGTCGGTCAGGGCAGGGATGCTGGCCACTGGGTCAGCAGTGCCGGGCTGTGCGTGGCGGGGGGGCGGGGGGTGCGGGTGGGGAGGGGCTGGTGCCAGGGGACAGGGCCCTGCCCCAGCGAGCATATGAGTCAGCTTCCGCCCGAGCCATGTGTGTCCCGGATGAACGAATGACCATGTGTCATGTTCCCTGAGGAGTTTCGGAAGATAAGCAGCAGTTATAGATAGTTCGCTTGGTGGGAAGAGCCAAGGTCATGCTGCCACCCACTCCAGGCCACAGGGACAGTTAGCCCCCTGGGGGGGTCTCTCCCGTCCCGTGCATGTTTGTACTTTGAGGATGGGTGTGCGGGGTCCCTGGGAGAACAGTGGGACCCTTCTGGCAGGTGCCGGGATCCTGGCCTCCCGGGACCGCACGAGGCCGGCGTGGTGCCGTCAGTCACCCGCTGATAGCCCATCCTTTCTGTCCAGGGATGGTCCGTGCTCCCAGAGTGTGGGAGACTGCCCCATGTGGCCGGTTCAGAGCACCCACGTGCTTCCTACCTCCCCCGCTCAGATGAGGAGGCCGAACCCTGGAGCCACTCATCTGCTTTCTGTCCCACTGTGGAAAAAGTTCTAGAAAAGGTGGTCCACTCTGTAAGGAGTACGGGCACTGGGTGGGTGGTGGGGGCGGCCTGAAGACCACCGGGGGGGCCCCCACCTCCTTGTCGTGGCCGGGAAGGGCTCCAGCTAGCTCCCAAGTTCCTAGCCTGGGAGGCCACTGTTCTTTGAAGTCGAAGAGGAAATTCTGTACGTGAGTGTAGGGCACGTCTCGGGGGGAGGCTCCAGGGTTTGCAGGAGATTCTGTGAAAGGAGCTGGATTGCATGAAAGTGAAGAAAAATCTGGATTCTTGTAACCGCAGGCCTTGTCTGTCTGATGCTGGACTCTGCGGCCGTGAGTGGGGACAGACAGGGACGGCTCTGGGGTCGCACCTGAGTGGACCTCGGGTGGCGTTTTCCCGGGAGCCTGTCTGCTTACTCTGTGTCTTCTCATCGTAGGTGGTGACTCGCCGCTGCGCACAGGTGTACCTGGGACAGGTGAGTCCTCGCTGTATCCCGGGGGTCCTGCCTTGTCACGTGGGACTGTCTTTGTCTTGATGTGGGGCCCTTCTTGGGGCTGTTGGGTTCCCTCTGGACCTCACACAGGACCGCTTCACTCCCATAGCCTGTGCATGGACCTCAGGCCTCTGGTACTCGCCCATGCACGCCTTCCTTAGTGACCAGAGCCATGACTGCCTTTCACATCCCCCATATTGGGCGTCCCTGTGCTTGGCCTGGGTTTCCTCCTCTGGGACAGAAGATGTCTCAGTCCATTGTCTTAGGGGTTGAATGAAGGCTACAAGATGCCCGTGTTGCAAGGCATCTGTGCCTGTCTTGGTGCCGTGGTGACTATGTGGCAGGGCGTCTGTGTGTGTCGTGGTATCGTGGTGGCCTTGTGCAGTGTGGTTCCGTGGTGGCCGTGCTGCGGGGTGTCTGTGTGTGTCGTGGTCCTGTGGTGGCCGTGTTGTGGGACGTCTATGTGTATCATGGTGCTCGGGCCGTGTGGAGTGTGGCCGTGGTGACCGTGTCGTGGGGTGTCCGTGTGGAGGTTGGTCTCACGAGCACCGTCCCCAAGCAGGCCTTGCTCGTGGACAGGAAGGTGGCCACCGGGTTTGGATGGCAAGTGCCCTTTGGCCAGTCCATGCATCCCTGGACCCCATGTCCTCTGTGTGCCCATGGTCCTCCCACACCATGCTCTGTGTCTGGTGCTTGTGGTGACTCATCAGTCCTCAGGCGGGGGAGCTGCGGCCTCCTTCCTGTCCACCTCAGGCTGTTGGCTCCGAGCCGTGAGCTGCCCCTTTCTGCACTTTCTTCCCATCCGACCTTGCCGCCGTCTGCTCCCTCCATCTCTGGGGCCTGTCCCCAAGGGGGAGTCACCAGCTCTGCAGGTGTCCCGGTGCCAGCAGCCCTTCCAAGAGGTTCTGGAAGAACCTTGGCTCCTTCCCACGGTAAGCTGCTGGCTCTGTTCTGGGAGGCAGACTGGCGTGGCACCGATGGACTGTGCGAGCTGGACCTGGCCGCATCAGGGGGCTGACGTGATGACCTGACCTCTGCCAGGGCAGCTGTCTACTGGCCAGCAGTGCTTCTGGGACCGTGTGGGACGCTGGCGAGACAGGAGGGCAGACAGCTCCGTGGGGGTCATCGTGCTCAGAACACGTGGCCGTCTCCTTGATGGCCATTGTTCTTGAACTTCTCTGGTGCCTAGCCACCTTCTGCTTATTGCAGGGGCTTAAGTACCTGGTGGGTGAGGCCGGGTCCATCCTCAGACCAAAACCGCAGGCAGCGGGTCCTGGAGGCAAACCTCCCTTTGCAAATGTTAGCTTAGCTGATGAGACGTGCATGTGTGCGGAGTTTCCCCCGGGGGCCGGCATAGACGGGAAACCAGGATACTGGGTGTGCACTTTGTCCGTGAGGGAAGCAGGGACCGGCAGAGAATGGGTGCATCGGGGGGAGTCACGCAGGGTGTAGGCTGCGGCTGGGGGCTCGTCCTGAGCCGCCGCTGCCCTGCAGACGTCCCACCTGCACCCACCAGGTGTCTGAGGGGGAAGTCATGTGCCGCTCTGGAGGGCAGCCTCGTCAGGACCTTTGGCTTTCTCTGGCTCTGCTCGTTGGTACGGCGTTGAGGGTAGAGAAGCACTACCGTGGCTTTGTTGTGTGTTAGCTTCCCGCCGAGACGGCCCGTGTGGGGCAGGGTCTGCTGGGTCATGACCGGGAGGCTCTGGGGCGTCCCCAGGTGGCAGATCCCTTGTGACGGGGGCCGAGCTGTGCCTCTGTGCTCAGCGTTTCTGCAGGTGCCCGTGGGCATGCGTGTCAGCCACATGTGCTCGCGTGCACACCCAGGTGCAGAGCTCAGTAGCGATCATGAGCACGGGACCAGCGCCAGGCCGGGCTCCAGCCAGGTCACGATACCTGCAGACCCGCATGACCTCACATGGGGCCCTCTTGTGTCTGCGCCTCACTTCCCTCCGCTGTGTGTGGGGATATGGCCACGTCCCCGGCGGGCGCCGTGTGGGACAGATGGAGTAGCGCGTGGGAAGTCTGGGCACTGGCTGTGGCTCGTGGGAAAGGCACCGGGTGCGGGACAGCCTTCTCCCTGGTTGGGCAAACGCGAGGGGGGCAGTCCCGGTCTCCCGGTGCCCACGGCCTCTGCCGGTCTGTTTGGTTTGACCATTGTTCTCTGGCCGTCTGGTAGGGGAGAACCGGTTTGGTCGGTTCCCAGACGTACCATCTGCTCCGCGAGGGTGAAGGAGCCGGGACAGATGCGTAGAGGACCTGTTCTTCCGGAGCCCCCTGGGACACAGGGAGGGTGCCCCAGCTGGCAGGGGCTGGCCGGCCTCATGGAGGGCCGGGCGTGCCTCACGGCGATGACTGACGCTCCGGGCAGAGCGCCGTTGCTGCCTCAGTCTTGTCCTGCAAGGACTGTGTCTGTCCAGGAGGGCGGGGTCACACCGGTGCAGGAGCAGACCTGCAGGCCCCCCGGGTGCACATGTGGCTTTCCCTGGGACACCCTTCAGTCCAGCAGGTGTGGACGCCCCAGGGGCCAGTGTTCCCGGACAGCACCCAGCAGCATTGGCCGAGGGACGGCCTGAGCAGCCAGTGCGGCGGCCCTGCGTTGGAGAATTTCACTCCTCCGAGCAGCCTCTGTCCTTGCGAGAGGCCGTGTCCCCTCCTGGTGGTGGCTGCGGGTGCGGGCGCTCCGGGCGGTGCCAGAGCCCGCTGGGAGCACAGGTGCGAGCCCTCACCTGGCTGTCAGTGCGCACACCTGGATTGGTTTTGCTTGGCTGTTATGGGTCCTCCCGCTGGAGGAGACAAGGTATAGAGTCGCTCTTGAAATTTGAGTGGGCAGTTGGGGAGCTCTGCGGCTGTGCTCTTTGTTCAAGGGAGGCAAGGACAATGGGTGGTTTCTGTTGCAGGTGACATGAGGTGTCAGGTTACAGAGACGGAGGCTGGAGTTTGCAGACTGGGTCCTTGTTCGATGCACCTGCGGGGGCGCGTGGGTGTGTTGGGACCTTGTTCAGCATGATTTGTGTAAACACGCGGTTGGGGGAAGCGGTCCCAAGTGGTGAGGTTCATGCGGGGACAGTGTGACTGTTGACAGGTGCCGCTGAGCAAACGGTGTCCGTGTCATATTCCTTACTGGGGGCCATGCGGGGATCTCCCCAAAGCGATTGGTTATCTCGGAAAGACTGCCCTCCGAATCGGACACTTGGAAGCTTGAGATGGATGGAAAGGCACCCCCATTAATGGTGCTCTTTTACCTGCAGAATTAGGTAGTGACGGCAAAGTTCAGGCTACCCACCTGTCAAATATTGGGAGGGCAGCTTTGCCCAGAAGGTTCACTGGAGTGCCTGGAGAGCTCGGCCTCTGGCGCCAGCTCCAGTCCAGGCCACGACAGCCACCGTGCGAATTTCTTGTCCTCGTTAAGTGCAGGTCTTTGGTTGCGTGCAGATTATTCCTGCCACGGACTGTTCCCATGCTGCGGGACACGTCAGAACACAGACGCAGATCTGCCCCAGCACATCAGGGTCTTAGCCGAGTGATAGCTTCTGTTTCTGGAAGTCACAGACCCTGGGAGCATGTGCACCCACAGCTGTGTCTGCACCCATGGCTGGCCCGCCAGGGTCTGTGCATCTCACGTGAGCATCCTTCACCTTGTCCCAAGGACATTCCCTTGCTTCAGGCAGCAGAGACATGCAAACATCCTTGTTCTGTAATCCTCTGATCTTAGGAAGCTGGGAAAGTCTCTGGAGTCCTGCCAGATGGTAGTCGAGCCTTCGGCTTGCTCAAGTTTATCACCTCTGGTTTTGGTAAAAGGCAAGTGAGACCCAGAAATAAAAACACTCAATGCTGCTTTTTCAGAAGTTCACCTTGACACTTGAGTGATCTAAGAGTCACGTCTGGTTCCGCAGTGGGGGAGTGGGGCATCAGAGGAGCCCGTTTTAAAGGGACATATGGAGTGGATGGTGTAAGGGAAGCCGAGGCTCGGTGAGCACACCAGGGATCCGGCAAGGTTGAAGCCAGCCCTTGTGTCCTCATCCTCTCTCTGTGGCTGCTGGAGTGCCAGCCATTGCGCATCAGAGCCTCGGGCCGCCTGACCCTAGTGGTGCCTCAGTGCCTGTACCTGGCTCTGTCTTCTCAGCAAGCACGGAGGTGGAGGGTCCTGGTGTTAGTACTTGAGGCAGAGTGGGGAGTGTTCAAGAAACGCTGAACATACCCAGTGTTCCCCAGGTTTCCCATGGCCCCAATCTGGATTCAGGCTGGGCTCCCGTGCTGGGGCAGTGCTGGTCGCTGCTGTGCTTCCCTCGGTCCTCAGGATCCTTCGTGAAGGTTGGGATCTGAATTAATGTGTGTGGGGCCCCGGGTGACAGCACTGGAAGCCAGGATCCCAAACTCTGCTCAGACTCCCTTTCCTTTAACTGTGTATTTTACCCCTTTTGGCAACCTGCTCTTGAAGGGAGCAGAGAAAGTATGGATGGGCCAGCCCAGGGGCCACTTTCATGCACAGATCCCAGCGGGCTTCCGAGACAAGGCAGGGGTTCACGGTGGAGGGGAGCACAGACGGGGAGGGGGCTCTTGCAGGGTGGGTGTGAGGACCCGTGTCCCCCGCACTTCTCGTCTGCCAGGAACCTGGGATGTGGCTGAGTTGGGAATAGGGATGCAGGGAGGTCAGGCTGGATGCGTGTCCTCGTGAGCATACCAGAGGATGCAGATTCACGGGGGACTGGCTTAGGGACAGGAGGCAGCGTCTGGAGAGGTCTTTCCGGCCCAGAGCCCGAAGGGGCTGGTGAAATGCTTCCCAAGGACACGTGGCCCTGCAGGCTTTGGGTCTGTCTGAGTGGCTGCCCAGGGGAGCAGTGTGTGGGGTCCCTCCCTCCACCTCTTTGAGGTCACTTAGCATGACCTCCACCCCCCGGCACTTTTGGGATGGGTTCAGCCACAGACCTGGGTGGGGCCCTCCTGGGAGCTCAAGTGCACTCAGGGGAGCTCTCTGGGGCTGGCTGTAACCCTCTGGGCCCTGCCACACACCTCACAGGCGGGACAGACATTGCAGACTTGCAGAGGGATGGGGCAGGCTGTTTGTGGAAGTCAAAGGAGAGGGTGCTTGGGGATCGGGCAGGGTTGGGAGCCCAGGGCCCCCGGAGCTTTCCGGGGAAAGCCTTTGAAGCCCATGCCACTGACCGGCTGTGTGTGTCAGGGGGACCCTCTTTCGCTGACCTCTGCCCCAGGCCTCTGTCTGCAGCTACTGGCAGGACCGCTCCAGGGGCTGGCTCCAAAACCTGGTGCGTAGGTAGTTTTCTCCGGAAATCCGGAGCCCCGCCCCTCCCCGTTCTAATCACAGGCCAGACTCGGTCCCGCTCGCTTTGATTTCACCGTTCCCTCCTGCACCTAAAATAACATCCGGGCCTTGGCCTTTTCAGCCTTGGCAGGGAGAGATTGCCCGTGTTTCTGGAAAAGGTCGCCTGGTGTGCGGCTCCCATGTGGGAGCCCCAGGGGGCAAACAGGAGCTTTGGTTCACAGACCCTCTGAGAAAGGCACAGTCCTCTGTGAATTAAGAAAAAACAACAACAACAAAAAACCCGACTGTGTTGAGCTTCAACCCAGCATGCCTGGATTGGAAGCAGGGCCCAGCTAGATGTTGCGGTGGGCCTGGCCACAGGTAGAGGGAGGCAGGGCAGGGGACACAGTGGCCTGGTGTCAGCTTATGTCCACCGGGAGCTTGGGGTCTGGCTAATGGTTAGCACCCGTGCTGGCCGCAGCTGGTCACACCGGGAGAGGCTGGCCCGCAGCTGTTCTGTGCACCGTGAGACCCAGGTGTCCCATGGCACGTCTGCGGCCAGCGGCGTGGTGCACTTGGGCTCAGAGCTGCCAGTCCCTGGGTCTCTGACTGCATGGTGGGCTTGGGGCTGCTGCTCAGGGTTGACTGGGGCGCTTGGTGGCTGGGGCGCCCCCCAGCCGGCACTCACGGATGATAGACATCTTCTGTGCCAGGCAAGAGCCTTAGGAAATGTTTTCAGTGAATGAATGTCCCCAGGTCCCAAGGCTGGAATCTGCCATGGAGAAGAAGTTTCTGGTTGTGGGTCAATTTTTTTTTTTCCCGATGGCGTGGACTCTATAGCAGTCATGGGTTGTGAATGTGGGGATGACGCTTGATGGTGGCAGGTGTGTGGGAATTGGGGGGAATCACAGCTCCCTGTGGAAGGCGAGGGTGAGCGTTAATTTTTTTCAACACCGTGAGCTGGGACGGAGTTTGGGTCAGGAGGGTCAGGAGGGTCAAGGTCGGGAGGGACGCTGTTGTGATGGGGCGTCTGTGGCCTGGGTGCATTTTCACCTGCAAGAGGGATCATTTTTAAAAGAAAATACACACGACAGCCTCCTGCCCCCCTCCCTGGGTCCCTGAAGAAATCAAAGTCTGTGCAGAAAGGGGACCCTGGCTGCCAGTTTGGGGGGGGTCCAGGGTTCTGGAATCCGATTCCTCCCCCGGTTCTCTGTGGCCCGGAGTCCCCACCTCTTGTTTTCTTATCGGCACCTGTGGGTGTCGGGCTGGCTGGTATGGAATCTGGGACGTCCTGGCCTCACTTGGAGAGTCTCTGTAGAGAGCCAGGGGCCTTGGGCTGGTTTTTCCTCGGGACTCCCCAAGTGCCTCTGAACTTTTGGAGGTCTCCCCATCCGTTCGAGGCGCGCCCTGCACGTAGGCAGAAGCCAGTCAGGCAGTGGGGCATCTGGGTCCCGAACATCAGAAGCCAAGCCCATTCCAGCCTCGTCACTGGGCTCACGTCCTCCTCCTCTCCCTGGGGACACTTAGAGCAGCCTTGTTAGCCACGTTTCTTTTCCCTCAAGCATCAGGAAACAATTCTGCAAGGGTACCTGGTAGGGCTTGGTCGGTGCAGCCTCTGCCTTCAGCTCAGGTCGTGATCTCAGGGTCCTGGGATCGAGTCCTGCATCGGGCTCCTTGCTCATTGGGGGCCTGCTTCCCCCTTTCCCTCTACCCCTGTTTGTACTCTCTCTCTCTCGATCTCAGATAAATAAATAAATAAATAAAAGATTTTTTAAAGGCAACAATGCTGTAAAAGAAAAGGGAGTTTTGTCCTTGGCAGAAACCGTGTCCCTCTCTGGAGGGCCCCCCGTACAGAGAGAATAAGGAAAGTCCCATGGGGCTGCCTGGGCTCCTTCCACTTTGGGGAGAGGCTTCTCCAGCTGGCGGTGGTGACCGGGCACCGTCCCCAAGCTGGCCCTGCGCCAGTGTGTCCCGCAGGGTGGCAAGCACGGTGCCCGTCCTCGGAACTGAGTGGGGTCTTGGATGGGTAGATGGTTGAGAACCAGTGCAGATACGGGCCCGAGTCCCGTTGTGAGGACTGTCTGCTTTGTGATTTTGGGCTCAGACATCGCTTTCTGATCTCTGCACCAGACTTTAAATGAAGCATCTACTTAATAACGACAAAAAAATAAATAAAAACATAAAAACTCAATCCAGATCCGAAACTTCATTCATTGCCTTTGAGGGTTAGGGTTAGGGAATGACTCATCCTGAAAAATCAGGAAATAAAGAGAAACAAGCTTTTAACTCCTTCTCTTACACAACCTGTCCTCAGGGTTAAAAATAGACGAAGAGGGAAAGTTCCGAGTAAGAAGGAGTTCTGGCCAGCAAATGCCAAGAAGGGGAAAGAGTTAAAATGTGCCAAACTGCAGACTGTAAGTAACCGAACAACCGTGACCCTCTGTAACCTCCTGGGTCGCAGAAGGAAGCTGGTTGAGTCACATGCCTCCTTTGGGGAAGTTGGCTGTGCGTGTGGCCCTCATGGGAGGCCAGAAATCAGACCAGAACCACCCTGAGTGCAGACCCATCCACAGCTTCCAGGAGGCGTGGGGCCTGAGCCCCGTGGACGCGTTCCAAGGGGTCAGCGAGTCCCGGGGGCACGGGGCGGAGAGCGTGTCGGTCATCTCCAGGTACGCTGCGGGAGGAGGAAGGATCTCTGTGGCTTTGGAACGGAAGAGATGTCAGATAAACACCGTCAGACTCTATCTGGAACTTAATCCCAACAATCTGACTGTAAAAAAAAAAAAAAAAAAAAAAAAGACAAAAACAAACTCAAACTTGTAAAACAGGGAAATTTGACCATGGAGTCGCGATATGGGGGTATTAAGGAATCCCCCCCGTTTATGGTACTGGTATTGTGTTGGTGTCATTTCAGAACGTGGTTTTTCTTCCAAGGAGGCCTGCTGACGTGTTTACAGAGGGGCCATGTGGTGTGTGGGGCTCATGCCGCAACAGTCCGGGCAGGGATGTGGTGGGCGGCGGGGAGCCGGGGACATCCGGACCTTGGAGCTAGGTCCGGATGCCAGTAAAGTGGGAGCACGGAGCTCAGGGCTTATGACCAGCCTGCCAGCGGTTCCCGGGTTTTCCATGAGCTGATGGCCCAGCCTTGCCCGAGTGTCTTCCCTGTGGCGTTCTGGATGGACGGTGGACATCTGGAGAGACCAGTCCACAGGGTGATGTGTTTGGCTGAAAACCTGCTGAGTCCATCAGCACAGGACACGGGGTTGACACAGTGTTTTCTGGACAGAGGCGTTTGCTTCATTGCTGCCTCCCCACCGGGGGGTGGGAGCGCTGGAAGAGAAGGTGTCTTGACCTTCGTCAAGCGAGGAGGAAGGGCCCCAAGGGTTAGCGCCCTCCAAGAGCGTCAGGCGTCCTCGGCATACAGAGACGGGTCACACTCTTAAAAATACTACCAGACTGGACTGTGGTTGTGATTCTTTACGAAACATTACAGTGGCAGATTTGTGTGCTCCGGCGGGGGGCGGGGGGGGCGTTAGAATGGGGAGGTTTTCCCGAGGTTTCTTGCGTGAACCCGAGATGAATGATTGACAGGTTCCTATCGATTCAGGAGCCGTCCAGCCTCCTTATGTGGGGGTTTTGTGTGTGCACATCTGTGACCTTGCTAAAACGTGTGGGTCACCCCCAATCTGCCGTCCCTGTGCATCCGTGATCTCTCAGGGACACACGTGGGACCCGCCGGGCACGTGCGCAGCTGAGGCAGACCCACTCCCCGTGAACCACTGTCCTTCCCGAGGCGTGTGCAGGGACACACAGCTTTGCACGGCTGTGCTTCTTGCTGGTGGGTTCATTTGGGAATGGCACCACGTACGCATGGGTGAGTCTAGTGCTCTAAGCTCAGGGAGATGCCCGGCCAGCATGCACAGTGACCGTGAGAATCCCAGGACCCACGACAGCAAGACTCGAGTGCACTGATAAGGTGTTGACTGTGGGTCCTCAGGCTGCTTCGTTGCCACGTCAGTGTCCAAGAACTCCCTTTACCCCTGACTTGCCCATCAGAGAGCGTGGACCCCAGCCCATGTTCGCCGCCTCCCCGTGAGCCTGTGATGGGCTGTTCCTGCGGCGTTTTGGGGTGCCAGGGAATGGGGAAGAGGTCATCCACTGTGGTGCTATGGGACGCGAGCCCCAGCCCTGCCGGGCACACTAGCTGCGTGCCCCATCGTATCCAGCCTGGTCCTCTGCTCTGTCTTGGCAAAGTGGAGATGGGAGGGTCCCAGTCCAGTAGGATGCCACGCGGCCGTGGGAGGACGGCGCTGCGGCTGCCCCGGGGTGGACTCAGTGTGGCCCCGTGCTGCCGTGACCCTGTGTCATTCTCCCTAGGATGGTGACAGTCACATGTCACATGCTGTCCACCTGCTTCTCAGTCAGCTTGTCTTTTTAAATAGTTTGAGATTTGGGCTGTCTGGCCCAGTCCTTAAGTGTCTGCCTTCAGCTCAGGTTGTGATCCCGGGGTCCTGGGATCGAGCCCCGCATCGGGCTCTTTGCTCAGCAGGGAGCCTGCTTCTCCCTCTGCATGCTGCTCCCCCTGCTTGTGCTCCCCCTGTCTCTCTGACAAAGAAATCTTAAAAAGATAAAAATTATAGAATGTTCAGGATTTATAGGTGGTTGTTAAATCGAAATATGGACTTGTGGGATCCTAAGCCCTACTTGCTTTTACGCTTGCTTGCATCTGAAACGGACGGCCATGTCCGTTGGTCTCGGGGCTGGGGTTCCCCTGTTCTACTTTGGCAGACTGTGTGCCCACAGCGAACCAGCTAAAATTCCCCGTGTGGCCGCCTCAAAGCGTTGTGAAACCTTAATGGGATGGCCGTCCGCAGCTGTGCTCTGGGTTTGCCCCGTCCTGCAGCCGTCCTGCGGGGTGGGGAGGAGCAGGTCTCTGGGGCCGCGCCATCCCAAGACACGGACCTGCCTTCCGAGCCACAGCAGATCTCTGGCGTCTTAGGCTCACGTGGTGTCGGCTTGTGCGCTATCTTCAGCTGTGAGGTGACGGCCACCAGTGCCTCTGGCCAGAACAGGCTTGGGAGCGGACATAGTGGGTGCCCAGCCCATGTCCCGTCCACATGTCCATGTCCACCCACGTGCAGGGTGACAGAGGATGGGGGCAGGATTGGAGGCGCATGTGCAAGCGCCGACCGGGGCAGTGGGTGGCAGGCATCAGCGTTCTAGACCGACATGGGTGTCCAGCCAGTAGAGCAGCCGGGGATGACTTTATTTATTTAAACAATTTAAATTCTCTTTCTTACGGAAATAGAGTCATCGACGTGCTGTGTCGTATTGGTTTCAGGTGTAGAGTGACATAGCGGGTCTCTGCGTTATGTGCGCCGTGCTCGCCGTGATGACTGTGTTCACTGTCACCTCACCACTGACTGCATTCCCTGTTCTGTGGCCTTTATCCTGGGACTTGTTCGCTCCATCGCTGGAAGCCTCGGACTCCCCCTCCCCTGCGCCCGTTTGCCCGTCCCCTCTGCCCCCTCCCTTTGGGCGCCCGTCCGGGTCTTCTCTGTACTTACGGGTCTGCTTCTGCTTTTCGTTTGTGTGTTTGTTTTGTTTTTTGGATTCCTCGTGTAAATGAGGTCCTGCGGTGTTTGTCTGTCTTTGTCTGAGTCGTTTCGCTCAGCGTAATACCCTCTAGGTCTGTCCGTGTCGCCACAAGTGGCAGGACTTCATTCTTCTCTGTCACCGAGTGACGTCTCGCTCTGTGTGTGTGTGTGTGTGTGTGTGTGTGCGCGCGCGTGCGCGCCTCTCTATCTGCCTATCCGTCGGGGGCGCTCCGCATCTCAGCTGATGTACAGGGTGCTGCAAGAAACATAGGGCTGTATCTGGGTTTTCACATGCGTGTTTTGCTGCGTCTAATAAGAGGTTCATGTCCAAAACATACGAAGAACAGCTCAACACCAAAAAAACCAAATAATTTCATTAAAAAATGGGCCAATGACCGGAATACACGTTTTCCCTAAGAAGACACCCAGAGTGGGGGACGAGACAGGAGAAGATGTGCGACATGACTCATCGTCAGGGAAGTGCAAATCCCGACCACGAGGAGCTGGGACCTCCCACCTGTCAGAAGGGCGAGTGTCAGAGGCAAGAAATGGCAGGTGCCGGCGAGGATGCGGAGAAAGGGGAGCCCCCTGCACTGTTGGTGGGAACGCAGACAGGTGCGGCCACTTGAGAAAACAGTGTGGCGGGTCCTCAGAAGATGACAGATGGAAACACCGGGGGAATCAGTTGTGACACGACTGGATATTCACCCCAAGATGTGATCTCGTTCATTTGGTTCCTAGAGGGCAAGACAGGATTCCAGTCCAAACAGCAAACCTCTGGAGGCTCTCACTGTGGCTCCAACCAAGACTCCCCCACCAGTTGCATTTGACACAAATCTGCCTTTTCTTTCTCTTTTTTAGAGAGGGCGGGAGGGGCAGAGGGAAGGGGAGAACCTCAGGCAGGCTCCACGTTGAGTGCAGAACCCGTGGTGGGACTCAGTCTCACGAAACCAAGGGTCGAGTGCTCAACCGACCGAGCCCCCGGAGCCCCGCGTCTGTCGTTCCTGGAGCGCAGTCCTTGCTGTCCCGCACATGACCCCACACTCAATCTCACACTTCCCACCAGCCCTCGTTGCAGATCTGTCCCTCTGTGTTGTTTGGCTCCGTCATTTACGGGGTTCGGGAGTGTGGTAAGTGCTGGGAAAGGTGGGGCTTGAGGTCGGCTGTCCTGGGAGGCATCGTGGGGGTTGCCGGGTCTAACCTGCAGGCTCCCTGATGCCCAGTCTTACTCCCACGACCCCTGTTACAACGCTGGCCTGAGCTGTGCTGGAGTCATCCTGGTGAAGGACCTCCCTTGGCACCTGACCCCGCCCCCCCACTCTTTGCTCCTCCTTGTCCTGCTCTGATGTTTTGCATTTTTGTCGGTCTCCCCCAGCACGTTACGTTTCTCGTGCACACTGTTTTCCCCACCTTTTTAACCTGCAGTCAGAAAGAGGAGACAGCCTCTCGTGCGGGGGCCCGGGTACCCTTCTGAGCAGGGGACCATTTCCACCCCACACCGGGGCCCCTCGGGCCATCTGGGCAGACTCAGTCAGCCCACACTTGCTGCAGGGAGAGGCAAAGCCAGGAAGGAGCAGGGGGACCCGGGGGCGCGGCGGGCCAGCATCTCGGTGCTTCACACGTGCATTTAGGGAAGACACTGGAGCTACAGGTGCTGTCCGTGTGCGTCCCAGGCGCTCGGGAGGTCCCTGCCGTCTCTCTCGTCAGGGATTTAGCATCCTGGAGGCACTCGACCTCTGCCCCAACCTCTGATGCAGGGATGCATCCACAGGAGCCCCGAGGCACGTCCCTCTCCTCCCTGCCCCGCTCCTGGGGACACGGCCTCCCCTCTTCCGGCACCCTGGATCCCTCTTCAGGCTTGCCAGGGCAATTCCATTCTAGTCCGCTCCTCGCCTTGTGGACCTCTGTCCCCTCTGTCACAGGTGTGCAAGGTCCTGGAGGCTACAGCACGCGTTCCAGGAGACGGGCTTCAGGGAGTTCTCCCGATGAGTCCCAAAGCAAATTGCACTTGCCGGCGGCTATCCCGAGGCAGCCAGTAAGGATGCTGAGGCGTTGTATACTGTAGGATGTTTATCAAGGCCCGTCTGCGGGAGACAGACATCGGGGCCCAAACAACGTTCAGGCACATGGGAAATCGCGCTCCAGCTCAAAACTGGCCGGCATGAGGCTGTGGGAAGTCGTGGGAGAAAATTTGGGGATTTTATTGTGCTATATCATAAACTTTCAGACCTAGCCCATGCTGGACATCCAGCCTCCCAGACCGTAGAAAGGAGAGAAGAGAGACCGGCTTGTGTAGGAGGCATTGCAGGTCTAAACCCGGCCAGTGGCCCATTCATTCGGTGTTCCTGGATTGAAACTCAGGAGTCCAGAAAACCGGGGGTGGGGGACTCCCGGGGCTCGTGAAGCTGCGCGTGGGCAGAGGTCCCGGCGAGTGTCCCGTCGGTGTGCCCCTGTGGGTCCCTCAGCAGGGACAGCTGACCTCAGGCCCCAGGCATGGACCTAGGGTAGCCATGGCTTTCACCGATGAGCCCTGTGACCTTGGTCAGGCCAGGTCAGGCAGGTTCCAGGAGCTTTATTTCCTCAAAGGGAAGGACACAGCATCTTGGGGAGGAGCTATGAGCGTGTGTGAATGCTGTCCAGTGCGTCCCGTTCCGCACACGGTCGGTAGGGTGGCGCTATTTGGGGTAGGCTCTGTGGATACGGTCGATCCCAGGAAACTTCTTCCCTGGTTTTATGTGTTTTGGGTCCAGCACCGTGTCATCCTTTTGGTGTTGTGTCCGGCTCTTAACTGTCGGAGGATAACCCGAATGGAGTCTCCTTAGTGTGGGAGCCGCATGGTTAGAACAGCCGGCAGGGTGTTTCGGGGTGGGCTTGTCTGTGGCCGGGCTTCCAGGAGCTCACCCAGGGCTCAGGATTGCCACGGCTGAATGTCTTCCCCTGCTCACAGGGGAGGACCCAAGGGGACAGGCTGTGCTAGTGCCGCCAGGACGTCCTGTCTGAGGAGATGAGTTGGGGTTGGAGCCCGGTTTCTCCTGCCGAAGGCGCTTTCCCTGGTCCTCATGCTAAAGTGACCAGACAGCGGCAGAGGCACCCTTGTGGGTGGTGATAGAGCCCAGTGGGCTGTGTCCTCTGAGTCATGGCTGTGTCCAGTGGGCTCTGTCCCATGGGTCATGTCTTGTAGGCTGTGTCTTATGGGTCATGTCCTGTGGATCGTGGACTGTTTCCAGTGGGCCGTGCCCTGTGGGCTGTGTCCAGTGGGCTGTTCCCTGTGGGCTGTGTCCTGTGGACTCTATCCAATGGGTCATGTGCTGTGGGCCTGTCCTGTGGGCCATGTCCAGTGGATTGTGCTGTATGTGGCTTGCCCATGTGCTGCCATGGACCCCCCAATTTGTCTCTGCACCATCTCCCTCCTCAGCAGTGGGACCAGGTCCTCGCTCTGCCCAGCACCTCTGCCCGGCCTCAGCAGCTGCTGGCACTCCTTCCCCTGCCCCCTGGCCTCCGTGGACAGCTCCGTGGACAGCTCCATGGACAGCTCCGTGGCGAGAAGAGGACCTGCTAATAAAGCGGGTGGTTATCGAGGGCCGACCTGATGCCAGGGAACGGGATCTCACCCGAGGTTTCTGTGTTGGTCATGTTCTGCGACCGCTCCCACGGGCAGCTGGGCACGGAGGATTCCAGAGGTGCAGTGTCCGTGGGCGTTCTGGAGCATGGCCCTGGTTTGCCGTGCGTGCCAGGCTCTGTGGTGCTAGCGTCCTCTGCCCTGCCTGACACTGTCACTGTCCTCGCACGTGGGGGACGCGTGCACCCCATCCCTGACGGAGTGGCTCCTCCTCCCCACCGTCATTCCAGTCCACAGCGCATGCACCCGCCTTTGGTCAATCTTGGTGCAGCTGCCACAAACCCACCTTAAGAACACATTTGATCCTGTCACCCCTCCTCGGACACCCCTGCAGGGCTCCTCCTGTCCCAGAAATGCTCTGACCGGCTTTGGGCTCCCGGAGCCCCGACCGCAGGACCCCCACCTCTCTTGGCTTCGAGGCCGGTCCTCCCCAGGCACTCCTGGCTCCTCCTGGCCTGGCTCCAGTCTGGAAGGCCCACCCTTCCTGCCGCTGGATGGCGCTCCCATCCCACAGCCCGTCAGGGACGCTGCTGTCACCGCTGTGTGCTGCTGTCACCGCTGTGCTGTTCCGTTGCACTTCCAGGCCTGTCACCCAGCCCCGCTGGGAGCCGTGGGGCTCAGCGTGCCGGGTGGTCCCGAATAGTGGGGCCTGGTTCGGATGGAGCGCGTGTGTCCGACGCTGGCCGGGCAGGATGCCCACTGGGTCGTCCTGGGCATGTGTGAGCACAGACGGGGCTGCGGGACTGACCCGGTCCACCTGCCAGCGGTCAGATGCACCAGGATGGCCATCCTGGGGACCCCTATGGTGCCCTTCTTGCCATGGGGAAGCTATGGTCCTAGATTGTCTCTGCCGGGCTGCTCAGTGGGCTCACTGGGCCCGCTTCCCAGGACCGTGAGCCCTGCACCCTGGGACATCTGGGTGGGGTGGGGGGGGCCTCCCTCTTGATCTACACTTGTCAGCCTTTGAGGGTCTCAGAGGCTCAGAGCCGGCTCCCCCGTGGGGCCGTCCGTGGTTGGAGGCCTGGGTCCTGGGGCAAGGCTGGGACGGGTGCTCCAGGAGTGAGAAGTGCAGTCTGTCTCTGGTCTGCTGACCAGACAGGTGCAGGGAGGGCTGCCCCACGCTGTCCCTCGGGATGCCCCACCATCCCACAGGAGCTAGGCCACCCGAAACAGAGACCCCGGCGGTGGGCTCCAGGGCTCCCCGCACGTTGGGGCAGGAAGGAGACCCCATGTGACACCCTCGGCGGCAGAGCCCCCAGCCCTGGTGTCGGGGACAGGATTGTGGGGGCCCAGCGCGACCCACCACGCCCTCCCCCTATCCTTTTAATGAGGAGATGTGTTCTCGTGATGAAGTGATTAAAATGAAAGCATCTGCGTGTGTGGGGCATCCTTGTCTGTGAGCCCACGTGGGTGTCCCTCTGAGTGTAAGGAATGGGACTGGATGTTTGACAGTGAAATCCGGCCGGTTGCCAGTGTAGACCGTGGCGGGGGGACGGCCTTGTGCTATGGGCCCTTCCGCTCCTGACTCCGAGTGGCACGTGACCTTGGTCCCTCCAGCCTTAGATAGGCCGGAGCCTGTCGCACCACCTGACATCTGTCCAGCTCTTCTCTCTCTCTCTCTCTCTGCTTTGGCCTCCGGGAGACTTGGGGCCCAAGGGGCATGTGTGTTAGGAGCGAGCCCACTCCTCTTCTGGTCCAGTGACGCACTTTGACCTTGTTTTTGTGTTTGCTTTGTGGTTTCGTGAGCATGGTAAGGGGCAGAGGAACGTGGTGGGAGTGAGTAGGGCGGGCACTGGCACCTGTCGGGTTCAGGGTGCTGGCCGGCGACCTGTCCACCCAGCAGTCAGTCCGTGGTGGGTTGGTCTCCAGGTGGTGGTGGGGGGTTCCTTGGACACAGGAGACCCCTCGTTGTGTCCCTGTGTCGACCACCCCCAGGTAGGGGGCGGGTGTTGGTTCCTGAGGCCAGGGCCCCCGCCTGGTGAGGCCTGTCCTGCTGGCCGTGGGCCCTGTGGGGCCTTGGAAGGGCCAGTCCTGGGCCGGGCAGCGGTGTCTGTGCCCTGCGAGCAGGCATGCGTGCTGCCGCTGTGGGCTGGGCGTGCCTGCCGGCTCGGGCACCGCTGCCCTTGGGACCTCCCCAGCCCTGGTGGGGCGGGCGCTGTCCCACCTGCTCTCGGCCCCGCCACCCACCTCGGCCACGCGCTCGGGGAGGGCGCAGGACTCCAAGCAGGGAAGGGGTGAGGTGGTGGGAGGGAGCTGTTTCTGGAAGGAAGGAGAAGCCGCAGCCGGCCCCTCAGCAGCACGGTAAGTTCCACCCGGAGGGCTCTGTGGGGCCCCCACCGTGGGCTGCCGCGTGCTCTTGGCACGGGGTCGGTCCCTGGCGCCCCTCCTCCGTTTGCTCATGTCCTTGCTCTGCAGCAAAGGGGCCGTAAAAGTTGCACGTGGGACTGTGGCAGCTGCTTCCTGGGCTGCCCCTGCTGGGGAGCCCAGACGTGGGTGAGAGCTTGGTTCCCCACCCTGGGTTCCTCACCCCCGCCCCGCCCCAGGGGCCTCCTTCCTCCCTGCCACGGGCCTTTCCCGGTGTCCTGCGTCTGTGTGGTGCAGACCAGCTCATGCACCCCAGAACTCTGAGTCCTTGGTGACAAATATCCACAGATAAAATCTCAGACTGAGCACGACCTTGCTTCTCGTAGAGGAGCATGGGGACCAAGGGACGCTGTTGTCATTTCCTAACGTGAGCCTGGTATGTCTGTCCTAGAGAGGTCACAGGAGCTGTGGCTAGGGGTCGAGAGCGTTAAGGGAAGTTCAAGGTGGGCGCTCCTGATAATGACTTTGTTTCTGGCTGCCTCCTTCTGGAAGGGAGAAGTGTCTGTCTGGCTGT
Organism: Mustela erminea; assembly: GCF_009829155.1. Lineage (NCBI taxonomy): Eukaryota > Metazoa > Chordata > Mammalia > Carnivora > Mustelidae > Mustela > Mustela erminea. The sequence goes on along the minus strand of NC_045624.1, from coordinate 94,613,393 downwards.
GTGTCTGGCTGTGTGTCTGTCTGGCTGGCTTTGGGCAGGTTGCTTGTTAGAGCCTTGCTCCTCTGCTGGGACGAATGGTGCCGTGGTTGTGCTGGCCACTGTGTTCGTGTGGACTCCCGCAGGTGCTGCCTCGTGGGGTCAGTCTCCCCCGCCCCCCCCCCCCCCGCCTGGCGCCCGAATGCGTGTCTCATGTTTATTTAGAGCTCGTGTTTGGTCAGCTGCTGTTCCTAGTCCCTACGCGTGCTTCCTTACTAAATCCTGCCGACCCTCCACTTTCCAGAGGAGGAAACTGAGTCACGGAGGGCTGCCTCAGTCTCTCCAAGGTCGGGCAGCCCGGGGAACTGCAGGACTGGCGTTGGACCCGGGCCTCGGAGCGAAAAGCCTGTGACCCCTGCAGCCTGCCTGCTGGGCCGTGAGTGAGTGACGTGACCTTCAGGTGTGGAGCCGAACATGGCCGGTGGTGGCCTTTGAAAAAGGCTTTTCATTTATTTTTCCGTTTGCCCATGTGGCGTGCTTCCGCGGGTGCCTCCTTCCCGAGGGCACAGCCGGCCTGCTCCCTGCCCCGCCACAGCCCGCGAGCCCTGCTTCCTTGTAAATCTGGCTTCAGTTACGCAATTGTCCCTTTTGTTCTTTTTTACGAAACTGTTCCTGCCACGAGTTTCAGGGCCCGTCAGTCAGCCCGGCGGGGTGCAGCACCCAGGCCTGGGCTCCATGGACCCTGGCGGCCTCCCTGCGCTTCCCACCTTGCGGGGGGGCTTTCTTTGGTCTATCCTCAAGAGCCAGAAAGGGTGAGAGGAGGCGGGAAGCAGGGGTGCATGCAACCTTTCATCTCTAGCCCCTGGTGCCGCCCTCCCTTCCATGTGAGCAGGAGCAAGGGTGAGCTCCCCAGTGGGCTCAGAGGCCCGCCTGGCCGCGGACACCCTGCCTCAGGTCCCTGTCTTTGGGGACGGGGATGCTCCTGTGAGTCTGTGCACAGGGTGGTCATGCTTGACTCGCGGGGCGGTGGGCACACTGTTAGTAGGGGACCCCGTCAGGGAGCAGAACGCACATCGGACCGGTCTGGGGAGCTGTGCTGTTCCAGAGCCTTCTTTGGTCTCCGAGATCTGTGCTTCCCCACACGGGTCTGTGGGGGACAGTCTCTTTCCCCCAATGTCATCGATCCCCTGTGTTATGACTTTGCCAAGGAGGACATACTTACTACCTTCCACTCTGCTACTCTTTTAGGTGATGAGTCTGCTCTGGTACGTTGGGTTTTGTTATCCTAAGGAGAAAGCTAAGTAGGTACTAGGTACTTAGTACCAAAACACAGAAGCAGTAGCTCTAGCTCTACCATGGCTGGATCACCTGTTGGGCGCGGTGAAGTTAGTGGTTGGCTTATTCCCTCCTTCCTCGGCACGCCTCGCTCTCTGCCTGCTCCTGGGGACAGGATGTGTCCCCAGAGGATGAGCGGAATGTGGGAGTCAGCGCCCTTGCGGGTCTTCGTGGCGGGGGCACAGAGCATGGACAGGAATGCCTGCCATCAGTTGTGTTTGTACGGCTGAGATCTGGGCCCTTGCAGGATATGTCAGCTGGACCAGGGATCAGGGGTTGCTTTGCTGGGAAAGCAACATGTGAGTGGAGAGGTCTAGGATTAATAGAAGCTAACCAGGCGAGGGTGGCCTAAGTGGGTGGGGAGTGTTTCAGACCTGTAGAGCATGTGCAAAGGTCCTGGAGCAGGAGGGGTGGAGTGTGCTGGTGGGACTGGAAGGAGGGCTGTGGGGCAGGGGTGGAGAGGGGGAGGTGTCCGCCCTTTGCCCACAGTGGTGGGATATGGGGGCACAGCACCAGCATTGGCTCCCGTCCACCTGAACGACTGGTGCCCACGCCAGCCCATCGCGTAGGGGCAGGCCCCTCCCTGCTGACATGGGGACACTGCCCAGGGCGTGAGTCTTGTTAGGCAGGTCTGCTCCATCCTGGTTTGCCAGAGAACACGCAGGAATCGCAGATGCTAATGATGTATTTGCTCCTCGCTGGCCCTGCTCTGCCCCACATGCCCCTGCAGAGGGCTTGCTGCACCTAGCAGCCCATTTCATGAATGAGGAGCCCGAGGTGCCTGCCCAAGGTCACAGAGTGCGAGCTTCAGAGTCCTTGCATGGTCCTGCAGTCATAGCCGCCCAGAAGGGTGTGCTGTGGTGTTGGGGGCTTGCTGTCAGCGTCCTCCCTCTGCCTTCCTGCGTGGGGCTCGCGTGTCCTCACTGCCCCCGGAGCCGGGTCCTTCTGTACGCCTGCCAGGTGGTCCTCCGTGCTCTGCCTGCCATGAGACATGGGTGCAGACGTTTGCCCAACGTCCCTTTTCCCGGAAGCCCGTGTGAGCGATCTGACCTGTGGCTCCGACGCCATGCTGGGAGAGCCACACGTCGTGTCTTTTAGCCCAGACTGTGGTCCCTTTAGTTGGGAATGCAGTGGCCTGACCCCGGTGCCTTGTGGGTTCTTTCCTGAAGCTCAGGCCTATGGAACATTCGTCTTGTGCCACATGGCCCAATTTCGGGCGTCCCCCGAGCTGCAGACCCAGGGGTGCCCCTGGGGAGGGGGATGGGATGATGGGCTCCCTGCCATCCTGCTCATCAGGTCCCCTACAAGATCAGTGATCAGTCCCACAGCGGGCGGGGCTCTGGGTCCTGGTTGTAGCCCCAGCCTCCCTTCCATGGGCCTGTCCTCTTAGAAGGGGGCCCGGTTATGAGCCGTGAAGGCGTGGTTTCCCAGGGACGTGTGGGCAGCGTACCCAGGTGTTCTGGAGTTACCCACTGGGTATGAGAACGGTGCCCTGAGGATGGGGTCCTGCAGGGTGGGGTTCTGGAGGACGGGGCACTGTGGGGGTTGGGGTTTTGGAGGACGGGGTTCTAGAGGATGGGCCCTGCGTGCCAGTACCTCCTGGTCCCTTACCCCCAGGTGAGGTAGGGGTTGGGATTCCTGTGCTAGAAAGACAAGGAGTGTGGCGGAGGCTGGGCCGGGTGAAGGACTTGGTCACGATCACGGGGTGCCCAGTGGCAGAGCCTGTGTTGTCCGAGGAGCCACATCCCTTGACAAGGCCTGGACCGGCTCCTCCCAAGAACAAGCACTGGGCCTGCTTTCCGCCCCGGGGGAACCGACTCGGAAGTGAGCCCCAGGCTCAGTGGGCCTCCCTTCATAAGACAGTTGTGTCCGCATGCAGATCTCCCCACCGGTCCCTGTCCCCTCCTGTCCCCTCCTGAAATATGGGCGTGGACCCAAGTCATCGGCTTGGGTGATGGGGGCGTTGGAAATGTATTTGTGCTCTACTCACACACTCACGTGCCCCCCTACGGTCCCTGTCTCCTCCTGAAATATGGGTGTGGGCTCGTGTCCCACGGCTGCAAAATTGGTCTTGCTGTGCTTGTTTCTTATATAAAATCACACCATTAGCCGAGGAAATGAGGATTGGAAATTGCAAAAGTGTGTTGAGCAAGGAGCCCCCCTGGGCTGACGGGATGAGTCCTTACCAGGTGGGATGCCCACTTTGCTGCTTGCCGGTGCGTCCTGGACTCCGGAGGCTTCCCCAGATGGCCAGGGAGGCTGGTGACGTCACAGGGGCCCAGGACCGCTTTGGGGGCCAGGAGAAGAGCTCCTTTTCAGAGACACGGCAGGGGGGAGGGGCAGTGCGGTTGGCCTGGTGCAGGTGTAACCTTGGCCCCAGATTCCACGGGCACCCCCCGCCCCTGCCCTTGGGTTTCTAGGGCCTTTTGGAGTTGCAGGCTGCGATAAGTGCGTGCCAACGCGGCCGGGGGTGAAGGAGGCGGGGTCGGGCTGAGGCAGGTGGGGACCCGACGCACGTACAGAAAGCACCTGTTGTCTCTGCACACGTGGTGAGGTACCTGAAGAGTGGCGTGTCCTCGGAAGTCTTCCCAGGGAGGCAGGCAGGCCGCTGTCTTCTTGCAGAAGCCCCACGAGAAACATGCAGCTCAGGAAGCCTGGGGCCTCCCAAATGAAGCCAGGGCGTAGGGTTCTGGGGAGCACGGGAGACTTTTAGTAAGTTGGTTTCTGGGTCATTCCTAAGCCACGAACTGTGCCCGTCATCCACTTGGGTGATGGGGATGTTGGAAAGGCATCTGTGCTCTGCGCACACACTCACGTGCGTGGACCGTGTCTGCTGGTTCTCAGTCCGTGCGCCTCTGTTCTGTCTAACTCAGCCTCAGGCACAGCCGAGTGATGGCAGGTAGGCAGTGACGGGAGGGTAGGCGGACCCTGCCTTCCCATCTCACTCTGTGTGTGTGTGTGTGTGTGTGTGTGTGTGTGTGTGCGGGTGCGCGTGCGAGTGTGTGGGTGTGTTCAGCGGTCTACCTTTCATGCACGTATCTGTGCGTCTGTGTCCTCTCATCTGTCTGCCATCCATCCGTTGCCAAGGGATGTGGGTGGGGATTCTTGGGGGCCCTGGCTGGAACCCAGCCAGCAGGCCTCAGGGCTGCTTTGGAGAGAGTGGGTCCAGCCTCCCTGACCTCCTGGGGGGCCACTGTCCTATGCCGTTCATGGTCCAGGCACTGAGGGAACGGGCTCTGTCAGCCCCCAGACTCATCTGTAAGGGGACATGTAGGAGAGGCACGCACCCACCAGGGACAGCCAGCGGGCAAGCTCTCTAAGCGTCCTGTGCACAGAGGAGGGAACCCTCTGGGTCCCGTCTCTGCCTGGGGTCCCGGATCACGTCCTCGGGTTTGCCTTTGGCTTAGGCACGGCTTGGTGTGACTTCTGGTGCATGCCATCTCCATTCCTGAAGGGGCTTTGGGAGTCTTCCTTGGCATCTTCCTTTCGTTCTGGAACCAGGCTGAGCCAGGTGCCCAGTGACGCGCTGGTGATGTTGGGTGTCTGAGCCTGTGCTGGGGCCGCCAGGGAGCAGGAAGAGGTCTGTGAGATCTGGGTGTCCTGCCACGCATGTTCCCAGCATCACCCGCCTTCTGGCAGGCACCCTGGCTGGTCTGCAGAGCGGGGCTGGAACTCGCAACAGGCCCAAGAGAGGAGCTGCCGCATCGTGGGAAGGGCTCTCCCTCCTCTGCCGTCTCGAGCAAAGCCTTGCACACCACCTGAGCCTTGGTTTCCCCACTTCTGGAATGGGGGAGGGGATTCCTACTTCTGCGGTTGCCGGGTGTGTCTCCTGAAATGCTGTTTGCACCGCCGGCGTGTTGCGTTAACACACATGCACACAGAAGGGTCGTGGAAGTTATAAACTCGGCACAAGCTGAGGGTTTCCCCTGCTGAAAGGCTTCTTAAACCGTAGACATACTCACTACTTTTTTTTCCCAAGTAAAATACTAGTGGCTAAGTTAATGGTAACCGTGACCTTGGTTGAGTACCACTTGTATACGGATGGGGACCCGCACACACCTCTGCCGAGGGCAGCTTGCCTGGGGCTGCAGGTGGGTCCGTCTCCCCATGAATCCCACTGGGGGTTCAGGGAGCGGGTGGCTGGGAGTTCGCAGCCCCCGGGCTGAGATCCCCTGATGTGCCAGAGACCCTCCCGGGCCTTAAGATGAGCCTGCGGTCACCACATTGACTTCCCACCTGTGTCTCGACTAGGACGGGCCGTGTCCTTCCCTCTCGGCAGACTGCGGGCTGCAGGCTGGGGACGGGGACCAAGAATGACCAGTGCTTTGTCGTTTGCAGGCTCCGGGGGCTTCTGCACCATCCGCTGCTCTCTGCCGTGCCAGACCGTCCAGGTGAGTGGCCAGCACTGTACGTAGCTCATCCACTTGTGCCCACCTGGGGTCAGACCTGACAGGGAACCCCTGAGCTTGGTGTTACTTTATTCTGTGGTCATCATACTTCTGGTTTTGTTCTGTTTTTTACTTTAGGAAGATGTTCAAAGGTATTTCGTATCGAGTTTTTCTTTATCGACTTTCTTTTTCGGGACTCAGCCTCCCAGCCCTAAAGCCCAGATCGCGGGAAAGTGATTCTTTCCAGACATGGCTGTGGCTTCATTGTGCTCGTGCCCTCTGGGGGTGTTCCTGGGCTGAGCCCGGCATGTGCACGGAACTCTGCTGGCCTGCGCCCCGGCAGGTGCTTGCCGGGATGGCCACAGCCTGCGCTCCACTTGGGGCTGTTCCTCAGGAGCTGTGGTTGGTGGAAAATCTGCACTATGACTTTCCAGATCAGTGTTTCAAACACCTGGTTCATTTTTTGAAAGTAATCAGAACTCTCTTGCATCCCTCTGTGGTGCGTAAGGTAGAGAGAACAAAAATCTCCGCAATCGTCTGCCTCCTGATGTGAATAAATCAGCTTTGAAAATCAAGTTTATGACCTGGGGTCTGGTGATGTTCCTTGTTTTAGGTCTGATAATGACCTTGTAGGTATTTCTAAAAAGTGTCTATCTTCTAGAAAGAAATGCTAACGTATTTATACATGAAGTTGTGGAGCATCCGGGATTTCTTTAAAATCCCCGGGGGGCACGTGGGGTCATTTGGAAGTCGGATGATGGGTATGTTAGTGGTTTGTGAAGTGGTTTTGTATGTTTCTGAATTTTTCCAAAGTCAGGAGAGAAACACAGAGGAAAGAGGCGGTAATAGAGAGGCGACAGCCGCAAACCCCCAGAGCTCCTGGGCTCTGGGCTCAAACCCGCGTCCTGTGTGTGTCCTGTGTCTCCCCGTGGTTCTGCCGTGGGGCATCACCCCCTTGGGGTTGACCTGGCATCTCCTCCCCAACCACCCTCAGCCCTGGGGGCCTGTCCTCCGGGAGGAGGAGGAGAGAAGGGGGAGGAGGAGGAGGAGGAGGAGGAGGAAGATGGGAGGTGGGGGAGGAGGGGCGGATCTCGGCCGTGGTCCACACAGCACCGTCCTGTGATGCAGGTGCAGCCGGGCGCTGTGGGCAGGAGGCCCCACCCTGGCCTCACCAGGCCCTCCGCTCTGTAGGATGGGAGCACGTGGCGGTCCTGCTCTCCACCCTCCTGCTTCCACGCCCCTGCCCTCCCACCTGCTGTGCTCCCCACCCCCACCCCCAGCACCTGGGCGTCCTCAGCAGAGAGCCGCACACAGCCATGCTTGCACGGAAGAGGACACGTGGGCTCCTGTGTGAGCTGTGTGTGCAGAGGCCGACCCGTCCGCTGCTCTGGGGACTGGCCTCGCTCCTGACCCTGCCCCTGACCCTGCTCCTGGCCCTGCTCCTAGGCCCGCGGGGCTGAGCTGCACCATGGAGGACGGACGCGAGCTGGACCTCACCTACATCACCGAGCGCATCATCGCCGTGTCCTTCCCCGCCGGCTGCTCCGAGGAGTCCTACCTGCGCGGCCTGCAGGAGGTGACGCGGATGCTGAGGTCCAAGCACGGGGACAACTACCTGGTGAGTGCGGAAGGACACTGAGCAGGAGGACGGGGGAGCCAGGGAGTGCGGGGACAGTCAGGGGACACAGAGCACCGTACTTGGGGAGACACTGAGTTACCGGAAATATGAAGAGGTACCGAGTGTCTCGGGGTGGCTGCTAAGCCCGTGGGGGAACGTGGTTCCACACCTCTGTGCATCTGGTCCTCCGGGCACCCGGTTTCACGGAGGTGCTCTGGGACTCCCTCCCGCTGGGCCTCTTGTATGTCGTGTCACCTGCTGTGCCTGCCTGTGGCGGCTGCTCCTGGGCGCCTGAGGGTGGGCAGCCCCCCTGCTGTGGCCGGCGTTCAGCATCAGACAGACCCCTCAGCCCAGCATCCAGCATCCCTGGTGTCAAAGCCCAGCCTTTCCCTCCTGTTGGCCTGAACCACGAGGACAGAGGGTGGGGTCCTGGAAGCCGCTGTGCCCTGGGGACCCATGTGACCTGGTAAGAGGGAGCCCCCAAAGAAGTGTGGGCCAGAGTCCCGTGTGTCCCCTGGCTACCCCGTGCACTCCCGCGATGGCTGCCCCTGTGCAGCAGCCCCGGGTTGTCCCGGTGTGACCACACATTGAATGACAGTCTCACACCGTGTCTGCACCTGCCCCCACACGGCCTCGTTATCTGGTGAAGCTGCTGGCCTTTGCCCTGCCCGATAAGGCCGTGATTGCCACCCTCTGGTATGACCACATGGCTGTCTGCGAGAGTGGCCCAGAGACAGAGACAGAGTGGATCCAAGGGGGCCATGCCTCCGTCCCAGCAGCCGGTACTGGCCCGGAGTGGTCAGTGTGGCCTGAATGATCCGTGTTGGCTGAGGAGTCAGTGCCGGCCCCGAGCAGTCAGTGTGGCCTGAGCGGCCAGTACCGGCCCCCGAGTGGTCAGTCTGGCCCTGAGAGGGCAGTGCTGGCCTAAACGGGCAGTGCCTGCCCTGAGAGGGCAGTGTGGCCCGAGGGGTCAGTGCCGGCCCCAAGAGGTCAGTGTGGCCCAAGCGGTCACTGCTGGCCCCAGATGGGCAGTCTGGCCCCAAGCGGTCGAGCCGGGTGGAGCAGCACTCTCCTGGCCCCCGAGAGCCTGCCACTTCCCTGCATGTCAGTCCTCGGCATGACCTAATGGCAGCCAGGGAAAGCATGTTGCAGCCCAGAACCCAGATGTCTACCTGGGGCCTGGCACCTTTGGGACGGCTGCCCTTCTGACCCAGGCCATCTGCTCTGCAGGCACACCCTCCTTCCTCTGGCCCAGGGGTCAGCACGTTCCTGGTCCCTGCACCTGTCCTCCCTCCCCTCCGTTCACTGGCCCCGGATACTCGGGAGGGCCCTGGGTCCCAGATGGCAGGGACCTGGTCCTTAAATGGGACCGGGCCTATGGTCCACGGGTCTGGGCAGCAGCTTGGTCCAATTAGAAGGGCTGTGGAGCCAGGCTAGGGCAGAGCCATGTGCCCCAAGCAAACCTGGATGGGTCCTAGAGCTCCACTGTCTCTGCCATAAGGGGACCTGGTAAGGGGAGGAGTCCCCAGGCCCCTGGCTGCTGCAGTGTGCATGGTGGGGCCCCCGCCGGCTCTGGCCCTCACTGCCCCGTCCTCCCCCAGCAAGCCCGGCTTCCTGCCCATCCCCCCTGCCACAATTCCGTCCACTGTCCCTGTGTATTCTGTTTGGGTTTCATTCTGTGACAGTAACATTTCCGCGTGAGTTTCAATGTTTCAGAATCCTCAGTGCCTTGAAGGCAGACGGTGCGGGAAGTGTGAACATGATTTCCTCTTTGACCTCCAAGGTCGTGAACTTATCTGATGGCTTGTTCTTTGCCCTTCACAGGTGTTAAACCTTTCCGAAAAGAGATATGACCTTACGAAGCTCAACCCAAAGGTACAACCTTAGCCCTTTACATTCTGGATTTTGTCAAACATCCCTGAGGCTTACCTGCTTGTGCAAAACCGTTCAAGTCTCTGTGGAACTTGACGTCCTAAGGGGTCTTGGGAACTCTTATCTGTGGGTGGTTGCTTTTGTTTTTGAATTGTTGTATTTTTCCCTAAGCAATCTCTGCCCCCATTGTGGGGCTTGAACTCACCACCCTGAGATCAAGAGTCACACGTTCTACTGACTAAGCCAGTGAGGTGTCCCTGTTCGTTTCTTTCATTTGAAATAATTGGATTTACGGGACGTTGCAAAAATACACAGAAAGACCCTACATAGCCCCAGTCTTCTGCGTAGCCGCCCATAGTAACTCGCAGTAACGTGTTGATGCCGGACGCCGAGGTTGGCGGGATCCACCGGACATTTCCACTGCTGGGGTCTCCCTCCTGCCACCTGCCACGCTTTCCCCTCTGTGTGTTCATCTTTCTCGTAAAGACTTAGGGAGGGCTTTAAGCTTGTGCATGCATGTGAGCCATGGTGCTGTAGTGTGTGTGTGCCGTCCGTCGGAGTGTCTGGCCGCCGCTGGAGTGGGAGTGTGGTGCGTTGGCGAAATGCCTGTTGTAATGCCAGTTAATAAAGCCGGCCCTAGAGGTTCCGTGTGATGGCCTCTCAGCTCTGCTCAACTACACAGAACAAATCTAAGGGATTCCTCAGTGTTAAAGCTGTTACCCACATGGTGGAAGGGATATGTGGTATTTTCTAGCTTCCTGGGATTTTCCTGAACTTTTCCCATCATTTTGCACGGTTTCTATTACTTTCATAGAAGAGAGCTCCGACTCCCCTTAAAAAAACGAAGGTCGAATAGGATGCACTTTGCATCGCTAGGCAGGCTCCCCGGCGGGGGTGCTGGAGGCTGTCAGGTGGCTCGGATGGGGGGCTGTTCCCATGCACAGACACTGGATTCTGTGTCACGCAGTGAAGACCGTCTCTGTTCTTGCTCTGAGCTATAACCCAGGGTCAGGGTGCTTCCTCGTGGGCACGCTTCTGTCCCGAGAGGAGCGTGTTTTCCTTGAAGCATGTGGGCTGGGCTGCTCTCTGGGACGTCTCCTGTGCAGTGCATGGGGAACGGCCCCCTGCATTTTCCCAAGCTCTGATTTTAGTCTGTACTGAGGAATTTTGGCACCAGCTCCGACCAAGAACTCCTGTTTCAGATCTGACCGGGCCAGATCTGCCCGCCCCACGAGCTGCACCCCATTAGTGGCACTGAAAGCCCTTTCTCGGGTTGCCGTCCCCAGCTGCAGGACAGCAGATAAGACGGGCACAGACGTCTCACGGGGGCAACATAATACCCCCCCTCATGTTCCCTTCCAGGGAAGGTGCCCGGCCACAGCTCCCAGGCGGCCTTAGGGAGGGAACACACGGCAGCGTTGCTTACCGGCATGTGAAGGGTCTTTGTAGAGACAGAGCCCGTCTCTCATTGCAGATCCTGGACGTGGGCTGGCCGGAGCTGCACGCGCCGCCCCTGGACCAGGTGTGCACCATCTGCAAGGCGCAGGAGACCTGGCTGAACAGCGACCCGCAGCACGTGGTCGTCATCCACTGCAGGGTGAGTGCCGCTCCGTGCTGGGCTGGGGGTGGCACCGCCGGGTCCCCCGTGGGGACCACCTTCCACGCGCACGTGCGGATCTGCTGGTGTTGGTGGTCACGTTCGCACACCCGCCCTTAGGAAGGAAAGAGTCCTCGCTCTCCCGGAGCTGGGCTCTAGAATGGGCAAGCCTGGGGGCACTGAACGCATACCTGCACATTTTCAAACGAACGGAAGGCATCGACGGTGATGATACATTTTATCTGGATGTGGTTTGTTTTTTCCGGAAAGCCCTTTGGAGAAGGAGCAGGGCGCTGTTAGGATGCTGTCTGACTCCCGCTTATACTTGGTCCACCTGAGCCTGGGGGAAGCATGGTGTTAGCTGTGACCACGTGGTCCTACCCAGCCGGCTGCTTGAGGGGGACGGGACTGGTGGCCCCCTGGCAGCGTGGCTGGAGCTGGCCGCACCTGACCTCTGGCCTCCTGGGAGCTCTCCTCTTCTGCCTCTGGTTTCTTGCTGCCGTCCTGTGTTTCCAGGTCCTCGGGTCTGATGGGTGGAGAATGAGGCTGGACGGAACGCCAGAGTCCTGCGTGGGGACGCCCGGGGGCCGGCTGCTCCAGGAGGACGGTGGTTTCCGCAGCCCCGCGTGCACTGGTGCAGCGTGTGGGGGGCACCTTGGGAAAGGACAGTGCTCCCAGAAGGAAGGGGCCCCTCCTCACTTTGTATGTTACACACCATGTCCTAGGGACTCTCTCCAGTTCTCCAGTGTGTTCCTATTTCCTTCTTGGAATGTCTTTTTCAGATCTTCTCACATTCAAAAGCTGCAGGAAAACCCATTGCCTTGGATTTAGTTTAGTTGGTGGGACCGTTCCCCTCGAGCTATGCTGGGCTGTCCGAGCCACTATCCGCCAGGGGTTCTGAAACCCGCTTGCATGAGGGCTGCAGGACGGCGGCGGGCCTCGGTCGTGGTGTGCGGCGGGCCCCTTGGCTCCCAGCAGAGCCTGGCAGGTGCACACGAACGAGCGTGGCGCTTCCTTCTCTCCCTTCTGCTCACACCCGACTTGCTTACTTTCTCCAGCAAACAGCCAGGCTCCCTATTCGTTTGCTTATGAAATTACGTTCCCTGGAGCCTTTTAGGGTGGCATTATGCTAAGGATCTTCTCTCTGGATTTATGTTTTGGTACAAACTTCAAAAGAAGACAGGCTTTTTCTTTGTTTCTTAAACCAGTTCTTGTCAGTTAAAACCAACTGCTTTCCATCAGGCCTGGCCTGGTGCTTCTGGGGATGCTTCCCCTGGAGCTCAGTGCGCAAGGCTTTCTGAGCAGCAGTCCCCAGCAGGGGCCGGAGTAGTCTGGCCAACCTGGCTCAGGTGAGAAACCCAGGTCCTGCTCTCCTGGCTGCTGCCACCTGGGCCCCCAGAAGGTTCTGCCGTGCTGGACCTCAGGAGGCTCCTCTTAACTACTTGTCCCATTTTGGTCACCGACTTCACTTTTTAATGAAGTCGATTACAGTGTTGCTTATAGTGTCTGTGTCACAGGTGACAGACTCACTGCAGAGAGATCTCCGAACCATGTGTGGTCCTACCCAATGCTTGGCTCCCTAGACAAGCCTTTTTTTTTTTTTTTTAAATTAAAGATTTTATTTATTTATTTGAGAGAGAGAGTGTGCATGTGCACAAGGAGGAGGGGAGTGGTAGAGGGGGAAGCAGGCTCCCCACAGAGCAGGGAGCCTGATGCAGGACTCGATCCCAGGACCCTGAGATCATGACCTGAGCTGAAGGCAGACACGTACCCGACTGAGCCCCCCAGGTGCCCCGGGATAAGTCTCATTAGTGGGAGTTACTGGGAGCACATCAGGAGTTCTTGGAAACCGCTTGCTCCCCTCTTGCTTCGTTCTGGGGACATGCAAGCCCTTTCCGAGACGTTCTAGAAAACGTGTCGTGAGTGAGGCATCCTCTCTCAACGTGAACGTCCAATGTCAGCATTAACGAAGTTCATCTGGTTTGTGGAGGGGTGAGATCGGGATCATTCATGCAGACCTGTGAGCGCTGCAGAAGCTGCGCTTCCTTCCACACGCCCCAGGAACGGGAGCGGAGCTGGGCCCCTGGCCGCAGGGAGGCAGACCCAGGCCCAGCACGGGGACGGCCCTACCCTCTGGTTCACTGCACAGGACGGGTTTGTGTGACTTTGCACCAGGGCCCTTTTGCCTCCACCTGCCCACGGGCGACGGGCTGAGCAGACACAGCCTATGGGTCTTCCGGAAGGTGTGGTGCCCTGTGCCGCAGTGGTGCATTCCACGGTCCTGACGTCCTGCTGGAGTCAGCCTCTCAGGGTCACCACAGACACAGGGACTGCCTGGGTTTGACAGCCTCGTGGCCCCACGCGTGCCTGGCGTGGTCGGGGAGACGTTTCCTCATAGTGGACTCGTAGCCACGCGGGCAGGAACCAGCCATGTGTCCGCGGGCCCCACGTGCACACCGTGGAGAGGCATTTGCTCTGGTGGAGCTCATGGCCTGGATTTGCTTCGCTGGTTTTTGTTTTGTTTTGTTTTGTTTCTGTTTTTTTAAATTTTTTTTTATTTGATAGAGAACACAAGTAGGCAGAGAGGCAGGCAGAGAGAGAGGAGGGAAGCAGGCTCCCCAAGGAGCAGAGAGCTCAATATGGGGCTTGATCCCAGGACCCCAGGATCACGACCTGAGTCGAAGGCAGAGGCTTTAACCCACTGAGCCACCCAGGCACCCCCGCTCCGCTTTTTCTTTTCCAGGATAGACGTGGGGACGTGCGTGTCCTTGGCTCTGCCATTCTAGCTTTGTGTGCTCCTCTGTCTGGGCTGCCTAACTTCTCGTGAAAAGCCCAGACCGCAGATATTTTGGGCTGTGGGGGCTGCAGTGTCTTGTAAGTGCTTGCCCGTGCCGTTGCCTGTGGATGTGGCCCCCGAGGCGCCTGGACAGACAGGTGTGGCATCTTCCCATCACATGCACGGTCATGGTTGGACTTTCCAGGTTTGCCGTGTGGCAGTGAAGGGTATTTTGACTCTTGACTTTTCTTCAGTTGTTCTAAAACATGGCACTGCATTGCTCACAGGTTGCAGGACGTGGGTTGGGCAGAAGTGGCTTGTGCACTGTGGTTTGCCAACCATTGATCTGGGTCATGGCAGAATGTTCCAGAAGGTGGCATTCAATGGCCCTGGGTACAGGTGTCCTGTTATGGCCGTGGTGCTTCCACACACTCTCTCCCGTGGGTCCCGTGGTTCCTGTTGGCCTGCGGTTCTGGTGGCTTCCCCATCCAGGCTGTACATGTCTGTGGTCATGGGCTGAGCCCCCCATGTTGGGGCCGTGGTCCCCGTGGAACTGGGCAGGGCCAGGCTGGTGGTGGCAGGTGGCAGTTGTGATACCCTCTGGGCCCTCTGCATGGTGTACACAGCTCTCAGATCCCTCAGCCTGTGAGGTGGGCGTTAGGCCCTGTCACCTGTAGTGAAGTCACGCTAAGTGCTTCCTCCTTGCACGTTCTCATGGCCCCGGTGGGACCTGGTTAGCTGAGTGGCCGCCTCTCTGCAGACCTGTCCTCGAGGGGCCCAAGGATGCCCTAGGAGAGCCTGCTGCCTGCTGGGCTCAGTGCTGCTGTTCCCCAGCACGGGGACCAGTGGAAGCTGGCCATGGCTCCCCCAACAACACAAGTTCTTTGTCGTCCCGAGTGGACTGAGCGAGCCTTCTGCCGCTGCCGCAGGAGTCGAGAGAAACCGAGCCCCTCTTCTGTCTCCCGCAGGGTGGAAAGGGACGCATCGGTGTCGTCATATCCTCCTACATGCACTTCACCAACGTGTCGGCCAGGTACGCGGGGTGTTGGCGCTGCCGGGGGCCTCGGGAGGTCTGGGACGGGGTGGGGGCTCGGCCGGAAGCAGCCCCAGCCGCAGGGGCGCCCCGTCTCTGCCTCGCGCTGGCGTCTTCCGTGGCGGCTGCGGGAGAGCAGTGAGCGTGCCGTCCTTCTCTAACACACCGCAGGGGTGGACGTGACCGTACCAAAGGCAAGGCCTGTGCAGTCTCACCGGGCTCCTCGTGCCCTGTGAAGCTGAGCAGCCTCATGAGCCCTGGGTCTTTGGGAGGTACTTTGCAGTTTGGGCTTCTCTCCCTTCATCCTCCTGAGTGACCTGGGGGCTGCTGTCACGCTCGCACTCTCCCGATGACAGACCCGAGGCTCGGCCTGCTCTTGGTCTCCTGGCCCGTGAGTGGGAAGCCTGGTCCCAGGCTTCCGTAGGGAACTGGCCCGTGGGAAGCTGGGCTGGCAGGCGTAGCGATGCCAGGGCAGCCTGTGGGCGCTGGGGCGGCGCGGGGTCCCCTGGACGCAGGGTGCCTCCAGAGGCGTGCGCCCTGAGCCCACATCTTACTCACGCTGAACTCCGGTCCAGAAACACCGCCCTTTGTGGGTGTCCCTTCACCCTGTCGTCTGGGGGGCCGCTCTGTGGGGCAGGGCCGCTCTGTTCCAAGGACGTGCACGTGCTGTTCACATTAGCCGGGAAGTCCTGCCCTTTCCAGCAGCGGGGAGTGGAGTCTGACTTCCCAAGTGTTTTTTCTGGACACAGACGGCGGAGCTGGGGCTGGCCCGGGAGGAAACCCGAGCCCCCGTGAAACCGAGAGCCCTTCTTGGTGATAATGAGGGTTTGTGTGTGCGCCAGAGCCCGAGGTGGCTGCTCCTGCCGGGTCCCCTGCGGAGCCCAGACGGGCACCGAGACCGCATTCCGGCCGATCTGCGCGGGTCGCCCTCACGTTTCGGCCACGGCAGCGCCGCTCGGCCCTGTTCTTCCTGATCACTGCACTTTCCCGGATGTGCCGCCCGACCCGCCGCGTGGAGGGGGCCCAGCCCCCAAGCATGGAGGCGGCGTTAGGTCGTTAGGCACAGGGCTGGTCTGTGCCCGTCGGGGCAGTGTCTCCTGATTCCCTGCTCCGAGCCCGCCATGGCGACCGGCCTCTCACACGTTTGTGTGTCCTTGATCCTTGGCACTCCCAGAAGCTGTCACGGGGAGCACGTGTCTCTAAGAGCTCTGTCGCAAACCATGCTCGGGACGGCCTCCGAGAGGAGAAATCAAGAAGGAGAAGGAAGCTTCTTGGGTCGGCATCCTGGGGACGGGTGACTAGGGAGACCGTCAGCAGGAGTATTAACGCTGACGGTGACGTTATTCCTGAACAAACACACACACACACACACACACACACACGAGCCGGAAGTACACGGTCAGCATTTAGTAAGACCCATGAGCTCTGGGCAGAGGAACGCTTGCAAGTGAAGCTCTGTGTAAGCTACTTCTCAGCTTAAAACATGCACCCTCGACGACGGTGAAGGCTGGGTGCTGCCAGGCAGGCAGCCGTCCATCTGGGACAACCCTCCCCGGGCCCCCCCAGCGCAGCCCAGGACAAATGCCCGCGGTGGATCCCCATGTTCCGCAGGGCTGCGTGCGTGCACTCTGAGGGGAGAGCCCAGTTCCGATCAGGTTGTCTGGGAAGCTCTGGACTCGAGCAAGACTCGGTTGCTGTGACCTCTCGCATCCGTGTCCCACGATGTGGGATGGATCCGTCAGGTCAGCCAGACTGTGACCGCTCAGCTGCAGGGTTTCCTGAGGGTCCTATTGAGCGCACTCTGCTTGTGGGCGGCCACTGCTGTGTGACTCCTCCTGCAGGCCTGCTGAGGGTCGTGACTCCCTGTGGGTCCCAAGCTGGCCCCCGGGGCTTGCTGGTGGTCACTAAGGGCAGTGCTAACTGCTGTGCCCCAAACCCTCGGGATCCCGACACTCGACGCACAGACCTCTGCTACTTCCCTGCTGTCGTGGGGCCGGTGTGGCAATGGGACAGTTTGGGATGCCAGCCTTGTGCCCGCCTGGGGGAAGGAGCCTGGGGGGTGGCTATCCTGGGAGCTGTGCCACCTGGAGAGAGGGTGCCGCTGTGTTGGACAGTGGTCCAGACCTGCCAGGCCGTAGCCCCTGCCCCCGTCACCCGGCCATCCGCGGCGTCCACGGTTAATGCTGCGCTGATGCTCTCTTTCCTTCCTCAGCGCTGACCAGGCCCTCGACAGGTTTGCAATGAAGAAGTTCTATGATGATAAAGTTTCAGCCCTAATGCAGCCTTCCCAGAAGCGGTACGTATGCGTCCCTGAGCCAGAGCCAACAGCTTGGTGATATCTTACGATTCAGAAAGTGGGACAGAAGGGACTTCTCCCCGGCCAGCCCGGCAGGTGTCTAACGGCGAAGAAGGGCCACTGCGCGTGTGGGTGACCAGGGAGCCTTGGCTCCGACTGGCTCTGGGAGGTGGACCTAGGACAGCCCCCACCATGTGCTCCACATTTCACGCCGGGGCTTCCATGCTCAGGGCGGCTGTGGATTCACGCCGCGATGTTGGAACTGGGCTCTGTCTGCTGGACTGGGGGTCGGCGAACCGTGTCTCTAACCCGGTGGCAAGTAGCTGGTCAGGGCCCCGCCGGCCACGTGGTCTCTGTCATGGCCGGCCCAGCACGAGAGCAAACGTGGCCACATGGCAGGTGTGGGGTTGGCCGTCTCCTGTGCTAGGCTGTCCACCCCGAAGCCCTTTCCTCACATTGGCCCCCCAGCCCACCCACCGCTCCCTCTCTGGCTCTCGGCTCAGCCCCTGGGAGGGCTGAGCGGCGGAGGGCCCTGGAGGAGCAGACTTCCTCCTACCCCGCGCCCCCAGCTGAGTCCACGCCACCCTCTGGGCCCAGCCGAGGAAGTCACCGCACTGTTATTTGAAAGCAAACAGCAGGGAATTGGCCAAGAATTGCCAAGACGGTTGCCAGGGTGCTTTCCCCTCCTGTGCGGCTCACCCTTACGTCTGCTCCCCCAGGTGCCGGCGGGCATGGCTGGCAGACGGGAGACGGAGGGTTCCACACCCCGGGGGGGGGGGCGGCCACGGGCGTGTTGGTCAGGAGCTGGGCCTCGATACTTCCATCTGGGAAAGGGGTTTCCAGCCACCACAGGCCCTCCTCCTTTTGTCCTGGGAGTCCCCAGTGTCCAGGACTCTTTGCAGTCAGACCCCCTCCTCCCCCCCTCCCCCCTCCCCCTCCCCCTCCCCCACCCCCCCCACCCCTTCTCCTTCCTTCCTCCCCCTCCTCCCCCTTCCCTCTCCTCCTCCCTCCCTCTGCCCATCCCGCAAACCCTGCCTCTGTCAACACCGCTCTGTTCTCCGTAGCTGTAAGCTTTTGCGCTTGTTTTTTTGTTCATTTGTTTTGTTTCTTGGGGATTCCCCATGCAAGTGTCTTTTCCTGTCTCATTTATTTTGCGATGCATAGTGCCTCGCAGGCCATCCAAGCTGTTGCAGACGGCAGGATTTCATCCTTTCTTTGTGGCTGACTCGTGGTCTGGGCTGGCCCTATACCGCACCTTCGCCCGTCCATCCGTGGGCGGACGCGTGCGCTGCCCCGTAGCTGGGTTACTGTCGGCGCGGCTGGAGTGAACCCGCGCTGCGGCTGTGGTTCTGTTTCACCAGGTAGATAACCCAGCCGTGGGGTTGCTGGGCCATATGGTATTCCTGCGTTAAGCTTTTTGAGGGCCCTCCCTACCGTTTTCCACGGCGGCTGCGCCCGTGAGCATTCCCACCAACAGGGCACGAGGGGTCCAAATTCTCCACATCCTCCCCAGCACCCATTGTCTCCTGTGTGGGCTACAGCCGTCCTGGCAGGTGTGGCGCCGTATCTCCCTGTGTGTGGATGTGTGTTTCCCTCAGGGTGAGTGACGCTGTGCGCTTTTTCACGTGTCTGTTGGGTGTCTGCAGGTCTTCTTCTGAAAAATGTCTGCTCAGATCTTCTGCCCTTTTAAATTTAATTTAATTTTTTTATTTTTTTAAAGATTTTATTTATTTATTTGACAGGTCACAAGTAGTCAGAGAGGCAGGCAGAGAGAGAGGAGGAAGCAGGCTCCCTGCTGAGCAGAAAACCCGATGTGGGGCTCGATCCCAGGACCCTGGGACCATGACCCGAGCCGAAGGCAGAGGCTTAACCCGCTGAGCCAGCCAGGCGCCCCTTCTGCCCTTTTTTAAAAAAGGTTTACTTATTTATTTTAGGAAGGGTAGATTGAGAGGGGGGAAAGAATCTGGAGCAGATTCCCTGCTGAGTGTGGAGCCCAAGGCTAGGGGATGGGGGTGGGTCCATCCCATGACCCTGAGATCAGGACCTGAGCTGAAATCAAGAATTGGACCACCAAGCCACCGGGGTGCCCGAGTTCCATACACATTTTAAGGTTTTCTTTCTGGTTTTGTGGAAAATGCCGTAGGAATTTTGATGGGGACTGCATTGAATCTAGAGACTGATTATTCTTCCAGTGTTATTCTTCCCTTCCTTGAGGATGGAACATTTTCCCATTTCTTTGTGTCTTGTTCTGCCTTTTCCATCAATGTCTTATAGTTTCCAGCACGCCCGTCTTTCACCTCTTTGGTCAGCTTTGTTCTTAGGTCACTTTCAGTCTTGTTGATGCTATCGTCAGGGGCTGGTTTCTGCACTTCTTGTTAGGGTGGCGCGTCATTATCCCATGGCAAGGCGACAGAACAGTTGTATTAACTTTATATTCTGAGTTTACTGATTTCATTTATTAGTTCTAACGGTTTTTGAGGGCAGTCGCTAGGCTTTTCCGCTATAATATCACGTCGTTTGCAAACTGGGACCGTTTGAAATCGTTCTTTCTGATTTCGTGCCTTTCATTTCTTTTTCTTGTCTGATGGCTGTGGCGTGACACTTTGACACCATGTGAATGAAAGCAGTGACAGCAGGCCCCCTTGTCTTGTTCCTGATCTCAGGGGAAAAGCTCTCAGCTTCTCACGTGAGTGTGATGCTAGCTGTGGGCTTGCCGTGCGCAGCCTTTTTACAACGAGGGGTGTTCTTTCAACACCCACTGTCTTGTGGCTTTCCATCCTAAACGGAAGTGGTATTTTGCCCAGTGTTTTTCCTGCATCTGTTGAGACCATCGCGTGAGGTTTGTTCTTCCCAGCCACTCAAAATGCTCAGCACCCGACGGGGAAGATGTTTGCCTTCGTTTCTTCTTTTTTTTGCTCTTACAACTTACAGTATTTTTTAATAGCAACGCGAGACTGGGGAACATGGAAATATACTTTCTCACCTTAGCAAGCCCACAGCATTCACGTTCCCCTCCTGTCTGGGTGCTCCGGAAGCCGTAGGATTTACGTTGTGTAAAGGTGGTGTGAGTCCTGTTCTGCCTTCCCTGGCGAGTCTCCCTACACCTGGAGAGGAGAGGAAGCCCGTCCACCCAGCTCCTGCAGTGGGAGATGCCCACGGACCATTCTCGAGTAGGTAGATGACCGCTCTGATGCATCCGGAGGAGCCCAGGCTGGCCGCGTCTGTGGCACGGACACTGTGATGGGGACCCTCCCAGTGGTCCCCCTGCCCCGAGGGAGCTCTGTGCAGCTCTGTCTCGACTGAGCTCAAGAAACCCATTTCAACTGGGTCTCCTGAGAGAGTGAATTAATTAGCTTGCTGGGGTTTATGGCCTGGGAGGCTTGGGGCCTTGGCAGTAAGCCCCTCCAAGCCTTATTTAATACTGGGCTGGTGAGCTCACCTTCCCAAGGGTGCGGGGCAAAAGGGGTCCCGAGGAGGCCCCCGGTGGAGTCATTCCTGTGTCCAACCCTGCCTGGTAAAGGGACTGAGCCTGCAGAAACGAAGATTTCAGCTGTGTCTGTTGGCCGGACCTTTCCCAGCATAGCTTTATTTGGCTTTTGACATTTTTATAGTCTGGACATGACCCTTTGTGTGTCTCAAAGAGCACATGCATGGGAGACAGGGTAGATAAAGGGGAGCAGGCACCCTTCCTCTCTCCTCAGGGAGTGTGCCTGCTGCAGCCCCCCCCCCCCCCCCCCCGCCCCAGGCTTCTCATGCTTGGAGGCAGGGTGGCTCTCCCACAGGGCCTCCTGCACAGCCAGGGACGGGAGTGCTGGGGAGCGCTAGGTAACCGGCAGGCTTGGGTCCCGTCCTGTTGCAAGGGCCCTGCTCGTGTCTCCCCACCATCCATGTGGCCTCCACGAGCACCACGGAGGGGAAGATAGGAAGCCTTAGGGAAGGATGTGCCCTTACAGTGGGTCCTCATGCTGAGCCATGGGACGTGGTCATGCTAGCGTTGTCATGCTAGCTCTGATACATATACGTGTTCAGGGAGATCTGAGCAGTGTCCAGGGCAGGTCGGCGTTTAGGGGAATTTGAGGAAACTCCCAACCATGCATTTCTGCCCTTGTCCCTGGTGGTAAGGAATGTGTTGGACATCTGCAGATTTCCAGCTGCTTTGTCACAGAAGTGACGCACGTGCCCCGCCATCTGTCCCCCCTCTAACACGTGCGGTTCCCGAACCTTCTCACTTTAGTTGAGAGGAAGCGTGGAAAGGGTCATCACAGGGAATTCCTTTCCTCCAGAGAGAGAGGAGACGGTGAGAGGCAGAGGAGCTGTTTGGAGCAGGGCCCCTACACTGGGCGCTGGGGGAGCTGTCAGGTTCCCACCCCCTTTACCGCCACAGGCGAATGCGGTTCCTCCTCGTGTGCCAGTTGCACTGGGGGCGCGAACCTTCCGTTCTCTCTCGTGGCTCCTGTCTTCACCCGGGAACCGATTCCCTTTCCTTTGGTGCTGATG
Organism: Mustela erminea; assembly: GCF_009829155.1. NCBI lineage: Eukaryota > Metazoa > Chordata > Mammalia > Carnivora > Mustelidae > Mustela > Mustela erminea. The sequence goes on along the minus strand of NC_045624.1, from coordinate 94,592,005 downwards.
GGCGCCTCGCGGTGGCCATGAGGAGATGTCCTGGTCCCCTGTCCGTGTCCCGCCTCCCCTAACTCAGCTGCGTGTTTGGACAAGGCATTCGCGCTTTTGCGAACAGCAGGACGAGGCCGCCCCAGCGGGGAATCCGTGAACATTCACCGCGTGGCTTACTGTGAAATGTCTCCTCACTCCTCCCTGACTCCTCCCTGACGTGCACACTAGGGTGGAACCGGGGTGCGGAGAGGAGAGACGTGTGCTCTGTGCACCCGGGGTCCCTGGCACACGGCGGTGTTCCTGCGGGGCTGGCCGGATGCGGACTGAGCGGCGCGCAGGCACGTGGCGGTCCAGCCACCGGTGGCTCAGCCCCGTGCTGGGGATTTGCTGGTCGTCAGCCACCTGCCTGTAGGCCCCGGAGACTGTTAGGGGCAGGCAATGGGCTGCCTGGGGCTGCTGCCCTAACCCTGCTGGGGTTAGGGTCCTGCGCTGGGGGTGAGCAGGCCCCTGGCTGCGCACGCAGAGCCAAGGGCCCTGTGCTGAGCTCGGGCTTGTCCACATGAAGCACTGGCCGTGGGCGTGATTGTCACAGCTGGAGGGAAGGGACAGGGTGCCGTCTCCACCCTGTCCACACGCTTCACCAAAATAAACACACGGAGGACCTTTGTCATATGTCCTTCTCTTAGCAGTGGTGCTGTCAGGAGGGGACTGGGGTCAGTTGTTCTTTAATGAACTCTCTGGTCACAGGCGTGCTGGTTATAAGCCTTAAGGTGACCTTTTCTTCATCCCAAAACCCATGTGTGCTTGACGATAGGCCCTCCCAGGGCCAGGAGCGGCACAGAGCCCGGCCGGCGTCTCCCCGTGGGGAGGGGAGAGTGACCCTGTCACAGGCCTTCTCCTTCACTCTCCTGTCTTACCCTGCGGGTGGGGGGCACCGTGATGGCCCTGTGGCCTGAACCTGTGTGGCTCTGGGGGCCCTGTGACGGCCCTATGGCCTGAGCCCGCATGGCTCTGGGTTGGGGGCAGAGAGACTGCTTGCGGTGTGGGTGCGGACCCAGCACGGGAGCTGCGGTTCTGCACTGGGTGCCCAGCCACATGCAGTGGGGGGTGTCCAGGGATCCTCGCAGGGTCACGTGCCCGGGCTGTGCTCGCCAGGGTCGGACTTGGAGGTCGAGCCCTGCCTGGATGTGCGCAGTGGGGCTGGGTCCCCTCCCAGTGCCTCAGGACAGCAGGCTCGGTCTCCCTGCGTGTGTGGCCCTGCGTGGGCTCAGAGCCGTGGGGCCCCCGTGGGAGCCCTGAGCCGCTGTCCGTTGCAGGTACGTGCAGTTCCTCAGCGGGCTCCTGTCGGGGACGGTGAAAATGAACGCCTCGCCGCTCTTCCTGCATTTTGTCATCCTACACGGCACTCCCAACTTCGACGCGGGCGGAGGTGAGGTCCACACACCGCGCTCCAGACGTGCAGCCCGTCCCGGACCCTGCGCTCCCCCGGTCTGCCTTCCCTCCCTGCCCCATCCAGGGGTCCTGGTCACTGTGTGCGGGGTCCCTTGGCCAGGAGGACCTCTTCCAGGGAGCCCCGCTGTCCCCTACTCTGTGGTCTGACTCCAGCTCTGTTCCCCAAAAGCGTGGACACAGCACAGAGGCCACCTGGTCCCAGGTTGCCTCTCTCTTGCTGTTTGTCAAACTCCTGTCTGTCCAGTCCTGCTTCTCACGGACAACTCTCTCTTGCAGCGTGCCGGCCCTTCCTGAAGCTCTACCAGGCCATGCAGCCCGTGTACACGTCCGGGATCTAGTAAGTGCTGTGCTCACGGGAAACGCACCTTCCCGGGCCGCCCGTCCTGCGGGAAGGGGTCGGGGCGTTGATGGGGGAGAGTGCCCGGGGGCTGGAAGGGGCACCTTGGCTCCAGGAAGGGGTGTGGACGCAGAGCCTGGTGGGCGGGGAGGCCCACAACCCAGAGTCCTGTGACAGGGTCCGCAATGGGGAGCCTTCTCTCCCCTGTGTGTTTTCGGCAATGGGCAGGTGCCCTCAGAATGCCTGAGTTTCCGGGCTTTCCTGGTTTGCTTTCTTGTTTGCTCGCTGTACGTATTTTGTGGACATTACTAGAATGTGAGTGAGAAGTAGGTTGGAACAAGCTGCTGTCGTGGTCGGGACTCGTGGCGGACCCGCACGCGGGGGGCACCTGGGCGCTCGCGCACTCTGCCCGTTACCGACACGCACAGTCCACACTCTGGCCGGACCCTGGGGAGGAGCATCGCAGGGCCACGCGGGGTATTCTGTGTCCTCTCCGAGTTTGAGTGGCGAGGTCGCTTTTTTCAAAAGAGGTTTTTTCTGTTAAATCGTGAAATTGCATCGTGGTTTACCTTCTTGTGTGTCCCAAAGCAACGTGGGCCCGGAAACCCAAAGCAGCATCTACATCGCCATCGAGCCCGCCCAGCTGCTGAAAGGCGACATCATGGTGAGTGCACGTGCCGGTCCCTCCGCCTTGGTGATGCCCGTGGAAAGCACGGCCAGTGGCCATGATCTGAAGGCCTTTGGCTTATTTTCTGGGCAAAGATGTTTTACTAGAAGGGGCAGAAGGAATCGAGAGGACCACTTGCAATGTGCTCTCCGACCTGCGGGTCCTAGCTCGGCCCCTCTGCGTCCGAGGGTCCTCATCCCTTGCCTACACGTGTGATCTCGCGTGTCCTTAGTGGTCCCAGTGCGAAATCCCCCGGCGTATCGCAGCTCAGCGAATGACCTTCATGGAGAGCCCTCCGGGTAGTCTCAGATCTGGGGCACACTGCTGCTTGGAAGAGAGGACGTGTGACATGTTGGCCTCTTCTCTGTCTTGAATATAGAGGACGTCGTTCATCTAAACTAATTTTAGAGGCGTTTGGCATAGGGAAACTGTGGGGCTGCTGTGCCTCCTTCCCACACCACAGAAGTGATTTCCCATGTGTCTGCAGGGCCTTGGGGAGGGGGCGCCTGTGACAAGAGGGTAAATGAAGATTCTTACTCGTTTCCCCTAAACGTTTGGATTTCAACATCCTCCCTCAGTGGCGGGACTGTCCCGAGTGCTCACGAAAGTCAGGTCAGCGGGGTCGTGGAGGTTGGCTTCCCTGGTGAAGACGTCACACTGCTGAGTTCAGCCCACGGTGCGGGAGCCCGCTGTCCGGCGAGAGGGCTCTGCACGTGCATTTCACAAACAGCATGTCGCTCGCCCCTGACGACCTCGAGGTGAAGGGGCCGGTGTCCTCAGGCCACGGGAGGCCGAGCGGATGTATAGGGTGCCAAAGCGGACGTATAGGGGCTGAGCGGATATATAGAGGCTGAGCGGATGTATAGGGGCGGGAGCGGATGGGCCTTTCCTTAGCCCATTTGCTCACACGTTCTGATGCACTGTCCCCATGGAGAAAGCTTTCTCTTCTAGAATGTTCTGCAAGGCAGCACCCAGTCTCCCTGTGGTCAGGAGACTGAGAGGGAGAGGGGAGGGTGTGTCTCTGTGTTCTGCCCGGGTGACCTCCAGACATGTCTCCCAGAACTCGATTATTGGACAATGGGCTGAGCCGTTATTGGGCACCTGCTGCATGTTGGACAACCCCCTAGGGCTGCACATGGCCATGGCTTTAGTCTGCCCACAGCTTCTGGGTCTACTGTTGCCCTGGGTCTACTGTTCCAGGTTTAAAGGAGGCCAAGCGACCCAGAGAGGCCACGAGAGGCGAGTGGGGATGCCGACAGGACCTGCGCCCGGCGCCCCGTGGTCTGGTTGGTGCCTCGGGAGGCGGCCTGTCTAGAATGGGTGTCCCCTGTTGTAAGGACCCCAGGGAGGGGGGCAGAGCTCCAAGATGTGGTAGGTGACTCCCGAGCATGGGGGAGCCTTCCCCACCCCTGGACTGTGGGCTGCTGGGGCAGTGTGTATGGCCAGTCAGCAGCCTGGGGTCCTAAGCCCTCCTCCCCCTCCCCCCTTCCTCCCCCTCCCCCCCTCCCCCTCCTTTTCCCCCTCCCCCCCTCCCCCTCCCCCTCCTTTTCCCCCTCCCCCCCTCCTCCCCTCCCTCCTCCCCCTCCCCCCTCCTCCCCCTCCCCCCCTCCCCTCCTCTCCCTCCTCCTCCCCTCCTCCCCCCGCCTCCCCCCCTCCCCCCCTCCCCTCCTCTCCCTCCTCCTCCCCTCCTCCCCCCCCCTCCTCCCCCTCCCCCTCCCCCTCCTCCTCCTCCCCCTCCTCCTCCTCCCCCTCCCCCCTCCTCCCTTCCCTTTTCCATCCCCTCCCTCCCTCCTTCCTTCCGCACCAGGAATTTATTTACGCAACTGTCCTGTTTTGAAAGTTTTGCGCTTTCTGGGTCTCCGTGTGGGGCCCTAGCACAGGAAGGAAGGGAGGGACAGGGTGACATCTTTGTCCCGAAGGCGCTGGTGGGGGCAGCGGACCTGCGGTGGGCGAGGGACCCCAGGATGGGCCGTGCTGGGTGAGGTGGGCAGGCGGGGAGCTTCCGAGGGGTGCTCAGTCGTCCTGGGGGTGATTCGTTGTCCTGGGAGGGCGAAGCCAGATGGTGCCGGCTCGGTTGCCCGTGGTTCTTTTTTGGGAAAACTGGTGATCCTGAAGCCCTTTCCAGGGCCCTGAGGCCACACTGCTTCTGCCCTGGAGGTCGCCCTAGAGGAGGGCTGGTGCAGGGAGCAGGGGAGAGGAGGGGCAGGAACCTGGCCTGAAGGTGTGTGTGAGAGGCTGCCATTGGGGAGAGGCTGTGCTCCCAGGGGCCGGCCCTGAGCCCCACGACTGGGTGCCCACCGGGTCTGCCGCCTGCAGGGTCTGGGTGGCCTCAGAGGTCACCGCGCGTCTGCGGACTTGAAGCTAAGTGAGGGTCCCGACGGGGTTAGGGGCGACTGGGTGAGCTGGTGTGGGATGACGCCATCCCTGAGCACGGGCACGGGTGAGGGCTTGGCCTTGGGGCTCCCGTGGCCGCCCCCTGCCCCAAAGCCCTGCTCCCCTGCACGCCCGAGCCCGAGGGCACCTGTGTGTGTGTCTCACCACTCGGGGTCTGCGGAAACACCCGGAGCAGGGGGCTTGGGGGCATTTGGAGGGGACCCGGTGTGGCCCTAGGGAGCTGGGCGGTGGGTCCTGGAAGGGAGGCGGTGGGGGGCAGGCAGGAGGCCCCGACCCTCGAGCTTGGACTCCGCGCCCCCGTGCTGGGGCCGGGAGCCAGCCCTGGGTGAGCTGCGAGCTCCCAGACGTGCTGGCCCTCTGGCTGGATGTTGTCTTGTGTGTTTGGGGAGCTGTTACCCACGCTGTGTTCAGACTCAGAGGATGCCTCCGGGCATTCACGGCCGCGGGAAGGGGGCCCCGTCGCCACGAGTATGAGCCCCACGTGGTTCTCAGGTCTCCCCGGAAATGGATTTGGTCGAGTAGCTAAGAGGGGACTGTGTGGCACCGGGCTCTTCCCTGAGCCTCCTTTGCTAGGGCTGGGAGTCTAAAAGCAGGATCCGATGGCCCTTGTCGAGAAATTTCATTTCCAGCTTGTACCTAAGGGCGCTCTGAGGTGCAGACAGAGGTCTGGGGCCCCTGGATCGCTGTGGCAAGGAGGCCTGGCTGAACAGGGGGCAAGCACAGTCCGGAGTGGGCTCTGCAGGTGACAGTGAGGCCATCCGAGCTCACAGGGCTTTGCGGCTTTGTTCCGCGTGGCCTACAGTCCATGTCATCGGGGGGTCAGGCCCACGGTCCTGGGGAACAGAGGACGCATGGCAGGGAGAACCCTGTGCTAGGGACGAGCAGGACCAGGCACAGGTGTTGGGAATCAGGAGGATGGGGGTGGGTCAGGCCAACGCCAGGAGTGCGGGGTCCTGTCTGGGTCCCTTTTGCTTGTCTGTGCTTCACCTCGGGGCCTGGAGCGTGGATGGAACACATGCGGAGGGGACAGGAGAGGGACAAGGCTGTACTGGTCTGGCCTTTTGGATCTTTCTGGATCTCCTCTGTCCTGTTCTCCTAGCCTTGGGCCACCAGCCAGAGACCCTATGCTGGCAGACACCTCTGTCTTTGCTGGAGGCTTCTCTACCCCTGGCTCCTGGCTTGCAGCCTGCCGTACTCCTGGCCATCCCTCAGTGCCTGGTGGGCCCCTTGCTTGTCGCTGGAGAAGCTGCTGAACCCTGGCTGAGTGCAGCAGCTGCTCCCCGTGCCCCCTGCCGGTCGAAGCTGCTCTTATGTGTGCTTACGTGTGCCCCTGGGCCCCGGGTCCCCCTTCATGTCTACCACCCCAGGCTTCTGGGACCCACCCCCCTCAAGTCCCCCAGACACCCAAGTGTGAATTTGCTGTCTGGCCCACATGTCACCCGTGATGGAGATTCTGCGCCTGGATGTGCCGACCCCTGCTGCTGGGCGTAGCCCCCTGCAGCCTCCCGGGTGAGCGGACGCAGTGGCTTCAGGGCCCTGGGCACTGGAGGCAGAAGCCATGGTGCGTGAGTGGGTGTGGAACAGGACAGCGCCAGTGCTTGGGCGTCCTGTGGCTGCGGGTCTCGGGGTGAACGTTTTGTGGCGCACAGGGAGGCACTCCGTCTGCGGGTTTCTGTTTCCATCGCGGGTTTCTGTTTCCATCACCAAAGCCGACAGAGAAGACTCTCTGGCCGGTTTCCGGGGAGCCGCTCGCCTCGGGAGCACCGGTGCCGTCCTGCCCCTTTGTGCGTTCCCCACCCCGGGTATTTTTAGGGTCAGGCGACAGTTTGACTTATGCTTCCTGTGTTTACGATTCATTTTTGTACGCGCTGCACTTTCCGCCGCGTTATCAGATGGAAGGGGAATGATACGGGCTGTGGCTAGGAAGGGGTACTTTTCCATCACGCGCGGTGACATGTCCTTGTGCCGCTCGCAGGAATGACGCCCCAAGGGGTTCAGTCAGGGGAGCAGCAGAGGGAGAAGCAGACTCCCTCCCGGCTGAGCAGGGAGCCCGATGCGGGGCTGGATCCCAGGACCCTGAGATCATGACTTGAGCCAAAGGCAGACGCTTCACCAGCTGAGCCCCCAGGCGCCTCCCCACTGCTGCAGCTGCCTTAACAAAGCTCCGGAGGCCAGGGGCTGAAAACACACCTCCACTGTCCCCGGTCTGGAGGCTGGACGCCCCCGATACAGGCGGGGCAGGGCCGGCCCCCTCAAGGCCTCTCCTGGTCATGCAGACAGCCGTCTCCTCCCCGGGCCTCACGGCGTCGTCCCTCCGTGCCTGTCTGTGTCCTGGTCCCTCTTCTTATGGGGCCGCAGCCAGAGAGGAGCAGGGCCCAACCTGGTGGCCTCATTGACCTTGATCACCTCTCGGTGAGAATCTAGTCTCCAGATACAGGCCCGGCCGAGGTCCTGGGGGTCAGGCCCTGTGATTTGAATTTGGGGGGGGGGGGACATAGTCCAACCCATGATTCCTGTGTACAGTAAGCAAACCTGTCCCAGCGAGACGAGCAGCGACATCACGCCCCCCTCCCCGTGATAGGGCCTGTGGGCTTGTTCAGTGCTGGTGTGCTCCGCGGGCAGGAAGGGGAATGCACGCAGAGCCTGCTCCCCAGTTACCTTCCTACTGCGGGGGGTGGGGGTGAGCAGGCAGGTGACCCGTGCGCGGAGGGAAACACGGGGGACCCTGGGGGGAGAAGATGCTGGGGTGTCGGAGGAGAGGTGACCCAGAGGACAGTCCGGATGCTCGGGTCATAATCTGTGGGGCCCACGTTGTGCCGCAGCTCTGAACCCCCGGGGCTTTTGGATCCCCGAAATCCACATGGAGGTCACCCCGGGAGGAAGATGGTGCACGGTTCTGTTCCCCGATGCTGGCAGAGCACAGAGGGCAGGCCGCCTCCGCTCCGCCCACACGGGCTGAGGAGCACCTGTCCCCTCTTCCCTATGCCCCCCCATCTCCCTGCGAGCTGGGGGAGAGTTGTGCACTGTGGCTCTGCCCAACCCCCATGTGGGTTGCTCCCTCCTCCCCAGGAGGGTCGCTCCACGCACCCCTGCGCAGGGCCAGCCCACGGGCGAACCTCACCTCCGGGGAGCCGTGTGCAGGGAGTAGCTTCCGGGGCCCTTGCACACAGCCCGTGCACGCAGGCGTCGTCCTTTCCGCCCGGGAATGTGGCGGTAGCTGTGGCAGCAGCAGCCACTCGGAAAGGACGCGGAGGAGCAGACACGATGTTTGTAGGTTTACTGTCGACAGCAGCAGAGGTTCTCTCCAGGTTCTTGGGTTTGCTCTGGAAGTGGGGGCGGGGGTCGCTCCCCTGGGTCACATCCTCCTAGAAGGCCGCTCGCTCTGCGTGTGCTCCCCATTTTGATTTTCTGCGTGTGCGTGCAGACAGATTGGCTCCTTTCCTCCCCTGGGATGCGATGTGGAGGCCGGTTCGCAGAGATGACAGGGGCCACCTTTGCAGGAATTGGGCCGTGTGGGCTCTGAGGGGCCGGGACCTGCTGGGGAGACCAGGGCTCTATTTGTTGTCCCCTCAAGGCGGGGGGCTCGTGGGGATGCACTTCCTGGTGAGGCCGGGCAGCAACCAACCACTGTCTGACCACCAGACGCAGCCAGCCCGCCCCCCTTGCCCTCGCTCTGCACCCCCGGCTCCCCCATCACCCGGGTCCACCCCTCCCACAGGGCAGGGCCTCAGGTGCTCAGTAAACGTGCTGTCACCGGGGAGGAGGGCAGCCTTCGTGCATGCGACCAGGCTGTTATGTAAGCTCGCTGAGGAATGCCGTGGGCGCCAACGCAGCTGGAGCCTGGCCATGGTCCAGGGCCTTGATGGGCTCATAAACACTTTCCCGTCTGGCGTGCCCCGTCTTGCTGTCTCTGCAGTGCAAACCCTGTGGCCACTTACATTTTGTCCTCGTCGTTGTGAGGCTCTGTGAGCTCGCGCCCGTGACCTAACTTCTCCCTGGAGGGCACGGCGGCTCAGAGAGCCGCTGCAGACACACAGCACCATTGCCGATGCCCTCGTGCTCGGGGCCTTCTGGAAGCATCCTTCGCTCCTGTGTGGACTCTGGTCCTCTGGCGGGTGGTTCTTCCAGACCCCCGCGGGCCTGTCCCTGTGCTCCCTCGGACTTCCTGCGCATACACCCTCTCCCGTCCTGTGCCAGCCCTCTTCCGTGCCCGGCCTGGGTCTCGGTGCATCCCGGGGTCCTAGCTCTGTGGTGGCTGTGTGCTGGTCGGCAGCGGGCACCTGCTGACCTCTCCTTGGGTTTGGACGTGATCCCAATCTTTCAAAATCGTGGCCCATGTTGGTGCTCGCTGTGCAGGCGTCCAGACATCCGCGGGCGAGCTCTCCAGGTCTCTGTCCTCTCAGTGCATGGTTGCCGCTTATGCTCTGCGGATATGACTTCCTCGCGGCCTGTCCCGGCAGCCACAGGCCACCAGCAGCGGGGGTTGGGGGCATGAAGCTTCTTTTGCTACTCCTGTTAATAGCTGGGCATTCGGATGATTTGGGGGGAGAGGGAACGCTGCCCGCTGACCTCTGACCTGGGCGCAGGTGCTCCCAGGGCTTCGACCCCTTGGTCCCAGGTGCCGTTCTCTTGTCGCTGAGAGTCTGAAGCACAGACACCCCCGTGCAGTGTGAGGGTCAGGCCTGGATGTTCGCGCGGGCGCCGGTGGGTCGGTGCTCATCTGAGGGGCCGTTCCATCACGCTCGAGGACACTAGCTGTGCGCGGCGTGCGCTGTGGGGACCTCGGTCCCTGCGGGCCATGCTTCCATGTGCCCGCCACTCAGTCCCCTCGGGGGCCCCGGGCGGGTTTTTAGGCAACACAAAGAAGGTGAGGCTGAGCGGAACAGTGCGGCTTGTTGCATCAAGACTGAACGAAGTGGGGTTGGCCATGGACCTTCTTCCTTCCGACGCCCCCTCGCCAGAGGCTTCCAGCCTCCGACAACATAGCACGTGGTTCTCCTGCGTGTTGACCCAGAGTGAAGGTCTCATCCTCATCACAGAATCACGGGAACCCGCCGTGGCCTCCGAGAAGTCCATGTCCCTGCCGAGGACCTTCCCCAGGCGCGAGCGCTCCCCGCGAGCTGTAGCGTTCATGTCATACCCGTGTGCCCCGCCGTGGCTTCAGGGACAGCCTGGGGTGGACGGAGGTCATTCCTTTCCTGCAGGGGCCAGGCTGCGGCCCTTGGGTTGTTAGAGACGTGCATGTTCCAAAACGTGAAGGCGGAGGATGGCTGCGTTTTGGAGACTTGCAGACGCCAGGGGGACGAAGGGGACGTTCCGGGCCTCGGTCCCTGTAATCTTTACGAAGTGCTGTCGGTACTTGAGATCTTAAAGGGGGAATTCGGGACGCTCTTGTCCAGCAGGCACTGACAGTTCTTTCCACTGAGTGTGGAGAACGCGGTTCTGGCCCCTGACTGCCAAAGCTAGCCAGCCCCGCCGGCTTGGGTGGTGTAGGGTTCCGGCTCTACACGGGGTGTCAGGGACCCCGGGGGGCTCCCGGCAGGCGGGTCGATCCTGTCTCAGGGTCGGAGCTGCTGTATGGGCAGTGCTGCCCGGACCTCGTGCGTGGACGCGCCTGTGGTCTGTGTCTTCTGAAGACACCTGGCGTCCGTCCCCAAGGTGGGCAACTGGGCTGGGGTCGGCAGGTGCCACCCCATCTGTGGGAGGAGCAGCTCACTGTGCAGCACGCAGAGGTGTGCGGGGAGCCTGGGTGTCAGCCAGCATGCTGGGGAGAGTCCCACGGACACCCCGTAGGATAGTGTGCGTCCCCGCCGGGCGGCTGCTCTGTCAGTGAGCTCAGTCACTCCTCCATTCTGAGCCCTTGTCCTGGGGAATGTCTGCAGACACCAGAGTCACACTCGGCCTGGGGAGGTGACTGTGTCCCAGGGCAATCAGCCACGGATGGCCTGGGGAGGGTGACTTCCATCTCTGACCATCCATTGCCCCCGAGTGCCATGACCTCTGCCACCACCGCTTCTGGGCACTTGGTGGGGGGGCTGGGATTGGTGGCTCTGAGCCACCCTGTTGGGGGTCAGCTGTGATGAGTCACGGTGAGCTGCAGAGGGAGCCCCTTGGGTCCCTGTGGAAGGTAGGACCAGGCCTAGGGGTGCGGGGGAGGAGGAGCTGCCGCTTGGGAACCAACTGGAGGGGGAGCCTATTCATTGGGGGTGGGAGGAAGGCCCCAAAGACAGGGCTGTGCTGGGGGGTGGGGGCTGGTCTACCCAGCACTCGTGGTGCCCCTGGTTCCCCGGGGTCCTGCGCACAGACCCCAGCGGCCACGCATGTTGGGACCGCTCCTTCCTGCTGTGTGACAGTGGGGCCGGCCTGGGCTGCCTCCCACAGGATGGAGCTCCTGGTACTGTGGCTTCAAGCTTTGCTTCCCCCCGGCATTTAAGAAGTTTGGAGAACCAGACCGGTGTAAGCCCGTGTCCCCCCTTGTCCCCATGTCACCCTCAAGACAGACTCAGGCCTGTCCTCCTGGAGAGATGGGGGCACCGGAGACCTCCTCCCACCCTGGAGGGGTCTCCTCTGGGGTCAGTGGGGTCAGTGCAGGCGAGGGCTTGCGGCATGGGGAGGCACGCACAGCACGTTCTGGGAGGAAGCCCAGAGGTGGGCCTTGGGTTGGGCCCCACTGGGAGGTCAGAGACCTCACGGAGCCGCAGGAGGAGACGGCACACTGTTGGGAGCAAGTGCACCGCACTTGCCGCGTGTCCCCAGAATTCTTGCCAGCCGTGTGCCTGGGTCTCGGAGGCCGGAGCCTGGGGCCTATGTCCCCAGCAGCCGGCCCCGTGTTTGTCAGCACCGAACGCTCCCCGGACCGGCTGTTTACATTTTCTCCTGTATTTATCAGACCGTTTCCTTATAGATAGCACAGAGGTAAACAACCTCAGAGGGCGTGTTTCCCAGGGGCTTCTGGGGCTTGAGTTTTCCTCTGTGGGAGTGTCTGTCTGGTTGGCCGTACGGAGCCTTCCACTGGGGTGTTCTGCACCGCTGGGCTAGACCAGTGCGAGCGGCCGCTTCTTGTTGACCTTTCTGACGCACCAGACATTTGAGGCCCGTCTCTGGCCTAGAGAAGTCATGGTTGTGAGCGTAGCAGCCTCTGAGAGCCCCTGCCCCGGCCTCCAGCCTCCCCTCCCTTCTGGGCATACACAGTAGAGGGACCCGCTGCCCGTGCTCCGCTTGTCTGAGAACAGAATCCAGCCCGCTTCTGGCCTTGGGCCCCTGCGGACCCTGGAAAGGAGCCCCCAGTCCTGCTGTGGCCGGAAAGCGGACAGGGGAGGTTGTCGGCAAGCGTCCTCTCCTGCGAGCCCTCCCCGCAGCCCCCACATCCGTTTTCCCCTGGGCGGGGAAGGTCGCCACGTTAAGGTGGAAAATGACTCTCAGTGTCCCTGCCTGCCTGCCCTTCCCCGCTGGTGCCGAGTGCCCTGGGGGTGGGGGGGTGCATCTAAGCTGCACATGAGCCCATCACCCCTGAGGCCTGAGCCACTCCCAGGGACCCAGGGCACCCCCAGCCCCGGGGCTGCGGTACCACAGCCTGGGCTCACATCTCCCCCAAGGTGCTTCTGGGGGCAGGTCTCAAGTGACATCCAGGACATGGGACGAACAGGCTTGGGGATTAAATGCCGGGGCCTCACCCACCCTCCCCTTAATCCGGGGCCTCACCCACCCTCCCCCCCGTCCCCTCCTTATGTCTCTCCCCAACCCCGTGTCTTCCTCACTCTTTACGTCATCACCCACACATACTCATTGGACATCCCACAGATGGTAACGACCGTCTGCTTCCCGTGTGAAGACAGAGGGGTTTTAACTTGAAACACAGACAGTTCAGACTAGGGGAACATCCTCTCCATGGGGAGTTCTTAGAGCCCAAAAACGGGGCCATAGGACTCCATCCGAAGCAGGTTCCCATGTGCTGGTCTGACAACCCAGGCCATGCCCTTCCTGGGAGCAGGTCCCGTGGGAGCACGGAAGCAGGGGTCTCTCGGAGGGGGCTGGCCTGCACCCATCTGTCCATCCCTCCTGCTCAACAGCTGGCCCTTGGCCTGCCCCTCTCCACCCCAGGTCAAGTGCTACCACAAGAAGTACCGCTCGGCTACCCGCGACGTGATTTTCCGCCTGCAGTTTCACACGGGGGCCGTTCAGAGCTTTGGACTCGTGTTCGGAAAGGAGGATCTGGACAACGCGAGCCAAGGTGGGGCCACGGCTGATGGGGGTGCGGGGGGCGGTGGCCGCGGGTCCTTGGTCATTTCCGTACCTGTTCAGCCCCATGCCCCAGACGGTGAACCTGCGTGCTGCGCAGTACCGGTCTTTCGGAACGCTGAGCCCTGGTCCACAGAAAATTCCGGGAAAGCGGTGGAACTTTGCCACCGCGGGGACATGGGCGCCATCCGGGTGGGGTTGGAAGCACAGCGTTGTCCGTGCTTTTTGGCCACTGAATCTCTGAGCTCGTTGACATGTGATTTTTTTTTCTCAGATGACCGCTTTCCCGATAATGGCAAGATTGAGTTGCTTTTCTCCGCCACTCCCGAGAAGCTTAAAGGTAGGCGGCGTGCCGAGTGCCGGGGCGCGGTGCTCACCTGGTGGGGTGGAGGGTCCTGTGGGGTCTCCGTCCAGTCTCCCGCTTTTGTGCGTGTCAGGAAATTGCCGTAGGAGTTTTTTCAAAGCAGGCTGTCTTCCAGGGGGTGGGAGTGGTTGGGAGACAGCAGGCCAGGCTGCATCAGCAGGACCCCAGGAACAGTGAGAGCTTGGTCCCTGGAGGTCTGTCTGTCTGGGAGATCATGCTGAATGTTTACTTCTCCCCCAACGAAGAATCGAGTGTTGTTGGAGAGGATTGGAAGTACAGTGGACGGCAGATGTTTATGTGCAAAGCAGGTTCTCCTTTCTTCTAAAAAATGCCCTGAAGGAGAGATCTTGTCCTTTTACCGTCAGGGCGAATGGCTCTTTGGTACAGCGAGATCCATATAGGGGAAAGTTTTGCTTTTGTTGCTGGGGACAGTAGGCCCCTCCTAGTGAGATCAGTGTCCTAATTCAGTGAATGGTTAAGGGCAAGGCTCATGAGGTCAGAGCCCCACAGCCTCCCCAGAGTGTTGGCAGGTGGGCACGTGTGTCTGCGAGCCTGGAGTGGCCAGAGCACCCGCGTCCCCTCTGCTCCCTGCCCACCTGACTCTGGTCTCGACCAGGCTGTTGAGAGCAGTGCATGATGCTGTGAACGCCCCTGGGCCCGTGGGGGCAGGTGTGGGGGTCTCGGCGCTGGCTGCCGGTGCTTGTGCCTGGGATGCTCGTGCCTCATCATCCGGGCCGATGTGCCACCACGTGCCTGCCCTGTGACCAACACCTCCTCCACGCAGGGTGTGAACACTTGCGCAATGACCATGGCGTGATCGTGGACTTCAACACCGCAGACCCTCTGATCCGCTGGGACTCCTATGAGAGCCTGAGCGCGGGGGGAGAAGGTACGTCTGGCTGCCGCCGCCTGGGCCAGGGAGGGGCGGAGACGGTGGCCTGCTAACCGTCTGCTCGGGATCTGCAAGCTTTCCAGAAATCCTGACTTCTTTCGGGGTCCAGAGCGCCCCTCCCCAGTGCTGTGGTTTGGGGGAGCCTGTGAAAAGCAGGCTTGGGGATTTGGGGTGGCACAGTGGGTGTGGCCTCGCTGGGCTGTGGCCGGGCTGCTGTCCTGCACCCGGGAGCTCCCTTGGCAAGAATGTATGGGCTCGTGGAACCGCCTCACCTGCCCCGTTCACCCTCAGGATGGACACCTCGGGCCCTGGTGCTGTCACGAGGGCGGAGAGGCTCTGCCGGGCTCCCCCACAGAAGAGACCTCACACAGGACCAAGGAAGGATGGGGGCCTTCTCCCCGGCCAGCAGGAATAGTCCCCACCCCACGCCATGGTGGGGCCTGATTTGGGAGAGAAAACCACCTTTGTCAAACTTGTTTCCTCTTGATGTACACTAGCCAGAAGCAGGTGTTGCCGAGACACCTCCCCCCGACCCTGACGTCGTGGGCCACTGGCCTGCAGGGTCTCCGGGGAGGGACATCTGGTGTGCGTGTGACCGAGCAGTTCCTGTCTTCATGGGGGTCAGTCACGCCTCTCCTCCTGGGTCCAGGGTCCTGGCGGGCAGTGGGGGGGTGCCTGCTGTCTCCGTAGCATGCGTGGTTTGCCCTGTCCCAAGCAGAGAGCCGTGGGGGACACACTGTGGACGTCACGTACCCCGTCATGTTTCTCCCTTACAAGAGCCAGAAACCATGACACACGCAGAGTGGTTCCTGAGAGACTGGCCGGGGGCCCATCAGTGTTCACAGGTGCAGCTGGCCCGGGGTCATGGGTCAGAGATCACGCAGGGCAGCCTGAGGGAGATAGGGCTTCCGTCCCAGCCCGCTGACCCCAGAGCTCCTCTGGGCAAGTATCGTTCGGCCACGGTCTCCCCTTCCCTCACTGGTGCCCGGGCCACAGGAGGCCTCGGAGAACAGAGTCTCAGGGTCGGGCAGTGTGAGCTGAGGGGGTTCGTTAGGGCCGATACCAGCGTCTCCTGCGCTGGGCTGGCCGGCCTGGGGCGCTGCTTCCTGGGACTGGCCGGGCAGCCCCAGGCATGCAGAGGACAGGGACCATCAGGGAGAGCTGGCCCAGCGCGGCCTCTTACACCTGCTGTGCTCCTCTCCATCCACTGTCCATTCTGTTCCTTACTAACCCGCACCTTGCTGGACTGGGCGTGCGAGCCTGCCCCCAGGTGCTGGAACTCGGGGATCGGCTTCTCCGCAGAAGCAGTGGGTGGTGGCCCGTGGCGTCCTGTTGGGAGGGCCACCGGGAGCAGTGGGGGGGGGGGCATTGACCACCTTGTGGGGCTGCCACCCCCCACTCTCCCTGACACTGACTTAGCGAACACTGGCCTTTGCTCCTGGGTGGGTGGGGTCTTGTGAACCTCGCGTTGCCACATTTTAGTAAGCTCACGAGTGCGTAACTACATCACCCCTGCAGCTCCGTCCAGACACACCGGACCTAATCCGTCCTGTGGACCCCGTGAGCCGCCTCGGCCGGCAGCACGGAACTCAGGCGGGAGCCAAGTGTCCCTGATGCACAGATGTTCCATGTAAAGCACATTGTGACCTTCTCCTGCTTAGGACACCAGACAGCCCTTGAGGACTACTTTTGGGGGTCATTTTAAACAGCAAAAATACCAACAAAAATAATGGAAATGCGAACACTGACGTGCCATAGGACTGGAGGGGGCTCGTTTATGGTGTGGGAGCTGGGAGCACACACGTGGGACGGCTCTGAAGCGGGGCCCCTCTGCGCGCCTCAGTGAGTGATGGTGAGAATGCCACGAGCTGCTCTGGTCTGGGGTTCGACGTAACGGTGCTCGGTGAGTGGGTGGATTTGCAGACGTGGAGCCCACGTATGGCCACTGACTCTACCTGCTGTCTTTGTTTTTTTGAAATCCTCCTTTCTTCCGCGTCTCCTGTGGTGACTGGGACCGTCCCATCCGGGGGAGCGTGGGTCGCTCCGCTGTGCCTCCCACCTCTCCACGGTAGCTGTGTGGCCTTGAGCAGTCACTTGACCTCTCTGAGCCCTTCCCCGCTCTGCACAGGGAGTCGTCGTCAAGCCAGGGGCGCTGAGTAGACATGGGCCATGGACCCCCGACAGTGCTGCAGATCACAGGGCCCCGTAACAATGTTGCTCCTCCTTTGGACCCCGGGGCTTGGGGACGACCTGGCCTGGCGTGGGGTCGGTGAGGGTTGGGTACCCCCAAGGTGGCTGTGGGAGGGCACGTGGATCCCATCTCTCCCTGCACCGTCGGACGGCCACTGCGGCGGGGTGAGACCGGAATGCACCAGGGCCTGGGGTGATGGGCTGTGGTGCCCTAGACCCTGCTGACTTTTCCATCACCGTCATCCCAATGTCGCTCAGCGATCAGTGAGTGCACCGTCCCTAAATGTCACCGAGCATCACACGGACAGGACTCCCTGAGTGTGGAGCATCACCCGCCCCCCAGGGACCAGTGATGGCGGAGCTCAGTGCCGACAGCCAGGGGGCTCTGTGCGGGGTCAGGAGGCATCTCGCTGCAGGGTGTGCAGAGCTGGTCAGGGAGCCGCATGGCTTGTGTTCCCGATCCAGCGACGACAGTTGGTGCTGCCGTTTCGGAAGTGGATTTGAAAGCTTTCCTGCTTGGAAATCGTGGTTCGGTGTTAATGTGTGGAAACCAACGCAAGTGTGGACCCTTAGTCACTTCACCAAGGAGGGTCCGCTGCATCTGGCAGACGAAGTGGCAGGCGGCTTGGCCGGAGCAAGATGGGCGGGGCCCCTCATCGGCACAATGGACGCACCGCCCGCCAAGCTCCCAGGGCTGGGTGCCTCATCGCTGTGTACCAGCCAGGAACGTCCCTTCGCCGCACACCCCGGAGCTCAGGTGCGTGCTGGGGTCCTGCGACAGTGTCTGCCCCCGGACATCCTGCTTGGACCTGGGAAAGCACCTGCCCTTCACGCTCCTGATTCCAGGCTCCAGCCTCCAGCCCACCTTTCAGGGCTGATCCCGGGACCCCAAGAGTTCATCTGCCCCAGAAAACAGGCAGCAGACAGGAAGGAGGACTGTGTGCTGACACACTCGTCTTACCTGAAGAACAAGACTCTCATCTCTGTGCTCAGAACCGAGGGAATGTCCTGTGGGGGTTCGCTCGACACCGGGCTGGATCCCATCACCAGAATGCACACCATGTCGGAGGCAGTCGAATGAGTGACAGCCGGGCACGAGCTGTCTCGGCCCTTTGAGCCCACGGTTTTGCTAGCCCTGGTGGCATCTGAGAAAGGCCGTCAAGATCCAAGTCTGACTAAGTTTGTAGGCGGCAACTCACATGAATGCCCCTGGGACGGCTGAGCTCCTGGAGCGGCTTCACCCTGCACATGGGACAGAGGCTCAGCCGGGTGTGGCTGGGGTTCTCAGCCCACCCCCGGCCCCCGCCTCACAGCCTTGGACCCGGGTGTGCTCAGAGTCCTGGATGCGCCCTGTACTGTCCTCCGCATCCCCCGCCGTCCGTGACTGAAGGGACATCATGCCTGCCCACCGATGCTGCACCTGCTGACATGACCTGGCACTTCCTGCCCGGCCCCGCATCCTTCCTGGGAGTGCGGTGTTTGGACGCTGTCATGGGCGCCCTGCCTTGGGGGCTGGCAGCTGAGCTGTGACTGCTGGTGGGCTTATGACCAACGCGTATTTCGCGAGGTTAGGGGGTGCTGACCTCTCAAAGGATGGCCGGGGCATCTGCTACGGGGACGGGCAAGCCACCTTTGGAATGTCAAAGGCCCAGACTCTCGGGTGGGATTCTGGCCCGTGAAGGCTGGCGTCAGTGATCCTGGATTTCTGCGTGGGAATTAACATCGAGGCGGTAAGTGAAGGCAGAGTCATTCAGCTTTCAGAAGCCAAACCCCAAAACCTGGTAATTAAAGGAACACACTAGCCTGGAAAAAACCTGGAAGGTGGGAGCGGCCCTGCCCACCATCTCCCGGACAGCGCATCCTGTGACGTCCGCGGGTGTGCGATGCACGGGTGCCTACGCGAGGCGTGGTGACGGCTTTGTCCCCCGTCCCCCTTCTGGACACTCCTGCCGACAAGCTGTTACCAATCACATCTCATCGATTCCCGCGTACCTTCTCTTCCGTGAGCCTCAGCTGGGCGAAGGCGGTGCGCACGTCAGGCCCGGAGGCGGCCTTCTGTGTCTTCCATGGGGAGACCCGGTCTCTCACCTGCCAGGTACAGGAAGGGCGCCCCTTTCTCAGTGGCCTCCACCCAGGGCCTGTGGGGGCGTGTTGGCTGTGTCGGGGACATTTCAGCGAGGCCACCTGCACTGGGAAAGCGGGTCGGGTCTCACTCCATGTTTGGTAAGCAGAGCAAGAGCCTGAGTGGGGCCGGGGCTGGGATGCATGTGTGTCCCCCCGGGTGTTGCCAGGTAACCCGGCTCCAGCCATGCGTGATTCCTCTTGGCCGTGGCCTTGACGGGGGGAGAGGGACGGTGTCCTTGGGCACAGGCCGCCTGTCCGGCAGCTCTAGGCTCTCCAGCAGGCATGTCCCTGGCCGTTCCCTTGCCCGGACCCTCTCTGCCCGCCGTCCCTCCCCTGCCTTCTGGATCTGTCATGTTGGGGATTCTGCGTGGAGCCCTACTCGGAGACCAGGTTCTGCCGTTGACAGCTGGAAGCCAGGGCCCTCAGGGTTGTTTTGCGACAATGCAGCTTTGGAATTGGATTTAAATTTCAATAAACAAGGGGCATCTGGGTGGCTCAGTCATTAAGCATCTGCCTTTGGCTCAGGTCATCATCCCTGGATCCTGGGATCAAGTCCCACATCAGGGTCCATGCTCAGTGGGAAGCCTGCTTCTCCTTCTCCCACTCCCGCTGCTGTGTTCTCTCTCTCTCTGTCAGACAAGTAAAAACTTAAAAAACAAAACAAAACAAAACAAAAAAAACTCTCAACAAACAAGGTTTTTACACACACAATTGCACGTTATCAGGCTTTTATTTCCACTGCCAGTCCAAGGACAGAGGGCATGGCCGTGTTTCATTCTCTTCTCTTTCTGGAAGCTGCCGTCGGGCAGGGCAGAGGGCGGGAGGCGGAAGCGTGAGACGATGTGTCTGTTCCTGGAGTTGCGTTTACCATATCACGCCCGGACCGCAGAGCATGTGGTAGGCCTGGCAGCCAGACACTTCTGAGAACTGGGCTCATCTTGGTGGCAGTGTGTGACCCTGCGTCAGCCATGGGGGCTGCAAGGGACCCTAAGATTGCTCAGTGCGTGAGCTGGGGGCTAGCACCAGGCCCCCCTTGAACGGAGAACAGAGCTGGGGGGTGGTTGTCCCGGTCACTGTTCCAGGCAGCTATGTTCCTAGGAGGCCCTTCTCTGTGGGGACGCCTGGCATGTGGGTGACCGGGTGGCAGGTGTGTCTGTTCGGGAGAGGAGGCTGGTGTCAGACCATTGGGGGCTGCAGATGGGCAGGTGCAGGGGCCAGGAAAATGGGTCCTGGTGGATAAGCAGAAGGCATATGGATGGACCCCGGTGCACGGCGGGGTTCCCTGCACACACTCAGTGCTCACCTCGCTGAACAGGCCCCGGACGGTGCTTGGCAGCCCCGGGAAGTTTTCCTCCCAAAACTGAGAGGTGGTGCACTTTTAGTTGTTTTACGTTCACGTAGCAGTGGCTTGTTCACAGCCCGATGTAGCCCTGGTGTCATGGTCCCTGTCGTCATGGTCCCTGGGACGTCGCTGCAGGACATAGGGATCTTCCGAGTCCTGATGGAATTACGCTGAGGGCGGTCACCCTGTGACCTGTGACCTGTGTTGGATCACTATTGAGTGTGACACTCTCGTTACCCGGCGTCGTGCTTGGTGCCCTTCGACCAGGTGTCTTGGACGTGTGGCTTCGGTCTCGAGACTGCTGGAGACATTTTGGTGCTTTGCTTTTGGACGAGGATCAGGCCCCAGTGAGCAACGCGTGAGAGCAAGGAAGCATCCCTGAAAGCTTCTGTCGGGGCTGGTTGGGGCCTCCCTGAGGCCTCCCATGGGCGTCTCTCTGTATCCCACCTGCAAGGGGCCCCCCAGCCTCCTGTGCCCCCCGCCAAGGGCTTCATGAGATCGTTGGGAAACCCACGGAGTCTTCCCCGCACTAGTCATGTGATCCCGTGTACAGAGTCACAGCTCTGGTGACACTACAATGTCGGAGGCCTTCACAGACGCTGAGCCAGCCGCTGCCTTCGGTCCACACCTCAGCAGGGCCTCAGAGACCACGTCGTTGCGGGAGACGTGGGCGCGGATGGCCTGATGGGCTCCGTGTTGTCGAACCCTCTGGTGGGAGTGCTGGGAAGTCATGGCAGGTTGACCACAGCGTGGACACCGCGAGTCAGGCGGGTGCGGTCACCCCACGATCACGAAGGCCTGCGGCGGCTCGTCTGGGAAGCACCAAGAGCGCCCACCCTGGGCCGCGCACAGGAGGACGGCGAGTGGCGTGGAAGGAGCTCTTGGTTCTGGACATGGGATGGGTGTGCAGGTTGTGTCCTCCGACCCAGCAAGGCCCCAAGCACTCCGGAGACGTGCAGCTCTGATTCCTTTCTTTTGCACATTGTCCCTTCTGTGACACACGGGGTCCGCTCCTGCGAGGGCAAGGGGGTCGGTCCGTGTCCTCCTTGCGCCCCATCGACCCGGCCTTCTGGCTCAACAACAGTGCATTACATCCCTAACAAAAGGGATCCTTTCTCCCCGGTGAGAGCCGGTTAATGGGAGGTGGGCGCTGCCCTGTCGGGGCTGCCCACCCGGCAGGGTCCCTCCTCGGGCTGACAGAGCGCCCACACGGGTCAGGGCTCTGATGGGACTGTGATGGTCTGCGCGGGCCATTCTGCCCATTTACAGAGTTGGAGCGGGAGGCCCCAGCGTGAGGCCCCAGCACAGGGCTGCGCGGCGAGGGTGGGGCGTAAACCGGGGTAGCAGGTGTGGATCCCGGGAGGGGAGGGGTGGAAGGAACGGGAAGAGGCAGGATGTGCTCTGTGTGATGAGCCCCGGGGAGCTCGAAAGGGAGAAACAGCCTCGGAGAGGAAGGAAGTCGGGCAGGGATGTCCCCGCCGACAGTTTGAGGAAGGCATGGGATGCTCAGGTGGTGGTTCGTCCGTGGCATGGGCGGCGGGTTTGGAAGGCTGAGGTCTGGCTGAGTGGCTCCTGGGAAGCCTTTTCTCCGCCTCCTCAACCTCCAGAGTTCAAATTTCACTCAACCTGATTGCGCGAAACCCCGCCCTTGTGTTTACATTGCACTGGCCTTTTTGGAGGAATCCAGTCAGGGAGTCCCAGGCTTGGCCCAGAAGCTCTCGCTCCCCAGAGAGGGCAGCCGGAGCCCTGCGGGGAGGCACACCTCCCCGCCCCACCCCCCGCGTGCACGGGATGCTGCTGTTCTGGGGGTGAAGGTTTTGTGCGTGGGAGAGCGGGGCTGCCAGTTGCAGCCTGGGCACACTGCTGGGCTGTCGGGAAGGACGGTAAGTGGGGAGTGTGTGTGCCTGTGTTGCACACGTGTGTGTGTGTGTGTGTGTGTGCGCGCGCGCCCGCGCACGCACGGCCTCTGCAAGGCTTCCTAGACCTGCATCAGAGCCCAGTGCTTCTGGGAGACTCGCAAACCAGACCACTAGAGGCACGGACGATGCTCCCGGGGAGATGGGACCTCCAGGGTTTAAGGATCTGTGGAGTGCCAGGCCAGCTCCGGGAAGCCGGTTCGCGGAGGAGAGCGTGCCTTGTGTGTGTGTTCTCTGGGAGCGGCAGGCCATAGTGGTTTGGAAGGGGGTTCATGGCTGGCTGGCCCATTGAGCTCTGATTTGGCCACGATTGCCTGTTCTCCTGGCCCACTGGGTCTGGAATGTGTTTTCGTGGTTAGGAGTGCCCGCAAGGGGCCAGGTCAGAGGCTGCCCAAGTAAGTGCCCTGGACATGCCAGGTCCATGCTGGGGGGTTGGCAGGGAGAGGTGCTGTGTGTCGTGGTTGGGGGGTGGGCTGCTGCGTGCCCCAGTGCCCTGTACCACACTGTGCTGAGCCTAGCCTGGGGACAGGTGGGAGTGCCCTCAGTCCTGGTGGCCTCCTCCGCTGCTGAGAGCCACTGGGCGCGGTGGGCGCGCCCCTTCCCGGAGAGGCACTTCTGCTCAGACTTCCCGGATGGAATGCTTTGCTCCTACTCTCTCTCTCTCTTGCTTTTCCCTCCTACTCTGGGTTTCTCCAAGAATTTACAGCCTGCCTTGTTTCTAGGGAACGTTTGGCCAGAGCTCATCTTGGCTCCGGAGGGAGCAATTTCCAGCAGCCCGGCTCAGCGGGCGAGGTGCCCCTGCCTTCCTGCGGCGGGCGCCTTCCTGCCTGGCGGTTCAGGGGGCGGCTCTGGGTCTGGGAGCCCGGCAGCGCTCGGTCTACAGGTGACAAGGATCACCCTGAGAAGCCCCCAGTTCGGGGATGCAAGTATTTCGGGGCCCCAGTCTCCTTTCATGCCCTTGAGGGTCCCTGCATCTTTTGCTGCTCAGAAAACAGAAACCAGGGTTGAGGCTCAGGGAGGCTTCCTTCTCACCCTGGAGCATATCGGAGTCGCCGAGGGTCTGCTCTTGGGGCCAAGAGGTCGTGTTCTCCGAGGCCCAAGTGTTCTCGATTTACTCTGGAATGAGAAGTAATTCAGTACAAATGCAGGGCAGTCTTTAATTAGCACAGGATGCAGGATGCTATTGGAGTAAAATGAAAGCAGACCTCGTTTCGGGAGAGGTTTACAAGGGCCGCAGTGTTGCACGCCCAGAGGAGAGACAGATCTCTGCGTGGGTGACTTGGGGAGATAATGACGCCCGCCAGCACACTCTGGGAAGGATGCGTTCCTGGCCAGGCTCTTCTCTCACTTGGGAAGAGCAGACCCTCAGTTCCCCCTGCCCCTCCCCCCCAAGGAGGAGGACATTTCTGAGATCACCCACATCTCCCCTCCAGCCCAGAGGGCGCGGGGGTCCCCCACGTGCTCACCCCCTCCAGGTGGGCTTGCTGGGTGACAGAGTTCTCTAGGCCCCAGAGGCTGGAACCTGGGTGCACTGTCTGCACAACGCAGAGGACCCCGACACACTTGTCTGACACCAGAGGTGGGGACACAGGCAGGTGTCCGTGCAGGGTCCATTCTCAGAAAGCTGGGCAGACCATCGCCGCCACTGTAGCTGGTAGTCAGAGCCCGGGCAGCAGGTGTGGGAGATGGGGTCCCTAACGATCTGGCCAGGGGACGCCGTGTTACAGCTGCCGAAAGCTCGGGCTAGCTCGAGCCGTGCCCAGGCATGTGCGGGACAGTCGACGCTGGCAGTCTGGATGAGGTTGGATGAAGGCTTATAAAACTTTGGGAGGAATTATTCTAAAAATCTAGCTTTTACTTTAGATTTCTATGAAGAATCTGTTTTTCAACTTTATTCCCGAAGGACAAGATCAGTTGAGCTGAGTTACGCCTTCTCCTTAATCCAACATGCTCTTACTCCCCAGCCCCTGAGGAGGCAGGCCTGGAGTGTGGCAGATTCCAGAATCCGTCCCCAGGGCAGGAAGGGGGTGTGCAGGGACGGAGTGTGGCAGATTCCAGAATCCGTCCCCAGGGCAGGAAGGGGGTGTGCAGGGACAGTGTTCACCTCTGTGTTGGCCTCAAAGGATATCCCCCTCTGTGATTTCTGGGTGGCTCTCCTTGAACTTCCCTTTGCTGGGTCACTTCTGCAGAGATAAGGAGAGTGAGGTCAGAGAGGTTGAGTAACTCACCCGAGATCACACAGCTGTGGTCAGAATTTTTAATCAGGACCTGAGCCCAGGTGCATTGTGGCAGAAAGCCTAGAAGGAGGTGGAGATGTGCTTATAAATCACTCCGAAAGCAAACCCCAAGCACGCTTTGTGGCACGAGGAGGGCACCGAGGGGCCCCAAAGGACAGTTATCTTTAGGAGAGAAGAGTTCTGAGCACATAGTGCGGTCTAGGAGGAGGAATGAAGGTCCCAGAAGAGAGGCTGGGGGTGGGAGCCGTAGCAGGGTGGGCTCATGGTGCAGTGACCCCTTTCCATCCTGATTTCAGAGATGGGTTTGACCCAGGCCTACCTCGCCTCAGGTAAAACGAACTCTGTTCAGCCTGCACAGGGCTTTCTGTCCCCAGACTCCTACCACAGCCAGAATAGGGCACATACCTGTGCCGAGTGCCCTGGTGCCCCTCGGTGCCTTCCCTCTCTGCCCCAGAAGGTCAGGCAGGAGCAGGCCGTGTGCCTGACAGCGCCTGGAGGTGGATGCAGGGAGGGGGTCCTTTTCTCTCCTTCCCTGGGAACCCTGCACGGGGCCGGTGGGGACATGGCAAGGAGGCAGTTGGTTTGGCTGTGTGGCCTGAGTGTGTCACTTGGAGGGGAGCTGGAGAGCACCATGTACCCCCAGCGGGAGGCAGCCCCAGCCATCGGCTGTTGTCCCCAGCCAGGGGCTGCCATCCCCAGCCAGGGGCATCAGGGAAGGGAGGAAGCCTTCCTTTTCTCAGGGGCTCCGGGCACCGCGGGAGGGAACAGGTCTCACAGTCTGCCTGGGTGCCCGCCGCTCTGCAGCCTGCAAAGGGGACACGGAACTGCCACCGCCAACCCAGCAGCCATGGCACAGGGGACTCAGCGGCCCGGGGGCCAGGTCAGGAGCTAGGGAGGGAAGCATGGTGTGAGGAGGGAGTGCCGTGTGGGGGGGAAATTGCACAGAAAACATCCAGGCGAATTCCTTTCCTAAATTAAATTGCTCATTTCACCGAGGCAGCTGGTCTGCTGTAGGATTCCAGTGTCTTCAAGGAATGGCAGGCATGGACTTGGGGAGGGGACAGAGGTCAGGGTGCGTCCCAGATGCCCTACAGGCTCTCTGAGCCTCTGTTCGCATCTGCAAAACAGGTTTTCCAGTTCCTGCTTCACAGCTTTGGGGGCATCACAGGAGCCCCGCACATCGGGCCTGTGTCTTCAGAATGTCCCACATTTGCTGGAGGACATCTCTGCATCTCTTTCCTTCTGCGGACACAGCCTCCCCCAGCAGCAGCCAGCCCTGGACACATGTGCCTGCTGGCATGGAAGACTCGCAGGGAGGACCCTGTTAGCTCTTCTGAGATGAGAACCAGCTTTGTAAGGGAACCTGACGGGACAGTAGAGGGCGAGGCTCATAGTCAGTACGCAGGAGACAGAGGAGGGTCCAGGGAGCCCAAGCACCTGTCACGTTTGTTCTGTTAGAACGGATGTCCGTTGGAAGCAGGGCTGCGTGTGGCGGAACCAATTATTACAAGTCAGTTCTACGCTGTTTTGGCCTCAGAAGGGGCTGGTGCCTGGAAGGAGGCAGGGTGGGTCCCTTTGACTGGTTTTTGACAGGCCTGTGCGCACAGGTGGGCGTTGCCTGATCTGTGCGGAGCCAGGATGGGAAGGAGAGTTTCCTTCTCTCTGTCCATCTTCTGGTCTCCCCCATTTTCTTGCAGTCTTTTCCTAGTGCTTTCAGAGGCCTGCTCCCTCCTGGCGGGAACGCCCCCTCTCAAGGTCAGGTGGGGGTGGGCGGGGCTGGGGCACTGCCCAGGCAGCCCTTCCGTGGTTTCTTCCTCCTAGTTCTTTTCCACTTGATAAGCTGCCCTGCTGTGTCATGCACGTCTAATCAGAGCCGTGTTTACGTTCGTTTGATTTTTAACTAGTCCCTGGCTGCGGGGAAATCATTACCAGGCTACGCCTTCGCCTCATTTTGAAAGGAGCCGGGGTTCTGGCTGAGAAGGGAAAGGTGACACGGAGGGGAATGACGCGGGGAGGACCACTGAAAGCTCCCCTCCCGGTTCCCCAGCAGAAAAGCTGCAGGAAGAGGAAGCCCCCGGCTGCACCTTCTAAAATTCAATGTCCTCGCCCCCACTCCGACCCCACAGGGGGCCACTCTGTAGCAGCTGGGTTTGGACATGGTGCAGAGCTTCGAAGCCTGGAGCCTCCTTCCCTTGGGCGCCGTACCCTCCCTAACCCCTCCCCCCCACTCCCCCAAACCCCCCACCCCCTGGGGTCGGTGGCAGCAGCAAGACACCAGCCACACAGGGGACCTGGAACCACAGCCGGAGTCAGGGCTGTGCCTGGGCCCTGGGGTAATACTATTCCCCTTTCTTTTCCAGACCCCTGCCACCCCAAGGGGCCCTCTGCCATCACTAAACAGGAGTGTCCCTAAGGATTGAGCCAAGCTCCTGGGGGGCTGCGGATGGGGTGGGGGCGGGCTCCTGATAGTTTCCGGGGTAGGGTTCTGCAGGCAGCTGTGTGGGGCCCTGGTTGCATTGTTGACTTCGGGTGTCGGAATCATGGCAGCTGCGCTGGGCAGGTGAGCGGGTCCTTACCCAGGTGCTGCAGCCCCATTCCTGCCTGTGGTGCAGGTGGGAAAGACCCACTTGCTTGGAAGCCTCTGCCGGGCGTGTCTGAGGGGAGGGAGGCGGGGCAGTGGGCGGGTCTGAGGGGGGGGAAGGCAGGGCAGTGGGCGGGTCTGAGGGGGAGGGGAGGCGGGGCAGTGGGCGGGTCTGAGGAGAGGAGGCGGGGCAGTGGGCGGGTCTGAGCGAGGGAAAGCACTACTGTTGGGAGGATGGTGGGGGGACTTGAGTAGCAGAGATACCTTGCCATTGTTTAGCACCCGATGCGTGCCCCCCTCTTTGCCGCACCCCTGTGCCAAGGCCTGGCGACCTTTGGGCGACCCGGGGGCATATCTGGTCCCTCTGCCTGCCAGTGGGCCAGCTGTACCTTTTTTTTTTTTTTTTTTTTTTTAAGATTTTCCTTATTTATTTGAGAGAGAAAGCATGAGAGGGGAGAGGTCAGACAGAGAAGCAGACTCCCCGCCGATCAAGGAGCCCAATGTGGGACTCTATCCCAGGACTCCAGGATCATGACCTGAGCTGAAGGCAGTTGCCCAACCAACTGAGACCCCCAGGCGCCCTGGGCCAGCTGTACCTTCACTGCGTGTGCGTGCTTTGGCGTGTTGGAGCCTTGGTTTGGGCGACCTCGGTGCCCCTGCAGCCTTGCTCTGTCTCTGCAGACCAGCCCGCTGATCTCATGGTGGGGGTGGTCGCCGCTTGCAGGAGATTGGGGGCCCTGGGGCTGTGGACACGCCTGCCTTCATGCTGTGTGGCTGTGGGTTTGTTTGGGCTGGTTGGTTTTAAGTTCTTTTGCCCACTGAGGTAGAGGAATCTTCTAGAACAGCTCCTCAGTCTTCCCTGGGTGTGAACGTGCTAGAACATTGGCTTTCTTGGTTATTTGTTGCCCACTGGGTACCGGAGTCTGTTCCCTAATTTTAGGGATGCCACAGGTTCCCAACCCCCCAGCCCAGCCAGAGGCTGTGATCTTGTGGGGGATGCAAATGGTCCCTAACACACGCTCAAAGCTGCAGTGTCTGAGTGTGGGTGTGTGGCAGATGGAACACCTCCCTGAGAAAGGATGGTCAGGGAGGCCCGGCAGAGGAGGGGAGGGAGTGAGCCAGGACAGAGAGCAATGGAGGCAGAGAACAGCAAGAGCAAAGGCCCTGGGGCAGGTGCAGGTGTGCGCCTGCTGGGGTCTGGAAGGAGCAGGATCAGGCGGGAAATGAGGTCCTGAGGGAGTGTTGGGCTCCATCCACCAGGGACAGAGCTCTCCTCAGGGATGCAGCCCGCTGGCCACCTGTACACCCGTTTTCTCTTTCCTCTAACCGCACTAAGAGGTGGGATTAATCACTCCACTTCATAAGGAACCAGGGGCTGGAGCCGTCTCAGTGCCAGCTGAGGGCACAGAGCGTAAATGCAGAATGGGAACGTGGGTGTCGCATTCTTCCCACTGGAAAACCAGTCCTGTTCCTTCTTGCAAGGTGGAAAGCCCTGCTCAGAGTACAGAGTGGGGGCCAGAGGCCCCTTCCCTCGCCCCATGGCCGAGACATTCCCACTCCCTGAGATCACAAGTGGGTGCGTCTCTGGGCACATCCCATGCCTTTGGGAGAGTCTGAGCTCCTACAGAGGGACCTGCAGGCCTGGGCGGGTCTGTCTTGGGGCGTCAGGGATGCGGGTCCTGTTCCTTTCCTCTAGCTGTAATGTGCGTCCTGTAATCTGTGTGCATTGGGGGCAGTTCAGGGAGGGCCCACGCTGGTGATGGTTTGCGTCCCATCCCTGTGCTGCCCATGGGGTGGCTCCCAGGCCCCTTTCACAACCCCAGGAGCTGAGGATCCCTTGTCCTGAGCGTTGGGCCTTGCGTGGGGCTGGTGTTGGGTGCGCAGTAATGGTGTTGCTGTAACACGTTTGTTATTCTCTTGACAGGGCTCCTGCTTGTAAAGATAATGATAGGGGTACTCACGACTCCCCAGGCAAGGGGGTTTCCTACCCTTGACCACGTCATGAAGACCCTTCTTCGTGGGTCTGGCCAAGGGGTTCTGACTCAGAGTGATTAATGGTACTTTTGCCCAGTGTACATTGTCAATTAGAAGAACTTCTGTACCTCTCTTTGCTGGCTTCCTTTTTAAAGTCATGGTGTCTGCATTTAAGTGGGATTTGGGGAGCAGGATGTGGATGTCACAGACACACAGCTGTGGCGTGAGATCCGTGTCTAGAGCTCTGGCTGTGCCGCAGCCCCTCACCCACTGGCCTAGACTGCTCTGACCCCTTTATCTCTGTCATGGGCTGGGGAGTGGTGTGGATGAGAGCCACCCCTGGCCTTGCATTCTGCTGACAGAGGGAAGGCGCATGCTCGGCGGGTCTTACGGAAGATCCTTTCCTGGCCCCCAAGGGTCTTCCACAGAAGCCGAGTTGAACGCCTGTTGGGCCTGGAAAGCCCCTCCCCTGGGAGCCATGGAATTCGGGATCTCAGCGGGGTCCTTTCCGCTGGGTCCCAGGGTCCAAGCGGCCTGAGTTCTGGTCCCGCCTCCATCTCCCAGCAGTTGCCTGACCTCGGCTAGTGACCAGTTCCTGCGGAGCTTCAGCTCTGTACTCTGGAGGAAGGAGCGAGTTAGTTCATCCTGCAGTAATCCGGACGAGCGGGCGTCTGCCCTCGAGCAGGTGCTCCGGAATGCAGCCAGGGCTCCTCGTCCGTTGCCCTGGGACCCTGAGTCGGAGTGCAGCCCCCGCCCTTGAGCTCTACCACGCGGTGTCTTCATGGGATCTTCTGGGTCCTCCCCCTCCCCGCTCTGCTGTGGCTGTGGGTCGGTGTGTTCGCACACTGCCTTCGTCCGGCTTCTCCCAGGCCCATCAGGAAGAAAGCCCAAGATCACACGTACCATCCACACAAGAACCTGTGATACTCTACAGGTCTCAGTCCTGTCTCGTCATCCCAGCATTTCCAAAACTGCTGGGAGCTGCTCACTGTGCCAGGGTACCCTGCATGCCGGGGCCGGGACCCCGGGTCTGGGGCTGGTTCCTCTGGGGACCCGGCTGCTGCGGATCCATGGTGGCTCCCCGGTGACCAGAGAGTGTGGACACCACCCTGGACAGCCCCCTCATCGCGCTCTGCCAGCCGTGTCCCTGTGGGAGACCAGAGGAGGTCCTGGGCCCCAGGCTCTCCCCAGCTGCCCAGCAGCAGGTGGAGGCCAGGGTTGGAAGTAGTAAAAGAGGAAGAGAGCCGCACTCTTCCCGCCCCTGCCGTGGCCCTGCTTATTTCCCAGCTGTCCTGGTGGGCGGAGGCTAGTGCAGAAGATCTGCTTCCTGTCTCCTGCGTCCTGCTGTGCCTTTGCTGGACCTTCTCTGTGGAGGGATGCTGTGCTATTGGGAAGTCTGCAGATGAGTTCTGCCTCTCTGTCTCCCCATGAGGTTCAGGGCCCCCACACCCTGTGTCCTGCTTCTGCATTCCCAGGAGCTTAGGAGCTCAGCTGTACCCAACATGTAGACTAATGATGACATTAGACATTAACTCTGAGCCCTCGGGGCAAAATGACTCCTTAGTGCAGAGATTCCGGAAGGTTCTCTAAGTGATGGCTCTCTTTCCACAGAAAGGTAGAAAGAAAGGGTTCTGGGTCCCAAAGCTGTTGGACTCTTTGAGTTGCTTTTGCTAATGCTCGTGTTGCCGGGGTGTGGGTAGACATTGGGGGCCCCGAGGAGTTCTCGCCCCCATTATGGTGAGGTGTCTGTCAGGAGTTTGTTTGTTCGGGAAGATGGACACATGCATCTCGGGGGCCCAAGCTCCTTTTCCAGCCGTGACTTACCACCTGTCTCCCATTTCCTCCCCAGTGCCGCACACGCAGGGCCCCGTCGATGGCAGTCTTTATGCCAAGGTGAGGAAGAAGAGTGCCTCGGATCCTGGCGTCCCAGGCGGGTCTCCAGGCGTCCCCACCGCCAGCAGCCCGGACCACGGCGACCACACCCTGTCCGTCAGCAGTGACTCTGGCCACTCTACCGCCTCCGTCAGGACCGACAGGACCGAGGAGCCCCTTGCTGTGGGGTCCAGGCGGGGCCTGAGCCCCCAGGAGAAGGCCGAGCTGGACCAGCTGCTCAGTGGCTTTGGCCTGGAGGATTCCGGAAGCCCCATCAAGGATATGACGGATGCCCCCAGCAAGTACAGCGGGACACGCCACGTTGTGCCTGCTCAGGTGCACGTGAACGGAGACGCCACACTCAAGGACCGGGAGACGGACATCCTGGACGACGAGATGCCCGGCCATGACCTGCACAGCGTGGACAGCATTGGTACCCTGTCCTCCTCGGAGGGCCACCCGTCAGCCCACCTGGGCCCCTTTGCCTGCCACCAAAGCAGCCAGAACTCTCTCCTGTCGGAAGGGTTTGGCAGCAACCCTGGTGAGGACGCCCATGGCAGCCTTGCCCCTGACCTGAGCCTCAGCGTGGACCCCCTGTACGAGCGGGACCGGGCGTTCGGGACCCGAGAGTGCAAGCAGCCGCCACCAGTGCTCCGGAGGCCCTCGGTGTCCGCCCAGACTCAGGCCTACGGACAGAGTGGCTACTCCACGCAGACCTGGGTGCGCCAGCAGCAGATGGTGGCCGCCCACCAGTACAGCTTCGCACTCGATGCCGAGGCCAGGCTTGTGGGCCGCGGCCCGGAGGACGGCCCCGGCCTGGTGCAATCCCAGCCCAGGGTTCCAGTCACCCCCACTCGGGGGGCAGGCAGCAGAATGGCCATCCAGAGAAGCCTGGGCCCCGGGCCCCAGGTCCCTGATGCACAGCGGCCCCCTCCCGGCAGAGCATTCAAGCCCAGATTTCCAGACGTCAGAGTCGTGAATGGGACTGGACCGGAGCCGAGCGCGGACCCCTCCCCGGGCTCACCCACCCTGGACATCGATCAGTCCATCGAGCAGCTCAACAGGCTCATCTTGGAGCTGGACCCTACTTTCGAGCCCATCCCCACCCACATGAACACACTGGGCAGCCAGGCCAATGGTCCCCTGCCCCCTGACAGCGGGGGAGGTGTGCTGCGGGCAAGCGGCCTGCAGGACATAGGAGAGGGCCCGGGCAGGGCCTCTGTGCGGCAAGGTGAGTGGGAGTCCCATGGATGCACACTTGTCTGTGTCTGTGTCTTATGGGACGGGGCCTGCAAAGGAGTGCTGGGCTCGTCCCTGGGTCTGGGGGAGGGCCACAGAAAGCATGGGGGGGCCCCTGGGCACAGCCTTGTGTGGACGGGTCAGCAGCTATGCACCTAGCTGGCCTTGCAGGAGTGGGGGGCTGCTTATGGGTCTGGTAGGCCCGAGAGGGCAGGAGACTCGGGCATGGGGAAGGATGGTGGGGATGAGGGGATCTGGGCCCAGCAGGGCCTCAATACAGAGGGGCACAGTCCCTAACCAACTGGTTTTGAGTCCTGTCATGTTCCAGGTTTGGCAACGCAGGAATCCTGTGCTGAGCCTCCATGGGGAGGCCAGGGCTGCTCCGCTGAGCTGAGCCACATGTGTCCAAGCCAGGAGGGCTGGCGAGTCTGAAAGGCACCTTGCGGTCCCAGCATGGTGGCCGTCACCTGACACATCACCTGACATGTGCATCGTGTCTGTGTCTGTGTGCCTGAGGCTTGGCCCCACCGACATGTGTCTCACCTGAGCCACCTTGAGTCTTGCTCAGACAGGAAAGGGGTGGGCAAGTTCCAAGGTGCTGTACCTTCCAGCGAGACCCTGCCTGGTCTGCCTTGTGCCCCAGATGCAGTTCTCCTGTAGCAAATACTTGGGTGCAGGGACCTCAGCATCCGGAGGCAAGTAGAATCCCTCACTCTTTGTAGAATGTGGACTGATCCTAAGAAAGACCACGAGTTACCTAGTGTTAGGAAGTTGGGAATGGCATTCCCCACAGCCACTCTTGGAGACTGCTGCGTGTCCTGACGGCTTAGCACTGGCCGCACACACAGTGTCGGTCTGGTTACTTCTGGGAGGAAGATGGTATGTGAAAGCTGAGCATTTCCTGAGAAAGTCGACTCGATGCCAGCACTGTATTAATGGTGGTGGTGTTGATAACGATGATGGAGGTGATGATGGTGGTGATGATGGTGGAGATGATGGTGATGGTGATGACAATGATGGCCGTGATGATGATGATGATGGTGGTGATGATGGTGATGGTGACAATGGTGATGATGGTGATGATGATGGTGATGATGGTGATGGTGATGATGGTGGTGGTGGTGGTGATGGTGATGACAATGATGGCCGTGATGATGATGATGATGATGATGATGATGGTGGTGATGATGGTGATGGTGACGATGATGATGATCGTGATGATGATGGTGATGATGGTGATGGTGATGATGGTGGTGGTGGTGGTGATGGTGGTGACAATGATGGCCGTGATGATGATGATGGTGATGGTGATGATGGTGGTGGTGATGGTGATGGTGGTGGTGGTAGTGGTGGTGACCACTGGTGTGATAATGGTGTTGATGATGGTAGCAGGGATGGTAGGCACTTGTAAGTAAGTACCTGTGCTGTCCCAGGCATCATGCTTGAGCTTCTCGGAGTCACCCATGATCTCTGTGTCTACCATGGCATGTAACCAGAACTTCCATCTGTCTGACTGTGCGTCCCGTGGCTGAGCCCTTATTCCACTAACCTCTGACTCTGCCACCAGCCAGAAAGCCTCTTTGTGTCCTGGCACACAGTGATGTTTGTTAGTAGAGGGGTGTGGTGCTGGCAGGAAGGCAATGACTCTCCAAGGACCCATGTTGCTCTGCTGAATTCAAGAGGCTCGTCACAGGACAGTGTAGGGAGCCTGTCCCTGCTCGTAAGACAGGAGAGAGTCCTGCTGGAAAGCTCTCACCTCGTGAAAGGGGGGTGAGGTGGGAGAGTGGGTTTTGGGGTGTTTTTTACTCCCTCTGTGCCTCTGTGGTTCTCTTGCTCTTGTTGACACCCTGGGTGTGTGCGCCCCTCTGTGCGCCCCTCCCTGCAGCCCAGCACGTAGGTAGGTTTCTCGGGTCACATTCTTCAGGTGGAGGAAACTCTGCCTGATGATGCCCAGGTAGCAAAAGAAAGGACTGTGAAAGGTATGGTCCCACAGATGGCAGGAAGCCAGTTCTGTTTTCCCATCTCTCAAGGGCTCCTTGCTTCATGTTGCCAAATATTTTGTCCATGTTAACTCGACCTGAGCCCACAATGACAGGATGCATCCACCGTGTTAATACTGAGTCAGGGAACCTGTTCATACCGAGGGGAATTCAGAGCAATGAGAAGGAGCAGCTTTTATTTTAAGCAGGCTCCCCGCCCAGCACAGAGCCCATGGTGGGGCTTGAACTCATGACCCTGAGATCAAGACCTGCACCAAGCTCAAGAGTCAGACCCTTCCCAGACTGAGTCACCTGGGTGCCCTGAGAAGTAGCAACGTTGAATCATCTATCCTGGAAAGCCCACCCATCGACGTTAGATGTTAAACACCAAACAGAGGGATCCAGTGTGCGAACGTGAGGGTACGTGGGCACTCAGAAAGCAGCCTGATGTCATTGCCCTGCACACCTTGTTTTCCATGCAGCAGACATGCACAGACGTGCAACAACCCAAGGTCATGTTAACACCAGGACGGCTGCCTCTGAGCAAGTCAGGAAGGCAAGGGGGTGCGTCCATGGCAATTTTCTAAAGCCCTAAGTTCGGTGACTTGTGCAGTGCAAGGTCCCCATTAGCAGTCAGTCCTGTCTCTCAGCCCTGGCCCCTGGCTGCTCTGATCTGCCTTCCGACCCTGGATTTGCCTGTGCTGGGCATTTTGTTTAATGGATGTGTACCGCATGTGTCTGATTTCTTTCACTGAGTGTCCGCTTTTCCACGCTCGTCCAGGCGGTAGCGTGTGTGAGAGCGTCCTTCCTCTGTGAGGCTGCCTTGTATCCGCGGGGTGATCGGACAGTGTGTATACCGCT
Organism: Mustela erminea; assembly: GCF_009829155.1. NCBI lineage: Eukaryota > Metazoa > Chordata > Mammalia > Carnivora > Mustelidae > Mustela > Mustela erminea. The sequence goes on along the minus strand of NC_045624.1, from coordinate 94,557,364 downwards.
CACCTGAGCACAGATCCCGTCGCTTCGCGCTTTGGCCGTTGAGAATAGCGCCGCCATGAACATCTGTGTGCAAGTACCACCCTGAATGTTTCCAGTCCTTTTTTTTTTTTTTTTTTTTTTTTAAGATTTTATTTGAGGCAGAGTGAGAAGGAGAGAGAGCTCGAGAAGAGAAGAGGGAGGGCAAGGGGCAAGGGAGAAGCAGGCTCCCGTGAGTGTGGAGCCTGACATGGGACTCGATCCTAGGACCCTGGGATCATGACCTAAGCTGAAGTTATGCGCTTAACCAACTCAGCCCCCCAGGTGCCCCTGAATGTTTTCAGTGCTTGAGTGGAACTGCTGAGCCACATGGCCCTTCTTTGTTTAACTTGTCAAGGGACCACCCCTTCCGATGTTGAAAAGTTCGCTCTGGAGAACTCCCTAGCCTCTGACGTGGGTGGCTTGTTTCCCGAAGCTCTGGCGTGGATGTACTAAGAACTAGTGGGTCCACACGGATGCGATCCCCTAATGGCTATGTGCACCATCACTTACAGACAGCTGTCATTTACTTAACCCCTGGGTAAGGCTGGTAAGGTCTTTTGTGTCTGGATAGAGAGGTCACAACCTCTCCAGCAGGGGCAGCTGGCCAAGGCACTGGCCTGCACCTCCCTGTCCCGAGGGTGGTCCTGAAGTGGACAGCTCCGACGACCATCCTGTGTCCCCCTAAGGTTACTGATGCCTGGGGGGCTCCGTGGGTGAAGCATCTACCTTCAGCTCAGGTCATGATCCCAGGGTCCTGAGGTGGAGCCCCGCGTTGGGCTCCCTGCTCAGCCTGGAGTCTGCTGCTTCCTCTGCCCCTCCTCCCACTCCTGTTCTCCTTCTCTCTGACAAATAAATAAATCTTAAAAAAAAGCTACGGTTGCTGAAAGACGCATGTTTGAGGAGCAGGCCAGCGAGACCTAGTGCTTTGGGGAGGGGACAAATCATTCAAAGGGAGAATATATTCAAAGAGGCAGAAGGGACCCAAAGCCAGGCACCAGACTCTGGTTTTGGTATTTTCAGTGAGTCGGGTGAGGAATTTGCCTTTTGGTCGCTGTGTGGCTTCGTACATTTTGCTTGAGGTCCTGTCTGATTTGGAGTGAATGGTGGGAGGAGGGAGGATGGCTAACATTTCTCATACTGGAAGGAAGGCCTTCTAGCTTTTGGGACACATCCTTTCCATTTTAAGTGCACCTATTGGGAAGAAATGTGACCTAACCAAGGGGTTCGGTGTTCCCCAGTGGAAAGGATTTTCAGTTTTGCAATCCAAAAGACAGGCTTGCCTTCTTTGGCCCCCTGGCCTCGTGGTGCCAGTGGCAGCCCATTCCCACGGGCTTCCCTGGTGTGGGGATGGGGCTGCGGAGGGTGGCCAGAGACCCAGAAAGAGAGGTCTCTGCTTCTGGAGGCTGCTTCTGCTACAGTCTTGAGTGTTGGCCAGTGCTGGGAATTTCTAACAAACGCCTTCTAGCTCTTCGCTGATATACCCTGCAGGTGGCAGGGATGGACAATCCCTGTGGCAGCTTAGGGAGAATAAGTCTCCTGGAGCCATTCTGGGGACATTCATTGTTGCGCGGAGCGGGTCCTTTGACCTCGCCCACCCTATCTTGAGAAGATGCACGTGTCTAGTTGAAGGAGCTGGACTGGGGAGGCCTCCCATGACCACAGCCGTGGGGCAGGCTTTGGCGGCTGTTTGTCCTCACTCCTAGGAATGCAAGGGAGTTTCCAGAACCCAGTGTGCTTGCCTGTATGACCCAGCACTTCATTCTTCTGAGGTTGTCTGTAGGTAAATAAATGGCTCTGGGCACTTCACATTCTAGGGGCCCAGATCCATCACAAAGGGCGTGTTCTTGGAGGTTTCCATTTACTTTCCAGGGCCGCAGATGGCCCCCTGGGCTACAGAGAGCAGTTACCTGGGAGCATTACCAGATGCGGAGACAGAGTCTGCCTGCAGAGGGCCGGCGTGGGTTGACCTGGGCTGCGATGGGGGCATCAGAATGATTTTAAATGCCCCACACCTTTGGAACGTCTCCGCGTCCCCAGTGGAGACCTGCCTCTGTGCTCGGCGGCGTGGTCATGAGTCAGGGGCACCAGGAAGTTGTTAGAAAAATGCCAGGCGCTGGGCCACACTCCCATGGGTTCTGCCTTCCCAGGGAAGGGGTGAGGTCTGCGCACCAGGAATTTTAATGCGATTCTAATGTGCAGCCAAGTTTGAGAATGGCTGTTTTGTATTTATGGCTCTGCCTGGGCATGCGCTCCGCCCACCCGGAGGGCTGACCCCGCCCACCCGGAGGGCTGACCCCCGCCCACCCGGAGGGCTGGTACAAACCTTTTCCAACCCTGTTGTGGAATTTGGAAGCTGGAGGGATGTCACGTGCTGAGGATCAGGGTGGTGAGGCCTGGTCTGGGCTTGATTTCAACAGGGCAGAGGAGGGGCCGGGACCCCACCTTGTGAGTTCTCAAGTCCTTCACCTGTGGACAGGATCAGACAGTCACCTCCAGAGGTCTGAATCGCCCGGTTGGAGTGTAAGGAAGATACAAAGGGGTGTTCAGTTCCGAAAGATCGGTGTATTTACGAACAGGTGCAGACTTGTCAAGGGGCTTCTGGGTTTTTTGTCGTTGTTGTTGTTTAATCCAGGTTTTTATTGAGTAATCTGAGCCAGTCCCCTCCTGCCGCTCTGTCGACCCCGTGGCAGTTGGCGACCACAATGCTGATCTCCCAGGTCAGGCTGAATTCAGTCCTGCTGCGAAGCGCTTTGTGGGCACCCCATGGTCTTGGCCTGAATCCTAGGCTTCCCTTGGGGGCTCAGCGGGGGAGTCCGGGTACCCGGGAATTTCCCTGTCCTGGGGGCCTCACCACACCTTCTGGTGATGGTGGCTGTAAGGTGCATCCGTCAAAGACTGGGGCTGAGACGCCTTCTGTCCTGGGGCTGATCACGGATCACAGCCGCGCTCCGTCCCTGCGTATCTGCTGAATGACCGAATGAGCCAGTCTTCGAGCCCCTGCACCCCACAGGAATCTGAGCCTCCTGGACCCTGGCCAAGGCCAAGCTGACACAGGGTTTGCGGCTCAGCAGGGGGGTGTCTGTCCTGTCCTTGACCCCAGCACCACCCCCTCCCTGGGAATGAAGTGGATTTGCAAAAATGAGACATGCTGGTGTTTGAGAATAGCCGTGAGAGGGTCTCCCAGGGATACCTACCCAGCTTTAAGCCTGAGGGGGGGACCCAGAGGCCCAGTGTATGTGGTGTCCAGTGGCAGGAGGAAAAGAGACCAAAGTGAAGATGTGAACTTCCAGCCAAGGGGCCGCTGGGTCACCCGGTGGGACAGGCTCACGGCACTCGTCAGAGGAAGAGCTGTGCCCAGGCCAACCCTCTGGTGACCAGGACTGCAGGTGGATGAGTGGGTCCCCAGGGATTTTGTGGGCTCTGTGGTCCCGGGTTGCTGTGTTTGCTGCTGCATCGATTGCAGCATCCTCTGTGACTGAGGGGCTGGTGAGGTCCCCGTGTCCTGGCTGCCGGCTGGGAAGAGGAGCGCTTGGGAAGAGCGGGGCGGGGGGTGTCTAAACAGGAGTGTGGGGCTGGGGCTGTGCGGGGGCGGAGATGGGACGGAGGCGTCCAGGGTTTAGCATCTGGGGCCTGGTGCTCGTAGGAGGTCCCCCAAGGGAGCCCGGGGCTTGTTGCCCCTTCTCCCCATGGTCCTTCTCAGAAGGGACCCCCGCTGCGGGGAGGGCTGAGCACACCCTCAGGTTCCCGTGGTGCTGCTTTAGCTTGAGTCTGTCCCGCCTGCCTCTGGTCTCCTGCTCCCCTTTCCCCGGGTGTGGCTTCTTCATGGAAAAGGAGAAACATGGGCTTGGTTAGGTGGATGTCGCCGATTTTTCAATACAGTTCGGAAAAGAGGTTTGAGGGGTTTTGCTGTTGAGCTCCAGTGATGTCCGGCATCTTGTTTTTCTGGTTGTGAAAGCGATACGGTCAGCATGCAGACCGCAGCGTAGCGGCCACCAAGAATCCTCCATGCACGGTCCAGGACGGGGGACGGGCTCCATCCCAGCCTCACGGGCTCTCCCTCGTGCTTCCACAGTGCTGGATTGTGCAAGGCAGCGGGGAGCAGAGGCACAGAGACCCCTTCTGGGAATGATGCTGGGAGAAGCGGGAAATGAACAAAAGTGGGTTCCCATAGTGACAGTCTGGGACAGCACGCTTGGCAACGGAAGCCAGAGAGCAGAGGACACCCGGGGGATGATTCCGTTTCTAGGAAACGTCCCAAACCGGGAAGACCAGAGGTCGCCAGGGGCAGGCGGAGGGGAATGGGCAGTGGGAGCTGAAAAGGTTCTGGAACTAGGAAAAATAAGTGTCAGTTTGGGGAATTGTAGTCAGCTTTTAGTTAAGGACTCTGTCCTCCGCTGTGGGAAAAGCACCTGCAGTCCACGTGTGTGTCTCTTATCAGGCTCCTCGGGGGACGAGCCGCTGGGCGGAAGATTCCGGAAGCTGAGCCTCGGGCAGTATGACAACGATGCTGGGGGGCAGCCAGCCTTCTCCAGATGCGGATGGGGGAAGACCCCCGGTGCGGACCAGGCCACAGGTCTGGCGTCTTTCCTCTCTCCAGCAGATGCCAAGGAGGTAGGCACCATCCCCTGGTAGCCGGACAGGCCCCTTCCCTGACTGGGGTCCTGTTGCCACCCCACCTCCCTCCCATCTCGCAGGTGGGGTTTCTCCCAGAAAGGCAGGGGTGTGGTTGCGAGAGCCCAGGTGTGCAGCCCTGCCCCCAGAAGGCACCGCGTGGCCACTGTGGGCTCTGCTGGATCTCATCGCTCAGACTGCACAGAGTGGGGAGGCGGGAACATGCGGGGGGTTCGAGGGTGCACGGTGGTGGCCAAGGAGGACATGGACTTGCCCGTGGTCTTAGGCCACAGGAGGGAAGCAGGAAGAAAGTGGGTCAGCGTGGCCGTGGGCCCCGTGGTGGGATCCAGGGCGCATTTCCAGGCTTTAATGAGAATGTAGTAAGGTAGGTTGAACCCTGAACGATGAGCACATCCCCGTCAGTGTTTTCTCATTGTCCAGGTGGAAACTTGGAGCCCAGAGTAGCTTAGAAAAGGACTATTTGGAGAAGTCCTTCTGCTTTTTCTCCATGCCTTGGTCTCATTGCCCACGATAAGGAATGGGTTTTGTCTGTACTCCGCTGGGTGCCCACCCCCCTCTCTGCCGGCTCCACGCGGTCGCAGGTGGCTGGGCCGCAGGGACTCCCCCTTCCTTTGAGTTACTGAAGTTCTTCATGGTGGCTGCTGATGGCTGCACTGCGTGTGGCGCCCTGACCGCCATCCCCACGTGTGGGCCAGCCCAGGCCTGTCGTCAGGGGGTGGCCTTCACCTGACTCTCCGTGCCCATTCCAGACGGTGGCCGCCACGTACCCCCCAGACCCCAGTGGGATCAGCGGCAGGACCTTCACACCAACCAAGGGTGGCGCTGACTCTGCCTCTCCCACGCCGGCGTTCCCTGTGTCTCCAGAAACACCGTACGGTAAGCGAGACACTGCGCCCGCGTGGTAGACAGCCGCACCCCTTCAGGGAGGACGCGGCGACAGAACTTTGCTTTCTTTTCCAGTCACAACACCCCCACGTTACGCGCCCTTCACCCCGCCAGGGCCGCAGGCGGGCAGCGCCGGTGGTCTGTACAGAGACACTCACGGTAAGAATCCCTCCTTTCCTCCGCTCTGGCAGCGGCTTGTGTGGACACGTTTCCGTGGGCGCCATGTCTCGGGCACCTCAAAAGGCCCGGGGAGTGCAGCCCGCTGGGAGCTAACCACGGCCTGCGACCTGCGAGCAAGGGGAAAGCTCGTGGGCGCTCGGGGTGCAGTGTCCATGGTTTTGACCTCCCCCTACTGTTCCTTGGAGCTGGAAGCAGCCACTGGAATGCCCGCCCCACCCTTTACAGAGGAACTGGGCCCTGTGGGGTCAGCAAGCCCGGCTCAGTGCTTCAGGGACGCCCAAAACCCCACCCCTGCCACCCACTGTCCTGGCTCTCTCCAGGGAGCTGACGACCTCGAGGACGCATCTGTTGCGGCCCTGGCACACGTCCCCTGTGCGCAGCAGGGAGTTCAAGGGCACGTGGGCCCAGGTGAGGGAACAGCAACAGAGCAGCAACGATGGCGCCAGTTGGCACCTCTTCCTGCGGACACCGCCCTTGCCTTGAGTGTCCAGGACAGCCCGGCCTCAAGCATGGGGTTGGGCTGTGGAGCTAAAGCCCTGTGTGCGTTTTGAAATCTTTCTTCTCTGCTCCTAGCTGCTTTCTGCTGCTCCTTCTCTGCCCTGGGGAGGGTCTGCGAGCCGTCCGTGAGGGGTCCTCAGGCGCCCCATGGAGGTCGCAGTGAGGACAGCTGGTGCTGTGTCCGTTTCCCCAGATAAAACCGGATCTGAGTGTCATTTACAGGAAGGGCTGTCCTCCAAGGTCCCATCGGCTTTAAGACCTCACACGCTTCTCTTTACGTGCGGAGCAGTTAACCCACCGGCCTTTCCTGGCAGGTGGGGCTGACCCGCGGGCAAGGCAGGGTGTGTGGTGCGGTTTGTGCGTGTGTGGCTGTGGAAGCATCACACCGGCGGGGACGCACGCGCAGCGTCACGTGTCTGTCTTGCATCGGAACGACGTAGGTGCAACAAACACAGGGACACGGCTTGTGCCTCCACTCGCCCCTCCTCCGGGAACCGACCGTGACCCAGGACTCATTTCAGTGTATTAACACCAGCTTTGCTGGTGACAGCCGTGGGACATGGGTGATGAGCCCGAGGAAAGAAAATACCAGAAAAAAACTTCAGACTGAGGAGCAGCCCCTGACTGGGCCTCTAGGCTCACTGTGTAGAGGAGCATGAGGGGAATGTGGAACCTTCCGGAACTTGAGAAAGGCCTGGGAAGGCAGGAGGTCGGCATACTCAGCAGGGGTGCCAGCTCTGGGGCATCAGGCCCGTGGGCAGTGTGGCTGGCATATCTGTGTGTGGCGCACGGTGTGCACACCCAGCACAGCCGGCACGTCCCGAAAAACTTCCGTGTGTGTCCCCGCGTGGGCGATGTAGGGCTCTGAGCTCAGATGGGAAAGGCGAACGTGGTCAAGGGGCAGCTGGTGCATCCTAAGAACACCTGGGAGTCCTCTGGATTTTTAATCGGACCGTCCCCAATGTTGTTGGTCCACGAAGGGCTCAGAGACCCACCCACACGGCGTGGACCTCTGAGGGGCCACCAGCCCGGCAGAGCGTGGAGACCCTGCTTGCATGTGGCGGTCCTGTGTGCTGGGACTGCGGCAGCTCATGCGTGTGTAGATGACATTTGCCTTATGGTCTTTGCAGCATGATTTCTCTCCTCTTGCATTCTCATTATGGGGTTCACTGTCCCTGTCGTCCTGCTCACAGGTGGGTAAATGGACACAGGCCCAGTACATTGCCCAAGCCACACAGCGGGCAGGGGGCAAAGCCGGGACTGCGCACTGGCCAGCCTCCCCCCAGCCAGGTGTGCTTTGTTCTACACCGTCAGGTTGGGGGGGCCCTGACGTGAGTCCGGTCACAGAATAGCTGTGCTGCGCATAGTTAGTGACCCGCTGAACAGGTTGCCTCATCTGCAAACATAAGAATGCCTCATCTGTGACCGGCGCCCAGGGTCGGGGTGGGATGTGCTCGGCATCTAACATGGTGCCTGGCTCTGTGTCGTTTAGCACCAGGTGCCACTGTGTGTATACGTGAAAGTATTTGCTTTAAACCCCCGTCAGGAGGGTGGTGTTGGCCTCCTGGCATGGAGTAGATGTGGCGTTCCCTGTTCCCTCCCGGCGGTATGTCAAACAGATGCCAGGAAGCTTAGCGGTGGACTGGCTATGGCCCCGAGACCGCGGAACCCAGATGGACCACATCCCCGGCTGTGGAACAGGCTTCCACAGAGCAGAGAGAATGGGTGCCACACAGGGAATGTGACCAGAAACCAGTAACAGAAAGGTAACAGGAAAATGTCCAAACGCCTGGAAGTGATGCAGCCCCTTTGCAGATAATTCGTGGGTCCAAGAGAAAATCTCGGGGGAAAGTATACCCAAGTGAATAAAATGAAAGTGAAATATTTCACAAGTGGTAGGACAGAGCTCAGAGAGAGCTGAGAGGAACACTCATGGCAGTAAACATATACGTTAGGAAAGGAGAAAATCTGAAATGAAGAGTTTGAATGCCTGCCTCCAGAACCTAGAAAAGGTTAACCCCAAGATCCCCAGAAAGAAAAAAATATTTGTTTTTTTAAAGAAGAAAATATTTAAAATACAAATGGAAATCACTGAAATTATGAATGAGGAAATAATAGAAAAAAGAAATTAAAAAAGAACAGGTTCTTGGAGATGATCGAGAGAGGTGGTCAGTCTTTCCAAAGATGAATGAGAAATAGGGAAGAAACAAATTGCTAATATCAGGAATGAAAGGGGCCCTCACTGCACAGCCTGTAGACAGGAAGAGGATGGCAGCGCTGTACGTAGTGGTTCACCATGACGATGCACCGTGACAACTTGTTCAGTGTGAACTAGGCACTTTGGATGCCCTGTAGCTAGTGAGGAAATTCATCCATGACATACACATTCCCCCTGCCCCCAAAGAATTCTCCAGGCCCTGATGGTTCCACTGGGGAATTCAACCAAACATGTAAAGAATTAACACGAATTCTTCACAGCCTCTTCCAGAAATGAAGGGGAAGGAACACATCCCAGTTCATTCCATGGAGCCAGTGTTCCCTGATACCAAAATAAGACAAAGAGAACAAAAAAGGAACAAGAGGCCATCATCCCTTATGAGCAGACACAAAATCCCTTAACCAAACCCAAGGAAATAGAATAATAGTGTATATTAAAAAATTACACACTTTTATCAGGTGGGATTTACTCTAGGGATGCAAAGCTCTTTTGTTATTTCAAATTCCATCAGTATCATCCATTGTATTTAATGGATAAAGAAAAAAACAGCCATATGAGTTTTTTTTTTTTAAAGATTTTTAAATTTATTTGACAGAGATCACAAGCAGGCAGAGAGGCAGACAGAGAGAGAGGAAGGGAAACGGGCTCCCCGCTGAGTAGAGAGCCTGATGCGGGGCTCCATCCCAGGACCCTGAGATCATGACCTGAGCCGAAGGCAGAGGCTTTAACCCACTGAGCCACCCAGGCGCCCAGATGAGTTCCTATCAGTAGATGCAAAGAAAAATTTTTTTGGCAAAATTTACATCTGTTCTGACTATAAACTCCCAGCAAAATAGCACAGATGGGACCTTCCTCAACCTAGTAGAATCTATTAAAACCGTACAGCTCACACATAATGCTGGGAATTCTATAGGATTGTCACACGAGAAGAGGGGGCACAAGGCCACAGAGTGGAAAGGGAGAAATAAAACTGTCCCTTTTCGCAGATTCATAATTTTATCTATGTGGAAAATTCCAAGGAATCTAGGAAGAAGACCTCCCAGAACAAGTAAGGGACATCAGCTGATTGCAGGACCCAGGAGATACACACAAAAATCAATTATATTTGCATTGACCAGCAGTAAATGTCTAAGACCTAAATTAAATATACAGTGCCATTCATAGATCAAACAAACCATATGTATATATATATATATGGCGTAAACCTAAGAAAATATGCAAGACTTGTCTGTTGAAGATTCCACAGTGTCAATGGAAGAAATCAAAGATTCAAACAGATGGAGTGGCATACCATGTTCATGGATTGGAAGACCCTGGTGAAGATGTTGGTTCCTCCCAAACTGATACACAGTTTTACCACAGTTCCTATCAAAATCCCAGCAAGATTATTTTTATAGACAAGATAATTTTAAGGTGTATGCAGAGATACAAAGGAAGTAGACTAGCTAAAATCATTTTGAAAAAAGAATAAAGGGAGAGGCATGGATTGACGACTTTTCCAGACTTTCTAGGTAACCACAGAAATGAGGACTGTGTGGTGTGGGGCAAGGGACAGACACAAGACCAGGGAAACAGAATGGGAAACCCAAAGATAACACCCGCACGAATCTGCCCAACTGATTTCTTTTAGAAAATATGCAAGATAAGTCAATGAGGGCGAAACCGTCCTTTCAACAAACGGTGCTCACCGTTGGAAAAAAAAAATGAACGTGAACCAAAGTCTTGTATCTTATACTAAAGTTAACTTAAAAAGAGATCATAAAAAAATATAACACTGTAAAACTTTAAGGAAAAACACATAGCAGAAAATCTTTGGGATCCAGGCTACTCAAGGCTTAATTAGATTAGCACCCAAAGTGCAATCCATAAAAGGGAAAATTGGTAAAGTAGGACTTGATCAAAACTGAAAGAATTTTCTATAGGAAGAACCTGCCAGGAGGTGAAAAGGCAGACCACAGACTGAGAGAAGATTCTGCACTCAAAATACTCTGCAGTAGAAAAAGAAAGAACCCGATCAGAAAGCGGGTAAGAGCCAGGAGGAGACCTCTCCCTGAACAAGATGGACAGATGGCAGATATGCACACGACAGACGCCCAGCATCATTACCACTGGGGAAATGCAAGAGATCACTGGTGGACCCAGCGAAACGGGTAAAATGAAACATAGTTTCAACACCGAGTGCTGGCGAGAAGTGGAGGAACTGGAACTCTCCTGTCTTGCTAGTTGGAGTGGGACACGTGCAGCCTTTCCGTGGAGACAGTCTGGCACTTTCCTTAAAAAACCTTTACATGTCAATACATGTGATTCGACGAGGAGCCCTGAGTTTTTATCCCGAAGAAATAGACTGACACTTGTGCAGAATCCTGTACCCCGGTGTTTATAGAACATCTCTGTGTAATTCCTGACCTCCGCGTACGAATCCAGAATGATCTGACTCACAAGCCCAGTGTTGGTCCCACTGGGGGAGATGGGGTGTGTGTGGTTGGAGCAGTGCTGGCAAGCTGGGTGGGGACCTTATTGTACTGTTCTGCCTGCTTCTTTATGTGTGTGGAATGTTATGTAACAAGGAGTTCAGGTTAACTCCGGGAGGCCTTGGTGGTGAATAAACGTGGGTGAGGTCCACACGTGTGCACTCCCACTCACCAGCGCTGTCCTCCTGTTGGTATACGCACAAGCAGGGACGACAGATCCAGGGATCCCACGGTGGGGAGAACCAGTTGGTACTGGCTGTTCCCTGGTGAGGCGGTCTGGAGCGTGTGTGACGGGGAGCAGGGTTCAGGACCCGCTAACTAGGCTAAGGGAGAAATCTCAAGTTCTGACTTCGTTGCTGTTCCCATGATGGTCTCAGCGCAGGGTCAGTGCGACGCTTAACACAGAATCCCTTCTGCTGTCTCGAAGATAATGGGGTGTCCGCTGAGTCCTGGTCGGTGGCTTCCGGGACAACCCACAGGACAGGCGTCAGAGACAGGCAGGCGTCCGCTGAAGGTGGGGAAGACAGATGTCATCTGGTCCTGCGGCAGCAGTGGAGAGCCCAGAGCAGAGGGATGGTCCGTGGATGCAAAGTTCCTGAATGGGATGTCAGGGAAGGGGGATTCTTGATAACCTGGCCCTACAGGATTCTTGCTGCTGGAGGGCGGAAGCCCCGGCGGGCTGGGAAGAGATGATTTTGCAGAATCTGGCCTAAGACAGGGTCCTACAGGGAGAGCCAGCCAAGGCCAAGGTCCAGGCCTCCGGGAGAAGGGGCTCCTAGAGCCCTGACTCTGGTGTGGTCACGGAGGGACTCTGTCCCAGGTCAGGCCCACTGTGCCCTGCGGCTCTGGGGGGGGGGGGCAGCGTGTGCCCTCTGCTCCCCGGCCCATGTGTCCTCTGTTCTGGTTTCCTCCAGGTCCTCTGGCCCCCTAGGTTCAGTGCCAGGTGTCCTTGGAGCCTGCCTGGCCTGCCCCCTGCCTTGAGCCCCTCACATCCTCCCCTCGCTAGAAACAAGCCTATGCACTGAACAAGCAGAATAATTAAAAAGCATGCCTCAGGGTGCCCCAGGTGTAGAGACAGATGCTGGAATGAGAAGCCAAAGTCCTGGGGTTACGGGGGTCAGTGCTGGGACTGCCCCTCCCTGACCCGCTCCTGCTGCTGTGGGGGTAGGGCCCAGTAAGCTCCTCTCTCAGCACCGCCCCCCCCCCCCAGGACAGCGAGGGACCTTTAAGCATTTACCCAAACAATCAGTGTTTAAACATGAATTCAGATACTGTGGATTCTCCCAGAGGTGCTGGTACCAGAAGGATTGGGGACGGGACGGGGCTCCGGTGCTGGGGCATGTGGGGCCGTGAGAGGGACCCAGGAACGCATGCTTCAAGGTTTCCCATCTGAGGCATTGAGCCCCCTGAGGACAGAGACCTGCAGCTCTGCCCCACCTGGGACCCACCAGTGCAAGCCTGGGTAGGCAGTGTGTCCAGTGCATGTCTCACCCGCCTGTTTCCCACCCCGGGAGACGGGGGCCCACGGGGACACCATCCCCAGACTTCTCAGCAATTCCAGATATGAACCTGTGATACTGTGATTCCTAGTAAGAAAGACAGATTTGGTCTCTGAGCCCTTTGCTGAGACAGAGCTCCCCAAACCCGTGGAATTCCTTAAGGGGAGCAGCAGGAAGGGGTCTCTTGTGATGTTAACGAGGGGATGTTTGGGAAGCACCTGGGGGTGGGGGCTGGTTGCCAGGCGAACCGACCACGTGATGACAGGATGGGACCTCTCAGCCCCACCCCCTACCTCCGGAGGGGAGGGGCTCAGGTTGATTCAGTCACCCAGGGCCATGATTGATCAGTCACGTCCCTTTACTGAAATCCCCACAAAAACCCAAAGGTCAGGGTCTGGAGAGCTCCCAGGTTGTTGAGCAGGTGGAGATGTGGGGACCGTGGGCCCTGGGGGGTCATGGGAGCCCTGTGCCCCCTTCCCCAGACCCCTCCCCCGGCGACTCTTCTGTCCCTTCCTGAATTAACCCTTTGATAACAAACCGATGATCAGGGAGTGAACCGCGGCCCTGAGTTCTGTGAGCCGCTCCAGCGACTTCATCAAGCCTAGCGAGGGGCCGTGGGAACGTCTGGTCTGTGGCTGGTCACTCAGAACCCAGGTGACAGCCTGGACGTGGGGCTGGCATGGGGAGGGCGGTGCTGGGGGACCGACCCCCGACCAGTGGGTCTGTGTCTCAGGGCAGATGTGTTGGGGTGGAGGTGGATTGCGGGAGCCCAGGCGGCCTCAGAGGGCTGCCTGGTGGAGTGGGGGGAGCCCCACAGGCTGGATGTGGGCGCAGAGCCTTTTCAACGTGCTTCTTGAAACAGAGTTTTAAGAGTTTCAGTGAAGGAGGGGTTCATTCATAGGAGGGAAAGATACAGGTCAGAGGAGCAGTTATGATGAAGTCCCAGAACCTAAGTCAGGTTCGGTGGGGTGAGGTTCGGAGCCCACGACTAAAGAAAGAATTCTTAAGACGTCACTGGTGCAAAAGGTGGTTTATTAGAGCACGGGGACAGGACCCGTGGGCAGGCGGAGAGGCGGCTGCCCCGGGTTGTGAGGGTAGGCATGTTATATACCTTGCGGTTGGGGGGAGGTGGGGAAGGGATAGGAGGTTTCAACAGAGTTCTCACATGTTAGGGAGGGCCTACAAGGTGCCGGGGGGTGGGGGTGGGGGGAGGCCTTGCCCTTATGGCTTGCTCAGTGTCGTCTTTAGGTCAGGCATTAACATCAAGATAGTTGGGAGATTCTTGGTGGGGTGTTATGATCCTGCTGTCATTTACATTCCCTTCTACCTCAGCCTCCTCCAGTTTATGGTGGGAGGGAGACATTAGGGCTTCAGGAACTGAGAGTTATTTGCCTCTGGAAATTTGTGCTGTTGATAAGGTAACCTCCCTGTTTAGATCTCTAGGACATCTGTAGAGCAAGGGAGATTCCTGTTCTGCAGGATTGTGATCCCTGCAAGTTAACTATTTATCGTTTTATGGCAGTCAGGGGTGCCTGAGGAATGCTACACATATTACGGAGGGGAGCAGGTGGAGAGGGGGTGCAAGGCGCCAGCTCTTGCTCTGTCCTCAGCCAGCCTCCTGCTCCCTCATCAGTTAGGCTGCCTTTTCCAACCCGAGCCTCAGTCTTGATATTCCCCACGTAAGCGGGGAAGAACGGGAATGTTTCATCACAAAATTTGTCTCCGGTGTCCGTCAGCTTCGAATGTGATCCATGAGAGTTTCGTTTAGTTGAGGTGGAATTCACTGAATGTGAAACCCGCCGGGAACGTGAGCCTCTCAGGGGTGGTTAGTGCCCCTGTGGGACCCCACCTTTGTCTGCTTTCACCCACTGTCCTCTGAGGCTTCCCAGGGGGCGTTTAGAGACCCCCCACCTCGCTCGGGGGGACTACCAGCAGCAAGAAGAATGATTGATGGGCAACGTTAGTTTCTAGAAGGAGGACGCCTTTATACTTTATACCACCTCCATTTTGTCTTCATCGTTCTGGGGAGCAGGGCTGGTCCTGCTGGGGCCCGGGCTGTCACAGGTGCGGCGTCCCCTCCCCCGTCATGGGGGCAGTCGTGCTGACCAGGAGGGATTCTGATCGCCAGGGAAGGATGGAGCTCGTGGGTTTCCCCAGCCTCGGGGTACAGGGGTGTGCTGGACGTGGTTTCAGACGGGTGATGTCTGCCCGAGGGCGTCTCCAGGACCTTCTTGTTGAGAGGGGGACCCGGAGAGAGTGCTTGGAGCCCAGTGTTTTATTTTTGTTTAAAAAAAAAAAAAAAAAAAAGCTGTCGTTCTTCAAAGCTTGACAGATTGTAAAACGCTTCTACCAGGCGTCCCCTTTCCTTCCTGTACCCAGCTCTGCTTTTCTTTTGAAACTACGAAGTTCTGATGAGAATGTTTATAGCAGGAATGAGGGCTGGATAGGAGCGCGTGATGTTCTTTGACCCCGCCAGGGCTTTGCGCCTTGCAGACCCTGCAGGCGAGCACGCCGGCGTGGTCCTGGTGACGCGTTCGTGCGGAGGTGCACGCGTGCCCAGACAGGAGTCTCCGTGACCGCGCGCACCCGCGACACCCACTGCAGGCCAGTCTGTGCTGGAGAAGGCCTTCTGGGGACTGCGGACCCCAGGAACCGTGGGGACTGTGGACCCCAGGAGCCGTGGGGACTGTGGACCCCAGGAGCTGGTGTGGATCGCGCACCAGTGCACTGGCCCCTGAACCCCGGGGCCCCCGAGGAGGAAAACGAAGAGAGAAATTTGAGTGTTTCAAATTCTAGTTAACAATAAAGCCCCCCGCGGGCTGCTGGCATCCCTGTGCGGCCAGGCCCGGGCATGAGAGCGTCCATCCGCCCGCTGGAAGGCGGCTCTGGAGGCGCGCCGGGTCGGCCTTCCGCATGCCTCACCCCCAACGGGCCAGCCTGGAAGTGTCCCCACGTGAGCCGGCCGTTTCCCGGCCGTGGTGAATGCCGCCCTTTGTGTGCTGCTTTGGTTCAGAGGGGTCTTTGTTTTCCCCGATGTGTTCCAATCCTCTCATTTCTTCCCCCTCTGCCAGACCGTTACTGACTCTTAGAGCAGAGTTTCTTCGTGTTTCCCTGGTGAGGGGCGGGGTGTGCACGTCCCCCTACTTGGAGCCCTGCCTGCCAAGCGCAGGACCAGCCCCAGCCTGTGGGGGACAGACTCTGGGGGGCCCAAGCCGCCTCCCCGGTGATCTGTGTCTAGCTGTGGGGCCTGTCAGGACACCTTTTTTTTTTCTTTTTTAAAGTTTTATTTACTTGAGAGAGCACAAGCAGGGGGACAGGCCCTCTGCCTCTCGTCCCTGGTTCCTGGCCACGGTCCCCCCGCCCTGAGCCTTTGGGAGTGTTCACTTGAGCCCCTGGTCAGAGAGGCTCTGCTCTGCTGAGGTGTGGAGACACGGTCTTGGGCTCAAATGCTGTCACGTCTGAGCACGTGTCTGCGTACACGTGGAGCAGGGCGCTTAAACGCCACGTGGGAGCACTGCCAGTTGGGCCTGGGTCGAGGGGCCCTTTGCTTTGTGAGCATTTACCATGATCATGCACTACGTGCGCTTCCGTAGAGAACGAGCACGTTGGTAGGAAACAAGGAGCCCTGGAGTTGGGAGAAAGTTTTGATGCTCCAGCAAAGCCCAGAGTGTGTGGGGAGGGGGGGCCTGTGCATGAATTTTGCGTGCCCTCAGGTGCAGGCCGTCTGGCCAGGCTTTGGGGAACCCTGACCTTGGGCTGCTGTGAAGTCGCGTCTGCTCTCCATCCCTTCTCTGCAAGAGCAGATGATCAGGCTGGGTCGGAAACAGCCCAGAGGACGCCTCCTTGGGTGCTGGCAGGAGGATTCATGTCCCATGTGTGTCCTGCGGGGCCTTCCTGAGACCCTGTAGTTCTGTGTTCGAGGGCAGAGCCCCTTCTGGAGACCTGCATGTGGGTCAGCGGACATCACGTCTGTGTGGCCTGGAGCCCCGTTCTATAGTCTCTGGAAAGGCTTGTGATCTGCACGAGTGACACCCCCCCCCCACCCCCGGTCTCAGCGGCTTCCCCTGCGAGGCTCCCGAACTTCCCGGCTGGGGCCGACACCCAAGTCCTCAGAGCCATCCTGCAGGGGCCCCGCCGTGGGGGTTGGATTCAGCCTCACTGAGGGAACCTGCTGGGCCAGTGGGCACCGTCTGAGCCGAGTGCGCCGAGGGAGGGCAGCTGGGCATGTCCACACTGGACCTGTGACCCCACTGATCATGGGGTGACCCTGCCGGGGTGCAGAAAGGGGGAGCTCAGCAGTGTCCTTCCGCTGACCCAGGCTCTCTTGCAGGGGGGACAGCAGCTTCAGGGGACCGAGCACGGCAGAGAGGCAGGCTGGGCAGACACATCTCCAGAAGGTTCTTAGGTCTCCGTAGACCATGTCCCGGTTGTGGCATGCTTGCACAAAGTTGCACAGCAGCAGTGTTCAGAAAGCGTGTCCTGCTTCCCCTCAGCCTCCTGACGGTTGCCCCACGTCCGTCAGCCCTGTAGCGTCTGCTGGACACCACAGGAAGAGCCCGCCCTGGGAATGGCTTCCTGGGCCTGGCTGCACCACGATCACCTTCCTTTCTGTTCAGGGAGAGTTGGGCCATGGGAAGGGCCTGTCCATCCGCCGGCTGAGGCCATGCCGGGCTGTGGGCAGACATTTCCGACAGATGCTTTGCTACCCCTGCCACAGACACATAAAGAAGCCAGAGGAAGTGCCCTGCACAGACCTGGGGTAGCTGTCCTGGGGCACTTCCTGGCCAGGAGCTCAGAGAACTGGTCCTGGGGTTCCCGGGCGTACTATGTGAGGGGCCGTGTGAGGGGCTCTTACCTGTCGGCTCCTACCATGGCGGCGAGGCGAGCGGGCTGGAGGGTCACCCTGGGGCTGGGTGGGCGGCACAGGATGGCATGGCTGGCCGCGGCCCTGTGTATGCATGTGTGGTCCCACTGTGCTGCTGTGGAGGCCCCGCTGGACTGAGAGCAAGAGACGCGTGTTCTGGGAGGGCTGCGACCCCTTCTTCTCCCCGAGGGTGGGCTCAGGGGGCAGCAGCAGCCTCGGTGCTGAGATTTGAGGGCTACAGGCCCGACCTGTGGGGGAGGGGGGCAGGGGCGAGTGCCTACTCTGTGCTGCGCTTGATGGGCCCACAGCCAGGAGGTGCACATCTGCTTCTGGGAGCTTCAGTCTCGAAGGCTGCGTGCCTCTGCTGTGTTCTGCGGACCCGTCTAGTTTCAGGCCATGAGGGGTGGAGCACCTGCCTCTATCTGCCTGCCGGGGCTGGTGTTCCGAGCCATGGAAAAATGCAGGGTCATTTGAAATGGGTTTTGAAGAGTGTATAGGAGTTCTTTGCCAGTTTGTTTGGGAGCTTAGCCTTTTAGATGGAGGGAGGAACATGAACGGAGAAGAGGGAGGAGGGGAGGGTTCAGGCCTGCCAGCGGCCTGTTGGTGGACTAGGCCACCAGCCATGGCCCTGGCTGTGGGTGAGGGTGGAAGGGTGAGGGGTGTCAGTCAGCCGCCCCCAGGAAGACCGCCCCCAGGAAGACCCATCCTGAGCTGGAAGGGTGGGGGTGTCAGTCAGCGGCCCCCAGGAAGACCGCCCCCAGGAAGACCCTTCCTGAGCTGGAAGGGTGGGGGTGTCAGTCAGCGGCCCCCAGGAAGACCACCTGCAGGGTCTGAGCTGGAGGAGGAGTCCCGGCTGCTGCCCTAGGACGGGTGGAGTGAAGGGCTCAGGTGGTGGTGGGGCCCAGTGAGCCGGGTGTCCCCATCCAGGGGACTCAGGTAGATGGGGCTGTGCTGACCAGGGACTCCGGTGGGTGGTGGAGGCCTCTCCGTTGTGAGCAGTAGATCCCAGGGGATCTGGTCCACACTGGGGGAGGTGGCACTGGGGAGGCAGGTCCTTGGGCAGCAGAGGCTGCTGTGGGGGGTGGGAGGTCCTTGCCCGCTCACTGCCTGCCCCTTGGGTAAGGCTGGCCCCAGGGCTGGACCAGAGCTGGGGAGGCTTTCAGCTGGGGGTTTGCAAGAGGTTAAAGCCGGAGAAGGACTGGAGAGGAAGCGGACCGCAGTGAGCAGGCGGGGCCGGCCCGTCTGGAGGCACCCACTGGGCAGGCCGCCCGCGCCACAGTCCCGGATTCTTTCCCAGCCGCGCTTTCCCGCCGCCCTCTGAATGGGCCTCCGCGGAGGTGGCCGCCCCTGTCCCGCCCCGACCCCCCCCCCCCCCCCCGGGATGCCGGAACCCAGAGTCGCCCTGCCCCAGGGGTGGGGGACGCTGCTCACTCACAGGGCCGCCTGGGACAGCCTGCCGAGCGCCTTCCGCCCGGCCCACGGCTTCCTGGGACCTTCCATGGACTGAGCAGCGCCCCGTGCTGCCCAGGTAAGCCCTGCTCTCTCCATCCCCCAGCAGCCCACGGTGGGGGAGGGGGCAGGGGGGCGTGCCCAGGCTGGAATCTGAACTCCCCAGTGGTGGGGGAGGGGCAGGGGCAGTGGGGAGAGGGATGCAGAGTCCCAGAGCCAGGGAACCAGGCGTCTCCTGTCACTTGGCCACAGCGCTTGGGTCCTGAGACTCTTTGAGAGAGGCTCCAGCCCCAGCCCCCCGGAGGGAGGGCCCCTCCTTCCAGAAGAAAGCCGTGCTTTGTGTTTGCGGGACTCCCTGGGGCAGAGGAGAGCCTGCTTCACAGATGTGTGGCTTTGGGAGCCCGGCTGCTCCCAGCACAGCACATTCTTCTGCTAAAACCAAGAAAGCACGCCTGCCCCGTTCCACGGCTGCCACCGCCTGCCGCAGGGCCCCAGGGAGGTCGGCTGGCCTGGCCACAGAGGCCCGGGGGCTGCATCCAGGTGCTGGGCCCCCGCTTCCCGGGAGGAGCAGGGCTGTCCGCCGGCCGAGGCGGAAGGCAGGCGCCAGGAGCAACGTGGGGTTTCAGAACGGGGTTTACTGTGGTCCCCATGCGGCTGGAGCCGGAGGGAGCACGAAGGAGCCCAGGACTTCCACACGAGACCCGCAGTCAGGGCATGCCCTGCTCACGCCGTTACCTTGGGGGGTTGTCAGGGTCCCTGCCTGCCGTCCGGGGTCTGCTCTCCTGCCTGGCCCAGGTGAGCCTGCGGGGGGCGGGGGGGGGTGCTGGGACCCAGGGTCATGCGTGCTGCTGTGGCTGGAAGGATGGGGACCGGTAAGAGGGAGAGACAGGAAAAAACCCAAATGCCACTTAGCGCAAAAAGCCCTGTAGTCTCTTAGAAAGCAAAGCCCGAGCTGGTCAGCGTCGCCTTCTGGTTCTTGCCGCCCGCAGGTGTCGCGCCCTCCCCGTCCCAGCACTGCCGGAACCGTCCCCTCCCGACTGCAGGCTCGCGCGGGGTCCCGGGTTGCCTGTTGTGCACGGGAGTCGTTTCTAGTGAATTTCGTGTGTGGGTCGACGGACGAGAGATCGGGGAGCACGGGAATATTGCTGTGACCCCGGAGATGAGGTTCGAGAGTCTGTCTGTTGATTCCGGGGGAGGGTCATTCCCTCCCTCCATGTCAGTGGCCAGGTAGTCCCCCAAGGCCACATCCTACGGCATCTGGGGGGAAGAGGCAGGAGGGTGGGGTGATCTTGCCCTCGAGTTCTGACTGACGTCTGCCCCTGTGGGGACGGAGCGCAACCCTAGACATCACTGCAGGTCTCCTTGGACCAAGCCTCTTAGCTCACCTCGCCGCCCAGAAGCTCTGTGTCCTTGTCTGCAACGCAGTGCTGATGGCTTGCCCACGGAGACCTTTCCTGAGGGTTAACCTGGCGGTGCCGACATGCGGCTTAGCTCAGCGCCGGGCGGGCGGTGATCGGTACTCAGTGAGAAGCTTTCTACAGTTCTTCTGTCGAGAAAGTTGGCATGCCTTGTAAACCGGTTTTGAGAAATCCAGTAACAGGCCTGGACACAGGTAGCCGCCCAGCTGAGCTGGAGGCAGGACGGTGGCCGAAGGATGTTCAGGGACGGGCAGAGGCTGGTGTCCCGGCTGGGACTGGTGCCGAATTCCTCCCCACTTACTTTGCCTCCCGTCCCCTGAGACAGTTGTCACTGCTGGCCTTCTCCTGTGACATAAAGGTAACAGGGTCTCAGGGACAGTAAGAGGTGGGGTCCAGACGACCCCTCGCACGGACCACGCCCTTCCTGCTTCTCGTCCGCGCCCACTGACGCGTCCATCCTTCCAGGATGTAAGCGTACGAGCGTGGACTTAAGACTCGCGGAACCGGCGCAAACTCCCATCCTGCCCCTAGCTAGCGGCTACTGTCAGTCTGGAACTGTGTCCTCTGTCTGATGTTTGATGGGTGGTTGGTCTCAGGGAGAGCCAGTGGGCGCTGAGTGGGGCAGCTGAACAGGAAGCAGGTAGACCAGGGAAAGGAAAGCGACATGAATTCAGAAACTCAATGGGAGGGAATAGGGTTGGAGGAACCAGGGCTAAGCCGGCTTTCCCAGGTGGCTGAGTGCACACAGAGAAGCTTCCAGAATGCTGCGGAGCTGTTTGACAGCTCTGCAGGGGTAAGGAGAAGTGTTCCCCGAAGACAAGATGTGGGCCTTGCAGCCCGTCCTTGTGTGCGTTGTAGGCGCGGCCCGACGTGACACAGTCTGCCATCCCTCGTCCTTCCAAAAGGATGCAGCTGTCCAGCTGTCCCGTCCCCTCTGCTGTCTGTCAGCTTCCCGTGTTCAGCAGGCTCGCGGCGGCCCGTGGGCCAGGGGAAAGCAGGCCAGGAGTATGATGGCGGCGGCAGAAGGAAAAGTGCGGTAGTAAAGCTCCGTGCAGAATGTTGGCAGTGACACTCGTTTTGTTCCCGTGAGAACCTTTGAAAACTTAATAGGAGACATTTAAAAAGATACAGTAAAGGAAGAGAAAGACTGTGTCCTTGGATCGGAAGGTGACGTTATAAAGGTGTCAAGTCTTTCCAGCCTCATCTATGTAGTTGGCGTGATTCCAATCAAAACCCTGAAAGTCTTCTTTTCAGGGAGCTTGGGGAAGTCCAGTCATGAAGGATCTTGTTTGGCTGGGGGACCGTCGGCCGGGGGGAGGACTTGCCGGGGAGCCGGGGTGCTGAGTGGGCGGGGCCAGACCGAGGATGGGCCCGTCGGTGCTACAGAGGGAGGTGGGAGGCACGCAGCGGGCTCGCAGCCACTGGAAGTCTGGTTCCAGGAAACGGGGGTGCAGCCCGCAGGAAAAGGGCTGCTCTGCAGAGAGAGCTGGGGCAGTTTCCCACATGGACAGAAGCAACGTGGGCCCCTTTGTGCCCTCACATGGGTTGCGTGCAGGTGTGGCAGGGCCCTGAATGTCAAGCGCGTTCTCCCTGGGGAGAGGAGTGTGTGCGTTTCTCTGCTGGCTGCCTGGGTCTCACCCCTGCTTCTCTGCTCGCCTTACTGGAGCTCCGTCAGCCTGTTCCGATGTCCCATCTCTGCTGCATGTTCCACACCTTAGGGTTTGCATTCTTTCTAGAAAACGTGCTCTGGCCATTCGTGAAGGGCAGGTTTGGAAACAAGTCCTGTCTGTTTGTCCTCTGCGAATATCTTTTCTACCCCGTTGCTGAGGGGTATCTTGGCTGCCTGTGGAATTCCCAGAATTCCTACTTGACGGTTCTATTCCTTGAGTACCTGGGACTTCAGTGCTGCCCCGCTTTGGCCTCTGGGTTTGAGGTGAACAGTTACCACCCATATTCGAGTCGGCACCCCCTGTGCGGGGCTCGTAGGAGGGCTCCTGCCCTGGCCTTCGGAAACTGCGTCCCGACAGTGGGTTTCCTAGTGTCGGTGCTGCTCTGAGGCTCCTTGGCTCCTTGAATCAGAGGTTGTGTCCTTGGCCTGCGGTGTGGAGGGGAGGCGCAGACATGGTTTCTTCTCACGACCTGCAGCCGGCGCTCCCTCCCCTTCTGGGTCTCCGGTGGCACAACCACGGGATCCTCCGTTACTGGCCCAGGGCCCCCAGGACTCCAGTCCTTCCCTACAAGTCTGTTTGGCTGTGCTGCTCACACGCGGTGAAGACCCCCGTGCTGGGCCCTCAAGTCCAGGCCCCTCCATCCGCTGCCCTGCTGCTGCTCACGTCTCTCTCCCTGTATCTTTCAGTTCAGTGGTTTCTACTCTTGCGGTAACTTTTTCATGCTGGTTGAGATTTGGGTGGTGGTGGTGTTTATTTATTTATTTCTTTCACTTCGTTCAAGAGAACGCGTAGTCGTCTGCTGGAGCCTGGGTACGAGCTGCGGGACGATCCCTGCACCTGCTTTGTGTCGACGCGGTGCTCGATCGCTGCCCACTCTCGTCCGAGTGACAGGTCCCCGTCCTCGTGCAATGAGGGGGTTTCCCTTCACCCTGGGCTTCCTGAGGCCACGGGAGGAGGCTCGGGTTTCTGTAGTCTGGTCTTTCTGTGGCGGTCAGCACTCCTGCCCAGGCCCGTTTGCAGCCACACGGTGCTGAAGTTCACCTTCCCGCCGGCCCCGCCGTTCGATCCTGACACAGGCCAGGGTGCAGGGCAGCTCGCCCCTGGACCCTGCGGACACCTCCTTGGAGGGGACATCCTAAGGGCCTCCTCCAGGAAGTGGGGTGTGAGGAAACGTGCGTTTTCCGTTTAGCTTTACTTAAGCCCCTCGTGTGAGGGTTTCCCCGGTGTCAGGTGGGCCTGGTTGACCGGCGAGCTGAGCAGGCTTCTCCTGGAGCTGCTTTGTCCCTGCCGGGTGATAGTTGTGGGGCCAGTGGGAGGCAGCAGGGTGACCAGGGATGGCAGCCCCGTCCTCTCTCAGGTTCCAAGGCTCCAGGCAGCCGCTGTCTGCCCACCTGTCCAAGTCTCCCGCTGCAGTGGGGTGGCGCCCTGGGTGGAGTTGTTCCTTGAGACCCTGGGAGGGGTGAGGCCCTGGGCGGGGTGAGGCTGCTCTGTCTTGACTGGAACCACACGTTCCCAGCCTGACTGTTGTCCGCATCGCTGGTTTGGTAAACACGGGCTGCACTGCACAAACACCTCCTCTGCGCTGAGACGCAGGACCCCGAGGCGAAGTGGGAACTCGCGCCGTCCGGAGAAGACACCCACAGGCCCAGAGCATCTCCCCGAGTCAAGCAGGCAGATCGCTGTCCAAGCAGGCTGGGGAATTGGAGAAGGCCCTCCCGATCAGACCCCGTGTGGGACGCGAAGCCTCGCGCTCGGGGTGGTGCCCTGTTTCCTGGCGCTGGCGGGGCTGGGGTAGAATGTGGGGAGACTTTATGAGTAAAAGGCTGAAAACACAAGAGCAGCCGTTGTCCTCACCTGCGAGGATCTGCTGCGAGGGACAGGGGTGAGGCGTTGCTGTGGCTGGAGCCCCAGCAGGATGGTGGGTGCTTCTGGGAGACACGCAGCCGTCTCTTTCATCCCCTGGGCAGGGGTCCATGTGGCGCCCAGTGGTCATCGTGGAGTGTGGCCACGGGGTGCAGAACCCCTGATGACGAGCTGTCCGGAACACATGCCTCTGTGGCCCTACGTGGAGTACGGACAGGTGGGCTCCCTGGCTGCGAGGTCAGGGTGTGTTGGTCCAACTCCGACCGTGCCGTGGAGACCCTGATCCTTTGTCTGCCTCTCAGCACAGCCTCCTCTTCCTGGGCTTTCTGCTCTGGAGAGTTCTATCCTCACGGGGAGGTGCCGTGTATACTCATGCACAGAGGTTGCCAAGCAAACCCTCCCTGGATCACAGAGATGGAGACAACGGTGCCCAGTAAACTGCGGCACGCCGTGTATTTGGCAGTGTGTGTAGAGTTGAGGTTTCTGTGGGGACACAGACCGGCGGGGAGCTGAGGCCCCAAGCTAGAGACCAGAATGCAGAACTGTCCTCTGCGGGCCACGTGGAGGCTTGGCCCGCCCTCCCTGTAGCCCCTGCTGGCCAGGAGGAGCCCCAGGGACTAGAGTGGCCTCCCTTCCTGGTGGAGGGTCTGCAGGGGGCCCACCAGGGGTGGGGTCCTAAGGGGGGTGGTGGGATCTGCACCACAGAGAGTATCGTGGGGGGCGGTTCACGGGGGCCTCTGGGTTGGGCCTCAGATTAGACCAGGAGGGCATCTGCGCCCAGGAGGGACTTGTCATAGGGTAAGGACCCCCCGGGCCCAGCGTGGTGGTTCCACCTCCACACATCATCCTTGACTTGTCTCAGGTTCCTGGCCTCCATGTAGGTCTGTGCACGCCCACCCAGATGTCCCCGCCAGTTTATTTTCTCCTTCCTTTAATCTTAAGACTTTTTTTTTTTTTTTCTTTTCAATTTCCCTTTTCTCTTGATTCTTGTCTGTTCTGATCTCAGCCTCCCGTGAGTCCTCCCGGGCACTGGTGCCCAGGGGACAGGCTGGCTGTCACTCCCAGCCCCTGGGGCAGCTCATGCTTCCGCTGCTCAGGTGTAGACACACAGAATCCCCTCCTCCGGGAGGCGGAGCGGGTCAGAAGTCACATGGTCCCCGTCAGCCGTGATCGTTCTGTGTAACAGATGACGGGAGACACGAGGTCGTCTGCCTGGCCAGTTGGGGCGGACACCATCTGGGAGCCTCCAACGGGGAGCGGCGCCCCAGTCCTCAGCCGCGGATTGCAGCGTGCCCTTGTGTTTGGACAGAAGGAAGCGTGTAGCTTGAGCACAGCACCCGGGTCTGTGGCGGGCACTTGACCCTCCAATCACTGGTTGCCTCCTGCGGGAGGCATCCTTCTGGGGCAAGGGTCAGACACATGCTGCCCGGTTCCACCGCCGTCCAGCCTTGCCTCCCGTGGAGGGAGCGCCTGTCTTGGGCTGTGGGTGCACTCAGTCCCCTCCTTAAGTGGTCAGTCAGTTGCTTATTTGGAGCAATTTGAACAATTTCCTAATGTTTGCACGTGTGCCCATGAACCCCAGCCCCAGGCCAGTTCAGCTGGGGCTCATGTACCTGGGGCTGGACGCTCCTGGTGCGGCCGCCAGTGCTGGTGCACGAGCCGTGGGCCCCTCGGAGTCCCTGTGTGCCCGCAAAGCCACCCAGCACCCACAACACCGGGGACTGTGTTAGTGAAGACATCTCCCCCTCCAGCGTGACCAGCCTGCCCGTCGGAAATGCTGTCAAGTGGGAACCCGAGTGAAAGCCCCAGAGGGAAGGCAGCAGGGTCCAGGGAGCTGCCCTCTTGTCCTCTCGGGGGTTCCTGGTGCCCCACCAGGCCACAGGGCCATTGCACAATGAGGATGGGATGGTGGGTGCTGCGGACACTGTGCTGTTCCCACGAGGTCGCCTGGGTCCTGTGGGCAGGCACTCTACTGTGTTGGCCTGCATCCCTGGGGGTCCACAGGTGGCCTCCTCCCAGACCAGGCTTCTTCCATTTCCGGTTCCTCATTGCAGATGGCTGTGAGCACCGTCCGTGTCCACCTGAGGGACCCTCCCGAGAGTCCTTCTCAGCCTGCCATTTCCGGGAGGCCACGTTGCCCCAAGTTGTCTTCCCCATGCTGTGGGCTGGATTGTGTCCCTCCCCAGAAGCTCACGTAAATCTCCAAACCTCAGAATGTGGCTGCATTCAGGCTAGGGCTTTTGCCAACATGATTAGGCTTTGGTCCAGCATGACTGGTGTCCTCATAAGCAGAGATCAGGATGCAGACACACGGAGAGACCCGTGTGGACCCCATGAGGACCCTGGGAGGAGACGGCTCTCTGCACGGCCAGGAGAGGCCTCGGGAGGGACTGGCCCTGCCGCGCCTGGATGGGGGGCGTCCAGCCTCCAGGACGTACGGACACCTTCCCGATGTGTAAAGCTCCCGTCAGCCATGCGTGTGGCCCCCCATGCTGGCTGATGGCACCTGCTGTGTGGGAATGCCGGGATTCCGACCCAGGGAGGCTGGGTCCGGCTGAAGAGGAGCGTGTTTCGCTGCAGAGCTGAGACTGGGGACATGGGCGTGGCGCTGGAGTCCCATCCAGCAGGCGAGGCAGGGGGTTTCTGGAAGACGTGTTCTCCTGGCCTGTCAGCTTGTGACAGCCGGCATTCTGAGTGGTTGTTATGAGGACCAGGTAAGCCTGGGAAGTGCCACAGGTTTGGTCATTACTGATAACAAACTGATGCTGCTTCACACACTCAGCACATGCAGCGCTGACTTCCCAGGGTCCATGGTCTTGAGATCCTGTGGTCCCAGCCGGGGGTTAGGTGTGCTAAGTGTGCCGCTACCTGGCTAGGGACCTGGGTTTAGGGTCTGAGCACCGATGACCTCTTGCGATCCCCAGACTTAACGGTTTCTGAAATTAGGGCAGAAACCTCCCATTAGCCATCTGGGGTCTCCGTTGCTGCCTGCACTGGGTCATACAGGCCATACAGGTCCCCAGACGGCAGGGATTCTGGGAGACGAGCATCCTGGAAGGACGTTGAAGATTTATGTCAGATTTTCCACGGGAAATGAGGTTTTGTCGTCACGGCCAAGAGGCAGGTTCGGAGCCCAGGCTCTGTGAGCGTGACGGTGAGTTTCTACCGTGCAGTCATGCCGGGAGGAGGGTGTCCTGCGGCCAAAGGCTCCTTGGGGGCCGCGCGTTGTCAGCGGTCTTCACCAGGCTGAAGGCCCTTTTAACACCTTTCCGCAGAAGGTCCGTGGCTGACTAGAGCGTGAAGCCTGTGGGCGTTTACCAGAGGAAAGCCAGATGTGCTGGGGCTTGTGCCCGAGGGAAGAAAGCATCAAGATTCCTTGTCCAGTGGCCCAGCCCCAGTGCAGGGCTGGAATAATTCTGGGAACTTGGGACTCTGAACCAAACAGGGGTCACAGAGACAGCGTCCTCACCGACACACCTGGACAGCGTCTTGCGGAGTCCGTGCGTGCTGCTAAGCTCTAGCACCCGTGTGTAAGTCCCAGGACACCCACTCTTTGCTCGGCCGGCCCTCCGGCAGGTGCGCATGCTCTCCTCCTCTTGGTTCCATCTCCTCCCTGGCGTCCTGTCCCCAGGGCCCAAGGCCATCTGCCGTGGGCATCGCTGTCTACTGCAACTCCCACCCAAGGGGACGCAACTTGGAGACCGAGATCTCCTATTGCTGGGGCCACTCGCTGCTGCAGGTGACCAGCCCCCGTGTGGCTGGCGGAAAGAACACGGAAGGAAGCCTGGAGCCACTCGCAGGAGCCCGAAAGCCGAGCCCACACCTGTGCTCTCTGGGACGGAGGATAAAACCCAAGTGGCCCACCAGCAATGGCCCAACATCAGCTCTAAGAAGGAAGGACGTTCTTATACACGCTCCCCCATGGACGAGCCTCGAGGACAGACGCCGGACACAGAAGAGCCAGAACCATGTGGTTCCACGGGAATGAGGTCTGCAGGGCGTCAGATCTGTGGAGGCAGGAGGCAAGTGGTGGGTGCCGGGCTGGGGAGGGGCTTGGGTCTGGGAGGAGACCCAGCTCCCGGGCCCAGGCTCTGGTGGTCTCGGTGTCCCCAGGACATCCAGCCCCGACGCTGTGCTCCCGTCAGTCCCGCAGAAGGAAGCAGTTTGTTTCCCCGGGTGCACACGCCAGTTCTGCGCTCGTTCTCTGCGGGTTGCGGAGGGGCCCCCGTGAGCGTCCTAGAGACCGGACCCCTCGGTGCGCCTGAAGAGCGGGAAGCACTCAGAAACTCTCATGGGCAGGAAAGAAAGAGTCTCACTGTTTTCTACATTAGAATTCCCTACGGGGCAGCTGCCAGCTGGGGGCAAACGGCTCTCCTTGCCGGCACGTCGGAGTGAGAGCCTCAGAGTGGACATGGGACGTGGTCGGGGCCCAGCTGCCTGAGCTGCGTTAGCCGAGCTCCGGCTTCTCCGTGCCCCTGGTGGGGGCACATCCAGTTTGGGGGAGGGCATCCCAGCAGGGTCACCCGCCTGCGCCTGGGCAGAAACCCTGACCCGACCCCAGTGCTGGCCGGGCCCCCCCGAGCTGTGCCGGGGCGGGGGGTGGGTGAGAATGGGGGATGCTTCCGGCACCTTCACTTGGGGGGACATTCCCGCTGCTCACAGGAAACGCTGACCTGACCAGGGAACACGTTCACGCTCTGAGAAGACGTACCAAAGAGAACGCTCGGGCCGTCCCGTGGGGGCCATGGTCCGCTCCTTCTGTGTGGGCGGCATATCCGTGGGGCCACGGACGTGTGACTTCCGTGTTCACCAAGCAAGACGCATGGTGTGCCTTTCCAGTCTTTCAGGGGTTTCCCCTAATTAGTGCTCGTTATCTGTGGCTGCCTGGCCCTCCTTCCTTTGCTTTCCAGAAGGTTGGGTCAATGGCCTGTTGTTTCTGGACAAATAACAGAAGCGTTCTGAGATTAAGGACTTCCTTTAAAAAAAAAAAAAAAAAATCACTGCTACCCAACTTCCCATACAAAGTCTTGCCTCTTAAAAATAATGCTTTAAATTTAGCACTGAACAGACCCTAGAAGACATCTAAGTTCATGTTTGTCGATGGGATTCTGCACGTGCAGCCTGGAGGGCCCCCGAGGCTGGGCACGAGGCTAGTGGTCTGTGACTTGTGACCCAGAGCCTGGGGGACTGGGTGCCCCCTCCCCCACCACCCCGACTGTCACACCTGGAAATACAGAGCCAGAGACCAAAAACGTGTTAAGACACACTCCGCAGAATTCTCTCGGTTCTCCGTAGTCCCAGGGTGTGAGCAGGAGGGCAGGGGATGGAGACGGAAAAATGGCCGATAGATGGATACCGATCGGTGACAGATCGATGATGGTCAGTGACTCATCGTTAACGAGTCACACTCGCTTCTAAAGGCTGACTGAGAAGAAGCCTGCTTCTTACAGCCCGGAGGTCAGCCTTGGTGGTCAGACAGCAAAACTGCACTTTGTTCCCCAGGAAAGGCGAGTATCATCGCGAGCCCTGCTAAATATTATTTACTGGTCTTTAAAGATTTTATTTATTTATTTGAAGATTTTATTTATTTGTTTATGAGAGATTTTATTTATTTGTTCATCAGAGAAAGCCATCAAGCAGGGAGGCAGTAGGCAGAGGGGGAAGCAGGCTCCCCGCTGAGCAGAGAGCCCGGTGCGGGACTTGATCCCAGGACCCTGAGATCATGACCTGAGCCAAAGGCAGACACTTGACTGAGCCACCTAGGTGCCCCAATTTTTCTGTCTTTAAAGACGACCTGAAAGTGTCGTGGCAGTCTGTAATTACGAACAGTAATTGACGGGTTGGTGGTCACTGCTGTGCCTCATAAGGGTCTCTTGCAGCGTGAAGGTGGTGGGGGGAGCATTGGTTTTGTTCTGACGTCACAGGCTTGGGTGTTGCGCAGGACGCGGTGGGCCCTGCGTGTGTGCATGAACCTTCGCATCTGGCCGGCTCCCGCCGTGCAGGTGGCGAGCCTGTGAGGTCCCCTTCCTCCTGCTGACTTCTGTGTGATTGAAATCATGGCTGGCAGAGAGCAGATGCTACCCCGTTTCCCACGGAACCTCCTGCAGCAGCTCCAGTGTGGTCTAAAAATAGACCTTTTGGAAAAGAGCCTGTGACCCTCTGTCACCCGAGCTCCGGGTAAAGGAAGTGCAGGAAGAGGAAGCCAAGGGGAGCCTGGGCTCAGAAGGTCCTGGAAGGTCTGGGAGCCCCGGAGCGAGAGGCAATCTCCCTCCCTCTTCCATCCTCAGCCCCTCGGTCCTGGGTCCCTGCAGGCGCCAGGACACCAGCTGGCCGAGGGAACCAGGAAGCCGGGGGCCCACTTTCCAAACACTGAGCGTATTGTGCCCCCTCCTCTGGGTGTCAGCCGGAAAGGGGAAATGTGAGACACTCTCAGGAGAAACACAGACTGTGCTTAGCCTGGGGGACGTCAGGGACCTGGAGGAAGCAGGGCCCACAGCCGCCCCCTCACGGCTCCCAGCGCCCCCACATGTGGACGCGTCCTGCGGGGGGGCGTGCTGTGGCCCCAGGGAGAAGTCTTACTGCCACACAGTGGTTGAGGCCAGCCGCTCGCTGGGATGCCGGAGGGCCGACCTGGTCATGCTCCCTCCGAGGCAGCCACACGTGCCACCGCAGAGCAAAGCCGCCACCGTGTCACCTGCAAGGCTCCCTCTAAGACAGGACCCCTCCCCCACTCTTGATGACCCTCACCGCACCCCCGGGCCCCTTCTGGGCCCAAACTGAGCCTATGGATGCTGAGTGTGCGGAACAGGGGGCTGGGCCCAGAGACAGCCCGTTTGGAGATGTCCCTGTAGCTGTGAACGGATGTGCGGGGTGGAGAGGCTCAACAGCACAAGTCCTATCTGCCCTCCTGGCGTGCACGGTCTGGAAGGAATGCCGTGTGTGCTAATGGTCTGCGGCCAGACTCCCGGACCAGGTGTGTTCTTCTGCTCGTGGACTCGTGTTCCTAGCACCCTGTGTGTCTGAGGACAGAGGCCATGCCCCTTCTCCTAAGGCTCCACTCCTGGTTGGACGGTGGGGGCTGCAGCCCCGTAGTGGCCGCCGTGCCTTGCTGGCTTGCGTGTCTGAGCACAGAGAGGCCCGGCCGTGCGGGAGAAGTGGCCGGGAAGCCAGTGTCCCTACAATGAGGTCCTTGGCTGGCCCTCGTCCAGATGGAAGGGTTAATTAAGTCCTGTTGCCCAGGGCCGGGAACCAAACCCAGCCACGGCCCCCGTGTTGGTGCAGAGCTGCAAACAAAGCCACTTTCATGGGGAGCGCTGAGTTTGCTGTTTTCTGGAACAGAGACAGGGTAACGGACAAAGCGCGACCTTATTTCCCGCCTGCCTCTTCTCTGCTGGTGGTGATCTCAGGCGCCCTGCGGGCGTGGCATGGGCTTCCCAGGGTCGTGGGGGACATGGGAGCGGGCAGCCCCTGCGGCTGCAGCAGGACCCCTGAGAGCGCCGTCAGTCATCCGCCGTGGGCTGGACTGAGAAGCAGTCCTGACCCCAGAGTCCAGTGCTGCTCCTTGGCCTGGGGGTGATTGGGATGTCCAGCGTGACTCCTTGGGGTCAGACCCACACCCCACCCTGGACTTCTTCCTGTCACTTCTGAGCCACTGCGGACTCATTCATTCATTCATAGCAGGTGTGAAGCGCTCCACGGCACCAGCCCAGCGGTGGAGGCCCAGCTGGGAGCAGAGCCCTGGGTGGTACCCCCACTCCTGTGGCATCCGCTTGGCTTACTGGAAACCCACATGCTTTCAGCCTCCCATGGAACGTGCTTCCTCCAGGAAGCCCTCCAGGAAGCTTTCCGGCAGGGGCCTCTGAGGCCCGCAGGCTGACCTTCTGGCAACATGCTCACCGGAGGCTGGCAGCCAGCACCATTTTGACCGGTGGTGGGCGCCCAGCAGCTCTGTCTTATGTGGGAGGTGGACACAGGGATGCGCTATCGAGAACATAATTTCTTCTAGGAAGAAAACAGTTGCGTGGGAGGGAGGCCCAGCACGGGGCTCCATCCCACAACCCTGAGATCCCGATCTGACCCGAAACCAAGAGCCAGCCGCTCCACCGACCGAGCCACCCAGGCACCCAACAAATGTGTATTTTAGAAGGTTTTTTGACCTAAAAATACAACCTTCTGGAAGGTCACACTGGCGTGTCGGGCGCCTCCCGACTGGGACTGAGACCACGCTGCCCCAGGGCTGTGGAGGCGTCGGAGGTGAGCGTGCGGACGACGCAGCCCTGGTGACCATGGGCGTCCGCGTGGACCAGGCACAGTACCCGCCCCTGGGACTCACGTGCGGTTTGTCCAGACACGACGTGGGCGTTGGGCTCCCGTAAAGACGGGCTAACCGAGCCTTTAAGCGCCAGCACTGAAGTCGGCTCCCGCCCCCTCCCCGACCCGTAAGATGCCGCTCTGGCTGGTCTTGGATTTTCATTGCTTCTGCCATCGAGGAGTGTGTATGGATTTCTCTTAACTCTTCCTGCTTTGATTTCATGGATTTTTTTTCCTGAACCTGTGGCTCAATTTCTTCAGCGTGTTCGGGAGAATTCTGAGTACATCCTTCCCTGGGCTGCCTGTGCCTTGCTCGTCCCTGCACCCCTCCGGGGCCCCCGTTGCGCATGTATTAGACATTGCTCATCGCGTCCCGCACGGCACCGTCCCCGTCCCCGTCCCCGTCTTCCATGCCTTTCCTTCCCCTGCTTCTGGCCTCTGACTTGTCCCAGCTCGCGCATCTGCCGATGGGTTCGTCGGCCTCCTGCTTCATTTCGTTAACTGTGTTTGTACGTCATCCTAGGATTTCTACTCAGTTATTCCTAACGTTCCCCCGTTCTTCTGTGAGGTTCTGTATTTTTCTGAAACGGTTTCCACTTACTTATTTTCAAGGGCGTGTCTTGACCTCTAACGCATATACAGCTGTGGCTCTTTCTCCCTTTCTCCTTCTCTTTTTTGGTCTTTGTTTTCATTTCTTTGTTCTGGTACCCGTTACTAGCATGCCTGGTCTGTTTTTAAAAGTAAATATTTGAATTATGTCTGAAATTTACAGAAAAACAAATAGGAAAGTAGGTGGATGGATGGATGGGTGGTAGACGATTAGATGGTCAGCTGGGCAGAGGGATGGATGGCGGGAGGCAGTTGGATGGGTGGATGCGTGGATGATGGGCCGGTGGATGGATCCATCCGTCGATCCGTAATAGACAGAGGCAGGCTCTGGAGGGTGATGTCTACTTCCGGAGAGGGAGGTTTTCTCGGGGGCACACTACTGAGATCCGGGGGGCGCGTCTGTTTCTGGTGCTGGTGTCCCCACAGCGTAGCCTTCAGGGCCCTCCCCTTAAATCCGAGGTAAATCCGAGGTCAGTGCGTTGAGCCCCGCTGGTCGTATTTCGGTCCCACCACGGAGGTGTTGAAATCCCTGCTTGTTCTTCCGTCTTCAGCAGCCACTTCCATCTTGGGGGCAGAGGTCGGGCCCCGCGTTCCCAGCCGAGGATCCCGAAAGGCCAGCAGGGGCGGCTGCGCTCGGGTCGGCTCCCCACGTCCCTGCGGTCCCGGTGCCGCGCAGCTCAGCCTCAGCCTCGGGTTTAGTGGGCCTGGGTTCGGCCTCCCATCCACGTGCTGCAAGTGGGTCTGTGGCCGGGACGTGTGACTCGCGCTTGCCGCTCCCCGTTCCCAGAAATGAGTGATGGGAATGATGCGGGGTTTTCAGGAACTTCATCCGCCCCCCCCTTGTTGTAAAGCGGAAACCAGAATAGCCCGTATTCCTACGATGTTGTCATCGACCCTGGTAGATTTGTGCTGTTCTTAAAGCTGAGTTTTAAAAAAAAAGGAGGGGGGCGCCTGGGTGGCTCAGCGGGTTAAGCCTCTGCCTTCGGCTCAGGTCATGATCTCAGGGTCCTGGGATCAAGCCCTGCATCGGGCTCTCTGCTCTGCGGGGAGCCTGCTTCTCCTGCGCCCATACTCCCTGCTTGTGCTCCCTCTCTCACTGTGTCTCTGTCAAACTAATAAAATCCAAAAAAAAAAAACCAAAAAAAAAAAACAAGATTTTAAAAAATATCCAGAAAATGATGGTGATGCTGGGCCTCAAGCAGGTGGGCATTTTGTCACAGAAGCATGTAAAATTCGGTGGAGTGTGCGGGCTTGGTGTTAAACAGCAGGTTTTCACTGTGTTTGGCCTCTCACGCCCCGAGCGACAGGGGCTGGGCCAGGGTCTGTGCCCCCTGCCAGGGTGAGGACACCAGCTGGCAGGGCCGTGTTTGTACCGGAAAGCTCTCGGCCCGGCGTGTGGACCCAGCTCCCAGCTGGGGACAGACAGAGCTTCCGCGGTCACCTGGCCGCAGCCCCAGGCGTGCACGCCCTGGACACGGGTCTACTCTGGTGCGGCTGCTGCCGGTGCGCAGGGAAAAGGCCAGGCCCTTTCTGAAGTGAGCACCTGTGGGCTGGGCGGACTCCGTCGGTCAGTACCCGGCCTTCAGGGGCGAGGCTGCATGGGCTGCACGCCCTTGTCCTTGCAGACGACCTTGCACGAGGCTCCTCCGCTCAGCCAGCGTGCTGAGCCAGGCGCTGGGCGTGTGTTCTGCGTCCTGTCCTGCCTTTGGGGAGCGTGCCAGGCAAGAGCGACCCACACGTGGTAGAATCGGGCCCCTCGATTCCTCGATTCGAATGGGACCTGTGGCCTGCATGTCCGGAAGCGACCCCGCTCCTTCCAGTACAGGGACCAGGCCTGTAAGCGCGTCTCGTCCTGCTCTCCCACTGCAGATACTCGAGGCTGTGCTGAGATCCTGCATCGCGCGGCGGGGATGTCCGAGAGCCCCGGGGGGCCCAGACCTGCGGCGCTCCGGGCCGACGTGCCGGCGGGACCTGCCTTTCAGCGGGCGTTCGTGTCCTCCTGCACCGGCTCCAGCGGCAGCCCCAGCCAGCGGCGGGACAGGTAGGGAGATGGGCCCTTGAGGACTCCCGCAGACCTGACCGCGGGCCCCGGGAAGGGAGGACGGGGCGCTCGACCTGCAGCTGACACCCGGCCACTCTGCATAACGGTCGTGCTTCAGAAATGCAGTCACAGGCAGACTCCGGAGAGCGCCCCCCCCCCACCCCGGTGTTGACAGGCCAAGCACTTGGGGACCACACGGGCAGCTGGAGTCTGGGAACATGGGCCAGTTAAGGACCGGGCGTCTGTGACACGCACTCTGAGCTGCGGCGGGAGCGGGGGGGGGGGGGGGGGGGCAGCCGGGGCTAGGTGTCCCTCCACAGCCGGGGCTGGCGGGCAGGGTGGTGGTGGCCTGGGGACGTGGAAGTTGTGCCGGTGTTCGGGAAAGTGCGGGGACACCCCCCCAGTGGCGGGGAGGGCGGAAGGGGGGTGCAGACAGAGACGTGTGGGCGCTTGGCAAGGGACGGCCGTGGAGCCACTGCACGGGCACAGTGTAGGAATGTCTCCTGAGCGGCTCCCTGTGCGAGGACACAGTGCCCCAGTTCGGGGTCCACATTCTGCCTCCTGCCTCTGTGCAAGGGGGGGCTCCGCTGATTCATCCCACCCAGAGCGCAAAGGGTTTGCAGGTCAAGTGTGTGTGTGATGTGGGGCTTGGCGGTTGACTTTCTGGATTTCTGGCAGTTGACTTTCTGGATTTCTAACTGTGTGGTACCTTCTGATACCCTTGATCTGGGAAGTCCCCATTCTGGATATGGTAACTTCTCATGTTCCTTTTTTTTTTTTTTTTTAAATGTGTTTCTGTTTTGTGAGAGCCCAATATGAGGCTTGAAATCACAACCTTGGGATCAAGACCTGAGCTGAGACCTTGACTCAGCTTAACGCACGGAGTCACCTGGGAGCCCCAACTTCTCACCTTCTCACTGGGATCCCTTAAGCAGTTGGCTATCCAGCAGGCACTTACTGGAAACTGAGTCGGGCACCAGTGCTAGGTCTCCGGGGAGGAGAGAGAGGAAAGCGGGGGACACAGTCTGCACCCAGGGGACGATGTTCTCACAGGAGCGCACATGGCGCACCATGTGGTTGGCATCAGAGGGACATGGTCTGCGAGCTGGACACGGGGCCACAGTTGACTTTTGTTTCGAGGGGAGGGACCTTTGCTGGGTGAAGACCAAGGAAGGAAGGGGCAGGGCAGGTGTCCATTGGTGTGGGGGGCAGAGCATCTGGGGTGCGCGGTGATGGGGAGGGGAGAACGGCAGTGTCTGACTTCCGACGTCTTGGGCCAAGCCTCAGCACCAGTGCCCATCCCTGTCCTCGCCGTCCACAGGACCCTTGGTGGCCTTGGGGCATCTCCTAGGACGGCGTTCTGATTGCTGCATGTTTCCCACAGCCCTTCTTCGGCCGAGCTCCCGTGGGTGGAGAGCAGCCCCAAGGCCACCCCGGCTCTGCTGGGGAGCAGCCGACCGGCAGGAAGTCTCAGCGCTGAAGAGTTCTCCAGCCCCGGTCCTGACGGCCCCGGGCGGCCCCACCGCCCGCCTGCGGAGTTCCAGGCCTCTTTCCACAACCATGAGCTGTCCCTGGCAGAGCCCCCCGAAGCTGTGGGCCCCCCAGGTGGCCAGGCCTTCCTGAGCTTCGGCACGGCTCCCGTGGGAAGTGGCCTTCCCCCGGCAGAGGACCCAGGGGCCTTGCTGGCTCATTCCCACGGAGCCCCCCAGGCCCCTGGCACCCCGCGGACAGCGGCGGCCGACAACGGCTTCCTGTCCCACGGCTTTCTCACGGTGACTCCTGGCCACAGCAGCCACCACAGCCCGGTCCTGCCGGGCCAGGGCCTGACCCTGCCCGGGCAGCCGCCCCTTCCCGAGAAGAAGCGAGCCTCAGAGGGGGACCGGTCTTTGGGTTCGGCCTCCCCCTCCTCCAGTGGCTTCTCCAGCCCGCACAGTGGAAGCACCATGAGCATCCCATTCCCAAACGTCCTCCCGGACTTCCCCAAGCCTCTGGAGGCCGCAGCGCCCTCCCCAGGTAGGCACGTGTCAGCCATGGTGGGCACCTGCCCCCCCCCGACCCTGTGTGCATTCACTCAGTTGGGGCGGGGGGCTGGAATTCAGGGTGGCAACTTGAGAGCCAAGCCCAGAGCGGCCCATCGGGGTGTTTTCTTTGTTGTCCTCTGTTCCCCTCTGCTCTGCACACGGCCCCGTCAGCTTCTGTTTCTCCCGCCACTCGGAATCCTCGTTCTTTGAAAATAACCTTTTGTTCTCGAGTTCAGTAAGTTCATCCAGTATTTAATGCAAGAGTTCAGATGTGTAAGACGAGGCTCCGGCAGGATTAAGCCACACTGCACTGGCCGCCTGTCACGCTGGGTCTGTGCTGCCTGTGTTGGGAAGCATGCGCTGCCTACTGCACCCCAGCCGGTCCCCACGAGCCAGACGGCGCTCCTTCCCCAAGACACACCGTCCCTGCCCTGGGCTGGACTTAGAGCACCGGGCTCCATGAGAGGTGACAGGCGGCAATAAACCGTCCAGAGAGTTCTTGCCTTCTCTCTCTCAGATAACCCGGGTGATAAGCACGTGTCCGTGAACTTCGTCCAAGACACATCCAAATTCTGGTACAAGGCGGATATCTCCAGAGAGCAAGGTGCGTGGGCGGGGCGGGACCTCGGGGTGGCGACGTCGGAGGGGCACGGCCCCAGGGTGAAGGGTTAGGGCACCCCCGTGGAAAGTGTGACAGGCCGTCCCAGGAAGAGGTTCCCTGTTCCTGTCTGGGACCTGAGCCACAGGGGCCAACGGTCAGGAGGAAGGACAGAGGTCTCTCCAACACCCCGACGTCTGTGCATCTATGTTTGTCTGCGGCAAATAGACATGCGCTCGCTAAGGGGGCGTGTGCCGGGTGTAACCTCGGGCCTCACACTCGTGCTGCACGGCATCTGTGTGTGCACTCCTGCCCCAACATCTGAGATCTGTGTTTGATCCACTAATGCCACTCCTTCCGCAGGACGAATGAAAGAGGGGTCTGGGCGGGAGGCGGTCCTACGAGGCAGCCCTGGGGGTGAGCCCCTGCCATCTCACAGCAGGATTCGCAGGGTTGCTGGGACAGGCTGGTCATCCCCGAGATCCTCCCAGAGGAACCCCGGGGACTGCTGGCAGGCGTGGGGCTGAGCGGGGACAGCATTTCGGGGAGAAAGTCATCTGGTGTCGTCCTGAGCCTTTTTCCCCACCTGCCTGGAGAGAAACAGTTAAGTCGCTGGCAAACAGCAGCATTCTGCTTTCTCTCTGGAATTCTTCTATTCAATTAAGTAGCTCATAAAAATGGTAAGAATGTGCCTTTCTTCCCCTGAGCTCAAGGAACCTATTGTCATGTTCCGTTGGGGGGTGGCCCGCGGCCCAGAGAGCCCTCTGATTCCCTGATTTGGCCTTTGGGGCAGTGCTGCTCAGCTCGGTCCGGGCTCTGCATGGCCGCGTGCTGCATTGTTGTCCCCTCCCTGCCCGTGGTATGGGAGCCCCCGAGATGGAGGCTGTGAGCCCAGCACCTTGTCCAGCCAGAGGGGCTGTGAAGGGCCTGTGACATGCCATGTTCCAGAAAATTCTGTGCAGACCACCTGCTCCACTGGTGCGCGTCCGGGCTGGGCAGGCCGGCCGGGCTGCCGGAGCAGCTGGGGCTCCACCTTGGAGGCAGGTGGCGAGTGCCAGGGATGTGCCTTTTTCTGGAAAAGCTACAGTGAAACGTCAGGGACACGCAGGAGGAATGGGAACTGAAAGTGGAATAGCGTCTTCGGGGTGCAGCTGGTCCGTATCCCCGTGGCCGGGTGGATTGCTCAGGATTTTTCCTAAACCGAATGTAAAAATGCCACAGGAGGGGAGAGGACCACCAGGCAGAGTAGAGACAGAGTAGAGCTGTGTCGGCAGCACTGGCTGGGCCTCTGCGGTGCGGCTCTGGAAGCACCAGCTGCGGGAGGCGGTGGAGACACGACCACTGATTCCACTGACCTCACAGGGGAGTGGGAGACCCTCACGGGCCTCATCGCCTTGCAGGACGGGTCCCCCTTGTTCTGTTTCAGAACAGGGTCTGACATTGTCCTCAAGCTCTTCTCCGTCTGTGGCCCATGACGCTGGGGCACCTCTGTCCACCGCCCCCCCCACCTCCAGCGAAATAAGATCATGAAGTTAAATGGGGAAACCAAAACGCCTGGTGAGGTATAGCAGGGTTGAAGACGGGTCATTTGTCAGAAATCTGTTCCTGTGCCCGCAGAATAGCGCATGCCCAGCCCCCAGATGCAGGCATCGGCCATGAGCAGAAGCCTGCTGGGGTCCGTGGGCACCACCTCCCCACCAGCCCCAGCACCCTTGGACTTGGTCGTTGAGGTCAAGTGCGGGCCCTCCCAGGGCTGCACCAAGCCTGTGGGGGAATCGTGGGATTTGGGTTAAACATTCAGTAACTTTTGGGGGCCATCCTTTCGATCTTTCCGTCTGCTTGGTTGGAAGGACTCAGTCTGAGTACAGTGCCACACGGGCATCAGGCAGGACTGCGCGAGGACGGGAGAGAGCTTCGAGGATGGGAGAGAGCCTCGCACCTCGCCTCTGCCCAACCATGCCATGCAGACTGGGACTTGGCCCAAGCACTTGGGCTGGCGGTTGGACCACATTCCTGGGCGGTCAACTGTGGGCCATCACCTGTGCCTCACCGGTGCCGTGGACAAGCAGGAGTCATGTGTGCCAGATGGCGGGGGTGGGGGTGTGCTCTCTGCAGCCTCTGCCATCAGGCTCCCCTTGAAAACGATGTGTCGTCACCGAGACCCCCACCCTACCCCAGAGGCCTGTGCCTGCTCCCTCCGACCCAGTTTGCAAAAACACTCGTCTGCCACATGTGCAGGCAGGCCACGTGGGCACCGGCAAACGTGTGAGTGTCTCTGCTTCCCTCCCCAGCCATCGCCATGCTGAAAGACAAAGAGCCGGGCTCATTCATCGTCAGGGACAGTCACTCCTTCCGAGGAGCCTACGGCCTGGCCATGAAAGTGGCTACTCCTCCCCCTTCCGTCCTGCAGCTCAACAAGAAAGGTAGGGACCCGGGAGCTGATGGGGCGTGCTCACCTGCCTGCGAGGTCTGTGGCTTACGCATACGGCTGTACGTTGCTGGGGGACTTTTCGGAAATGGCTCTGAGTTTCTTTGCAGTCTCTGTGTTGTTCCAGTATGGCCCCCTCAGGACTGGCCTTGTGCAAGCAACATCGTTAATGATCTGTGGAGTTTAGTTCTTTATTGCTGTGAATGAGTGATACGTTCCCTTGCTCGGCTGCTGGAACGATGGAAATGGGCCTCACCGAGGCCCCGGGGCCCCATTCTGCCCCAGGAAGCGTAATAAATTCCTGCCCCTTCTTCCCGACCGTCTCTCCAGTGTCTGCAGACAGGCACGTTCCTTTTTCCTCTTATGAAAGGCAGTGGCCTGTGCATGCTTTCTCGCACCGACCCCCCGGAGAGCGTTTTGCTGGATTAAGAGTGACGCTGGATCATGAGCCCCAGGGGTGTCCCCCACGGCCCTCCACCCCATGAACCATGTGCGGCTGAGTTCAGATCTCTGCTCCCTCTCCTGGGTACTTTCCATCACGGACAAGACCATGTGCAGAGAAGGTCGCAAGGGCTGCGTGTGTGGTGAATGTTCTCATGAGCAAACAGGCGTGTGCCTACAACCAGGGGACAACCTCGGGGGAGTCCCTGCACCCCTCCTGTGCGTCACGCTCCGTCAGCCCGCTGCGACCTTGCGCGTATCCCAGAGACCATAGATTGGGCTCTGTGAGGCCCTTGGGGCTGGCCACGTGTCCTTCCGATGTCCTACTGTCTGTCCTTTTCCTGGTCTGTCCTTTTCCTGCCCACCATTCCTGCAAGAATCCCTGTGTGCTGTGGTCTCTGGGAAGTGTGAGTGCTGGGTGTGTTGGGGTGTCTGAGGGGGACTGACTCACTCTAGAACATTGGTCAGTTCGTGCTGACAGCAGCTCTGGTGTGGAATCATGGGGTCCCAGGGTCTTTCCCGCCCTCCCCTGGTGACAAGCTCCGTCCCCAGCTACACCTGCCCCTTCCTCTGTGCCCCGAAGGACACACACCATCCATGTCACCCAACCTGCCGCTGCGGACAGGACACTTGCTAAGTAGAAGGGAGAGTTACAGCATCTTTCTCTTAACCAGCGAAATAGCAATCCCTAAACATAGCGGTTTTGCCCCTTTTCAGCTCTGCATCAGAGAACTAATATGTATTCTTTCATGAGGTTCTTCTGCTGCCTTCTAAGATTCATTGTTTCTACTTATAAGACTGTGGTAACTGTCACTCTGACGGCTTTCCAGGGATCGCAGGCCCGCCTTGGAGACACAGCAGGCACGTGTGTCAGAATAAGGTGATTCGCAGTACGCGTATCCCTGTGGCGCGTATTTCGATAATGCGTATAGCTCTGGTGCACGTCAGACGAGCTTCCAGGCTTCTCGGTGGGCATGAAAGTCACGTTTA
This sequence comes from Mustela erminea, assembly GCF_009829155.1. Classification (NCBI taxonomy): domain Eukaryota; kingdom Metazoa; phylum Chordata; class Mammalia; order Carnivora; family Mustelidae; genus Mustela; species Mustela erminea. Next base: position 94,516,261 of record NC_045624.1, on the reverse strand, counting down.
CTCTGTGCTGTGGTCCACGAAGTGTGCAACGGCGTGTTGTCTCAAAAAGCAGTACACACGCCTTAATGAAAAAACACTTTGGTGGGAAAGCCATCTGAGCGTCCCACCTGTCTAATCCCAGGTCACAGTAACAAGTGTAATAATAACGAAAAAGCTGGAAATACTGCAGGAAATACCGGCCTGTGACACAAGGACGTGAAGTGAGCATATGCCCTTGGAAGAATGGCTTCCGGAGACTCCCCTGAGGCAGCGTAGCCGTCAGTAGTTCATAAAAAACATCACGTCAGGAAGTGCCAGGGGGCGGGCTCCTTGTCTGGGCAGCGGGCTCATCACCGGGCACGGGGGTGTCCAGATAAGCAGAGTCGGAGCTCACATGTTTAAGGAGCAAAAGGACACTGGCCTGCTTCACTCACGTGCTGCGTCCAGGACCCGAGAGGTGGACAGGAAGCCTGGATGGAGACTGTGCTCACAGCGTCCAGGAGCAAGTGACCTTGGAGCCGTGCCTGGAAGGACATGAGGTTCAGTGGCTGAGGCATCAGCTGAGGGGCTCTCAGGGAACTGAGGTGTCTGCCGTGGGGGCAGCGGAAGGGGCAGGGATGCAGGGACTCAGACCCACATCCGGACGTTGCTGTCTGCAAGTGAGGGAGGAGGAGGCTTCGTGTACATCGAGTAGGACAGCTGAGCCTGGAGAGGAGCCCAGCGGGAGAAGCCCCAGCAGTCCTGAGCAAGGACTCGAGCTGGAGAGTCTCCAGACGGGAGTACTTGGTGTCTGTGGACAGGGTCCGCAAGGAGAGCTGGGACGGGCGCTGCAGAGCGTGTAGGGCTCTTGCTCCGTGGAGACTGCAAGCTGGTGTCCTTCCTGCACATGCTGTGGCTTCAGAGGTGCGGACAGTGCTGTGTGCATGTTCTCGCCTCCTGCTGGGCACAGGCCTCTCAGGCCAACCTTGACTCAGCCCGAAGGTGAAGGTTACAAAACATCACCGGTGTCCTCTGGTTGAAATCTTCACTGGCTGCCTGTCCTCGCCCAGCCCTGGATTTGGCAATTGGCTGTCATGGTGCAGGGGAGTTAAAGAGGGAAGAGCGCGGCGAGTCAGCACCCACCTCTGGTACCCAGAGACTGGGCCGTGACAGACGTCCAGGACAAATCTGTTCTCTGGGCAGCCAGCGGCTGGCCATCCCACTGAGACACCTGTCCCTGGAGCCTGTGTCCGCTTCAGTGTGGAAGACGCGGATCCTTCTCCCACAGCCGAGGAGGCACGCTGCTCCTTTCCGCTCATGTGTTCGCCACAACCTGCCACGGAGTCGGACCGTCGCCCTTCCTGCCAGCCCTCCCCACCACCCCTGACGTGCCCGCTGCTGCTGTCCGTCAGCCTGTGTGGGAGCTGCCCATGGGCCAGGCGGGCAACCAGACTGACCGCCAGCTGGTGCCACTGTCGGTGGTTTCCAGCTCAGTTGGGTGGATTTCTGGACGCGCCCGTCTTCAGATGCTCAGGCCGGTGGGGGGCAGCGGCGATGTTCTGTCTGGTCCCAGTGACGGAGGGTTTCCTTCCTGGGGGTCTGCCACGGGGCTCCTGGCTGGACCCTTCCAGCTCCCGTCAGTGGCTTGTTCTCGGGCATCACCTTGCGTCCAGATGCTTCTGGTTTCTCCTGTTACGAGGGGAAGGGTCTAGATGGCATGTTCCTGACTCATCCCTGCACTGGGAATGCTTGCAGAATGTGTGAGGGTTCGTACCCGGGACCCCTGCACTTCTGGACATGTCACCGTGGGGGGCTCTGCTTTCATCCCCAGGGTGCTGCTTGGCAGTCCACCGACGCCAGCAGCCCGGCTCCGGGGGCCCCTCCCTTTAGCTGGTGCTCTGTCCCTCTCTCCCCTCCTCCCGTGCTCTTATTTTTTAAGTTCTGTTTTTTCTTTCTTTTCAATCTCTCACCGCAGCGGGGGATCTGGCCAATGAACTCGTTCGGCACTTTCTGATCGAGTGTACCCCGAAGGGAGTGCGGTTGAAAGGGTGCCCCAACGAACCCTATTTCGGTAAGTGGCTGTAAGGTCCCACTTGGCATTCTGGCCCATGCCAGAATGGTGTGCACCCCCACTGCTGCCCCGAGAGGCGGGGCCGTCCCCTCCCATGCTCTGGGCTCCCCGTGCCCTCCCCCGAGTTACCATCTCTATGATAAACTGGGTGGGGAGTTGTTCTGAAGGCTTTTTCAGACCCAAACACATGGCAGGCAGGTGGCATCCTCGCAGGCAGGCCCGCAAGTGGGGTCTGGGTTAGAGCCGGAGCGTGGGCCGTCCTTCTCCGTGAGAGGAGCCCTTGCCGGCCTCGCAGTCTTGCCGGGATGCACCCAGACGCAGTCTCCAGGAGCACGTGGCAGGGACCACGGAGGCATCTGGGCTGCGGTCCCAGACTCCATCGACGGCCGATGTCCTCTGTAGAAGTCGGCACCTGCATGTCTTGGCCAAGAGTCACCGCAGTTCCTTTACATAGCTTCTAGCTGTCTTGTGGGACTGGTCACATCACTGAAGCTTTGCACCAAGTCCCGCAATAACAGAGCGTTAGTTCTAAGAGCAGAAGCGCTCGCCCCCCTGCAGGGGCTTCCTGCAGGGGCTTCCTGCAGCGGCACGTGGGTGGAGCGGGCGGTGTGTGGGGCCCCGCTAACCCCCCTCTGCTGTTCACCCGTTCCAGGGAGCCTGACGGCTTTGGTGTGTCAGCATTCCATCACGCCCTTGGCTTTGCCCTGCAAGCTGCTCATTCCAGACCGAGGTACGGGGGGGATCCTCTGTAGGGCCTGCCTGTCCATGTGTGTGTGGGGAACGGCGGTGTCGGGTCCATGAGGACGTGCCCACAGAAGTTGGACCGGAGTCGTCCTCTGTCGTGTGCCCTGTGGGTCAACCCCAAAGAGCGTCCTGTGGTCCAGCCTAGTTGGCAGAGGCAGGCCCTGGTAACGCCATCACCTCACATGACTACAGTGTCATTTGGCCGTACTTCCCACCTTCCTGGGCAGCCTTGGTGTCACGTGATTGTAGTAGATTCTGTAGTGACTGGTTTACGGCGTAGGTACGTGCGATTTGCTCTCTGCAGTGGTTCCTGAGAGCAGAGAGAGACATCTTGCTGGACCGTGTCGCCCCCTCCACCTGCTCAGAACGCCGGGGGTTGTCACTGCCTGGGAACCCAGGCCCCCGAGTGCCACCCTGTTCTAAAGGTTCTTCCTCGGGGAGCCGGACTCATGCCCGCATTTTCTTTCTCCTTCCTGCAGATCCGTTGGAGGAGATCGCCGATAGCTCTCCCCAGACGGCGGCCAACTCGGCCGCAGAGCTGCTGAAGCAAGGAGCAGGTCAGTCGCTGGCTTCGTGTCCGCCGGTCCTAGTTCCTGCGTGGAAAGGGGGTCTTCTTGGGTCTGTGGGTTTCCTTCCTGCTGTGTGCGTGAAGGAGATCCCTTTTGGGGGGCCCCCCAGGCTGGGCGCAACAGCGAGTGTGGACAGACAGAGCGAGGCCTCCCCGGGCTGGAAATAACCGCACTGTGGACAAGACAAGAGACTGCGGGAGAAAGCCAGGTCCTGGGTTTTGTCTGGGGAGAAGGCAGGGAGCCAGTTGTGGGGGCCCAGACCCCCCTAGCCGTGAGTGTAAGAGCTCGTGGGCCTAACTGAGCAGCCGACAGCGTCGTCCCATTTGCCTACAACCCAGGGTGACACAGACCCCCGGACAGCGAGTTTGCCTGGGCACCTGTTTTTTTTTTAAACTAATAAACTTTATGAAGTTTTAGAGCAGTTGTGGGTTCACGGCAACATTGAGAGGTTTCCCACAGACCCCCTGCCCGATGTTCCGCATTATGGTGTCCCCCGCCAAAGGGTATCTTTGTTCTGTGAACCTATGTTACGCGTTGCTGTCCACGAGTCTCCACTGGGGCATTTGCTGTCATCAGGGTTCCAGATTGTGGCTGTTTCTAATAGGTGTGCTTTCGTATCCCATCGATGTTTTAATTTGCATTTCCATGATGACACGTGACATGGATCTTCTCTTTGCCGCTTATGTCTGTTAAGGTATCTGGTCTGTTTTTTCATTGGGTATTTTTCCTCTTGTTGAATTTTAGAAGTTGTTTGTATATTTTGGAGACCAGTCCTTTATCAGATACGTCTTTTGAAGATATTTTCCCCCAATCTGTGGCTCATCTTCTCATTCTTTTGACATTGTCTTCACAGAGTGGAAATCCCTTAATTTTAATGACATCCGGTTTATCTTTTCTTTCTTTCATGGGTCATGCCTTTGGGGTTGTCTCTAAAGTTTGTCACCAAATCCACGATGATTTGGATTTTCTTCTATGTGATCTTCTGGGAGTTTTATACTTTTACATTGTACATTCCAGCCTGTGGCCCACAGCGAGTCAGTGTTTGGGAAAGGTGTGAGGTGTGTGTTAGCATCCTCCGTGGAAGACGGAACCTCTGCCCCATTGTATTATCTTTACTCTTCGGTCGAGGATCAGCTGACTGTACTTACGCGGGTCTATTTCTGGGCCCCCAGTGTTTTCTACTGATCTATTTGTCTGTTCTTTTGCCAATAACACCGTTGTGACTACTGGCTTTCCAGTAAATCTTCAAACCAGGTAGTGTCAGTCCTCCCCAGGCTGCTTCCCCGTCAAGCATGTGTTGGCTCTTCTTGGTCTTTTGCTTCCATATAAACTCTAGAATCCATTGGCCAATGTCCACAAAATAACTTGCTGGGATTTTTATTGGAGTTGAATTGTATCTATAGATCAAGTTGGGAAGAACCGCCATCTTGACAAAATTGCGTCTTCTTATCCATGAACATGGACTCTCCGTCCGTTTATTTAGTTATTTTGTGTCGTTCATCAAAGTTTTACAGTTTTCCTTTTGACTGTTTCTTGTACCTAATTTTATTAAATTTATACCAAGGTATTTCACCGGGGGCTGCGAATGTACATTGGATTGTGTGTTTAGTTCCAAATTGTGATTGTTCTCTGGTGGGCAGGAAAGGGATCGACGTCTACATTAATCTTGTTTTCTGCATCGTGATGTAAGGACAGTCCCTTGCTCGCTGTTGCCACATTTGATGCAGGCTTCGTGGCCCCAGTGTAGGTGGGCTGTGGATACGGCCAAGGCCACAGGGCTCCTGTGGGTCTGCAGCTGTGAGGGAACCGAGTTCCCCATGGTGGACGTTTGCTCTTGGAAAGGTTGGGAAAGGAATGTCAGCGTCTGGTTGGATCGATAGCGATACCGCGTCATCGGTACCTACCTCACAGCCATGTGTCGGAGGTCAGTGCGATCTACAGCTCTTTTCTTGTTTCCGACTCTGTACGATGCGCATGGTTCTCTTGTGCAGTTTTTCTCTGTGGATCTCCCTGTCACTACGCCTGTTGCTCAGCTAAAATCCATCTCTCTCTCAACAAATAATGGAGTATTGAACTCTTTTCAGACCATCCTTGAGGGATACGTTCTGTGTGTCCAGAACGAGGGTGACGTGCTTTGCGCCAAACAGCAACGTGTTAGAACGTGGAGGTCCAAAATGAGGAGCGTGGGCTGTGTCAGCCCTGGGTTCAAGTCCAGGCTCCACCACACAGGGTTTGGACCACTCAGCCACGTGGACCTTGACGTGACGATGGTAATGATCTCTCCCAACAGCGTGGCTGCAAACACCACGCGAATCAGACATTGAAAACCACCATGGGAGCTGGGACGGGGGCACTCACACAGGTTGTTGTGGTGTTATCCCTGCTGTGTTTGCACGGAAAATGCTCTTCCTGGCCCAGGAGACATGGCCCTTCCTGTGGCCTCACTCTTACCTGGCACGGGCCACAGTGGGGTGCCCGATGTCTCTGGGCTGCATGTGCTCAGCCTGGGGTTTCACTGCCCCCCACGTCTTGGCGCTCTGCACTTGGCCCAGGAACCTCTTAGACAAGGCCCTCTCGCATTTCTCCCTCGGCTTCTTGGTTACCGTTTTTCCCAGTTAATGTCCAGTTAATAAACGTATCAGTGCATTCGCTAATCGTCCTTAGGAACCATTGTGGCCCTTGTGGTTGGATATTACAGCTTCTCCTACTCCGGCTTATCAATGATCTAACTTCACAGTCTTGTTGGAGAGCGCCTGGCAGGCACCAGTAGTGTTAGATCATGTGCTGTTCTGAAGAATGGCAGATCCCAGGACTCGAGGCGGGCCCTGGAGACCACATGTGAGCCTCGGAGCTGTGCGTTAGCACATGACGGTGCGATGCCTGTGTCCTTTTATAAAATTGCATGTTTCTAAGACGTCCGCGCAGCTCATTTCATGGGGGACAAGGCAAGGCGTGGAATCAGGACACGGATCCGTGTCTCGAGTGAGGACAAAACAGCCGCGAGCTCGCAGAGGCCCTGCGGTTATTGGAAAAAGCGTAGGAAGGCAGTCAGACTGCCCCATCAGCGATCGCCTCGAGGGAACTGATTTTTTTCCCCCAGATTAAATTTTTTTTCTTTAAGATTTTATTTATTTACTTGACAGACAGAGGTTACAAGTAGGCAGAGAGGAGAAGCAGGCTCCCCGACGAGCAAAGAGCCCTACGTGGACCCCAGGATCATGACCTGAGCTGAAGGCAGAGGCTTTAACCCACTGAGCCACCCAGGCGCCCCCCACCTACAGATTAAATTTTGTGAGTGTCCTCATTCACCCCAGGGCTTAAATTGTCCTATATGGAGCCCCTCCCCATCAAGCTGAGGGAGCAGCACTCAGGAGCGTGAGCAGACACGGGCAGCCCTGGTCGGGGGCGGTGCACACTACCCTCCTCTCCGGTGGCCAAGGGCTTTCTGGGTCATTCCTATCTTTGACTGTTGGCGTTTTGTCTCTTCTTTGGTGGTGTTGAAGCCGTGGGATACAGTCCATCCCGAGAAGAAGGGACAGACCTCTTGCACATTTCCCAGAAGTATTACACTGTGTCCTTAACTTACCAGATTGTGAAGGATATTTTCTTTATAAAAGCAGTAGAAGTTCTTTAAATTAAGAAAAGGAAGGCACGCCCAGGTGGCTCAATCCTTAAGCATCTGCCTTCAGCTCAGGTCATGATCTCAGGGTCCTGGGATCGAGCCCTACATCGGGCTCTCTGCTCAGCAGGGAGTCTGCTTCTCCCTCTCCCTCTGCCTCCCTCTGCTCCCCTCTGCTCATGCTCTCTTTCTGACTGATAAATAAAATCTTGATTTAAAAAAAAAAAAAGGAGACTCGGAAGAGAGAGTAAAGGTGAACTGCTCAGAGGCCAGACGCCCTGGAAGTTTTTCCATATCTCGCTCCGAGTAAGAAGTTCTCCCTTTCATCCGCACACCACACAGGTCTCGTTTCCAGCAGCTGCACAATGGTCTGTCTTGCTCGTTTGGCTTATTCCTGCTTCTTGATACTAGAAACAACCCTTGGTAGGCTACCTTTCCTCATTATGTCCTTGTCTCTGAAGCTTGCATTGCCACCTTCGGACCCGGGTTCCTGGACGCAGTAGGGCTGAGGGAGGCTGTGTGTCCCTGAGGCTTTGTTTCCTGTGGGTATGACAGGTGCGGCCCCGTTCACAGGAGGCAGCCCTGCTCCACAAGGTGACCCCCACCCCTGGCAGGGCCATCAGGTCGAATTAGACGTTGGGGTCCAGGCTGTGTAGACAAACCCTGGTCACCCTGTGCTCCCCCTCCCCACTGGAGAGCAGGGCTCCGGGACCCGTGTGCTTGGCAGACCCACCCCGGCTGTGGTTTGGCAAGGGACAGCTTCCCTCCTCTGCTCTGAGGAAAGACCCCATGGCTCTGCCGTCAAGGGTGAGATTCCCCACGCCCCGACTCCTTATTGAAAGGGCCGTGTGTGGTTCCACAAGGGCTGGTGGGAGCCCGTTCTTTAGACCCAGGCTGTGCCCATTTTGTGGGATTCACTGCGTGTGGTTCCACAAGGGTTGGTGGGAGCCCGTTCTTTAGACCCAGGCTGTGCCTGTTTTGTGGGATTCATTGCAGTTAGATCAGAATTCCTCGTCTTGATTTTGGACATGCTCACAGGAATGCTCATGAAATCGAAGGCAGGCCATCCACCCTCCGAAAATCACATGGTCTTGAAGTTTCCAGGCAGCCGTCCAGTTCCTGCTCAAACACGCACACTTTCCTTGTATACTCGTGACGATAGCGGGAAGTGGTTTTATCCTGCTTTCCCATCCGCCTCTCACGTCTTTCTGGCTTTGTGAACAGTTGACATACCATCGCTGCACAGGCCTGCGGCACACAGCTAGAGGGTTTGATGATCTAAGTTTCGAGTAGTCACCTCCAGAGGCTCAGATCGTGTCCATCTTCTCATGCGAATACAATACAAGGAGGAAAAGAAAGGTTCTCCTTGTGCGAGAAATCCTAGGACTCACTCTCTTCATGTGTTTCCCGTGGGCCACACGGAGCGTCGGCTGTGGCCGCCACACCCCCCTTTCCCATTTTCTCATCGCCATACATGCGGCATGACCTCCATCTGCTGGCTGCTCAGTTTTCCCTGGGGGTTCATCGAACCATTCTGTTTTCCTGCTAAGTCAGCACGTGCCTCCAGTATCCCCACCTCTGAGATGGTTGTCCGCCGTGGTTATGGAAGATTTCTCCTTCTGAGTCTTCTTGGAACGGGGACCTATGGGACCCCGAGCCTCCTGATAAAGACAGCCACGTTATCCGGAAGGACAGTCAGGGTTGACCCGGCATTTCATTGGAGCGTGGTGGGCATGGGGCGCTGGGCAGTCACGGTCATAATGAACCAGCACGCGCTCTGTCCTGAGACGACCCGTGTAAACCCCTCAAGTCTAGGTGGCAGCTGGAGTGCGGGTCACCCCCAGTCCTGCCGCTTCCCTCAGGTCGGTACCAATCAGCCGGAGGGAGCAAGTGCTTCTGCGACTCCTGCCCACACCCCAAGCATCCCTCTGGGTGAGAGTGCACAGGTGCAACCTTCTGAAGGTGTGTCTGCTGTGAGGACGGGCACATGGTGTCATCCACAGGCGTCACCTGTGGCTGAGGGCGCTCACACTCAGCCTGCAGGCCTCACGGTAGAATCCACAGCGCACGCTCGGGAACATCTGGCGTGTCTCACTGAGCGCGCCCCATCGACACTGCGGCAGCAGCAGAAGCAGCACGGAGCTGTGGCTGTGTGAACACCCAGGGGCTGCGAGGCTGCTGGACCGCTTCTCGGGGTCTCCAGGCCACTGTGCCCTCTTCCGCACAGGACAGGTGCAGATGGGCGGAGATGGGCTCTGGAAAGTGCTCTCCACAGCCCGAGATGCAGGGATTGTCCTCAGAGTGCACAGCATTAGCAGAGCCCGGAGGCCCGAAAACGGTTGCATTTGAGATAGGAAGTTCCCTGTCACGGCTGCCTGGCGGCACAGGGCATTTCTGGCTGGTACCGGGTTGCCGTCTCAAGCTGCTCTTGGTGAGGGCAAGGGAGTGGTTCAGGGAACTTTGTAGGGGAAAGCTGGGGTCTCGGAGGAAACCCACTGCTGATGGCGAGTTCGGGGCTGTGCCCCTAGAGGAAGTGGGGTCACCCCCTGCAGTGAGCATGGCCGGCTCTGTGCAGGGTGGACAGTCTCGCTGAAGACCCCATCCGCCGGCCTCAGGCTGCGTCCTTCCCGAGAGGCTTTCTAGAATCTGCTCTTTCCCTTCTCCTGGGCCTTTCCACTTGGGCCTCTGCAATGGCTCTGATGATAATTCGGTTCTGGTGGTTTTTCCCCGTGACCTCAGTGGGACCCTGGCCAACATGCTTGTCACACTCAGCAACCTAGGATCAAGGGCGGAGCACCGCATTCCGATGAACTTGGTGCAGACCCAGGTCTTGCTTCTGAGACCCCCGGGCTTTGAAGATGAGCTGTGATTTGCCACCTTTGCCTAGAGGCCAGCAGGGGCTGGGCGCTCGCAGGCCACGGACACTCGGGTGGAGCCTGGCGTCCAGCAGGGCAGGTGTCATGGGCAGCTGTTTTCTTAGGGGTGGTGGGGGGTGGAAGGGACACATTCTTGATGGCCGGCCAGGTGGGGCCGTGACTCCTGCTGGGAGGGAGCGGTAGGCAGAGTCCTGAGCATCTCAGGTCAGGCCGACCTCACACGCACCCTGAAGTCCCATGTCCGCCTCTGCGTGAGCTGCAGGGGTCTCAGAGGGCCCAGGGCTGTTCGCCAAGCCCTGCTCAGACTTGACAGTCGAATTCCCCACCCGCAAGAAGCCCCCAGCCCCATGGCATAGCGGGGATGTGACCCAGACAGGACGGGCCGACCCGTGCCTTCCTCACACAGCCTTTGCTCCAAGTCCCATGCCTCACGCAGTGTCCCTGCTGCTCTGGGTGCTGCAGCTTCCAGCTCCATGTGTGGACGCTTCTGTGGGGAGCTGGCCCTCAGGTTTCCCTCTCGCATGTTCCCTGACCGGCGGTGGTGCTGCGGACCCACACCGGCAAGGAGGTGGGGAGGGGTCTCCGGCCCCAGTGGGGACGCAGCGACAGGGACAGCGGGAGGCTCCCGGGATGGGGCCTCTGGGCGCGTGTGTCCCGCGTCCTGCTCCATCCACATCTGTGGAATCGGTGACCAAGGGCTTTGCCTCCGGTGAACACCTGCTTCCCCGGGTGTCTTCCAGCCTGCAACGTGTGGTACCTGAACTCCGTGGAGATGGAGTCGCTCACCGGCCACCAGGCCATCCAGAAGGCCCTGAGCCTCACCCTCGTTCAGGAGCCGCCTCCCCTGTGCACGGTCGTGCATTTCAAGGTGTCGGCCCAGGGCATCACCCTGACGGACAACCAGAGGAAGTGAGTGTGCCTGGGCCCGGGCTGCGGGTGGGGCTTCTGGGCACCTGGTCAGACCTCCCGCCAAACTGAGCGTCCCTGGGACGTGGCTCTGGACGCGTCCCTCATCGGCACACCCCGTCCTTCGGGACCTCCCAGGACCTGCACGTAAACCATGGACATTTGGCCCGAGGTCATTCTTCTTGGGAGTCAGTAAAATTGTAATAAAAAAGAAAAGGGGGAAAGGTTTGGACCTTTGAGTGACTCACCCACACGCGAGTATAGTTTTAAACAGAAAAACCTTTTAATGTGATTCTGTTAAAACACTGGGAGACGGTGGTAGAACCCCCTGTCTTTGGTTCCATGTCATTCCATCTGATTGGTGGTGGTCCCGTTTCGACGCTGCTAGGTGTTACTTCAGTATCTAGATAATGAACCATAACGTAACCATCAGTGATACATTAAGACTAGCTAACTTTAGTGACAGTTACTCTCAATTGTCTCTCTGCTGTGTAGTACGTTAGGATACTAAATGTTCTCTACGTGGTGTTGGAATATGTAGAGAACAATGTTTCGGTGGCATTCAGCAGAGCTGCTCCTGAGCGTCTTCTACCTAGCAGATGTCCCAGGAACATGGTAGGGCCACAGGCAGGAACATAGTAGGGCCGCAGTCCAAAGGGGGAGCAGAGTCAGGCGCACGGACCACAGCTTGCATGCCCTTCCTCCCAGCAGAGCCCCTGGCCTCAGGGTCAAAGGATTTCCAATGCACTTGTTATTCATTTGTTATGGAAACAGCCCTGTGTGGTTACTGAAAGAGCCGGTCCTCAGCCATAAAGGCAGAGGGATGGCAGGAGTGCCATGGGGCACAAGGGCAGCCCATTGGCTCCGGCCAGCAGGCAGCGCTGTCCCCAGGGCAGCCCCAATCTGCCCTTCACATCCGCCTCACAGCTAGTCTGTAGGTTCACAATGAGCCGTCTGCTCCATCCCCCTGTCTGACGTGGGCTCCGGTCCCTGCCTGGACACCCTATGCCCAGCAAGGAAGGTTCGCTGGACGTGGTCTTTGGCTGGACACCGTCTGCGGTTCTTGGGCAAGCACAGGAAGGCTGGGCTCCCTGGTTCTCCTCCAGGGCCGTGCCAGGGCTCTGGGGTTTGGTCCTGAACCCCATGCAGCCAGCAGGGGCACAGTGTTGCTCTGCTCTGTGCATCCCTCTTGCCAAGAACCAACTTTTCCAATGCTGCTCAGCCCTGCGTCCCGTCTGCCCATTTCTGACCGGTGTCTGTGTGTTCTTCTCTCCAAGTAATCAAGTCACCCTCCGCCCGCCTCTCCTTCTGGGGAGCCTGCACCGTGCGTCACTGTCCCCCTCCCGCCCGCTAATAGAACCGTGTCCCCCCACCCTGTCCCGACAGGCTCTTCTTCCGGAGGCACTACCCCGTGAGCAGCGTGATTTTCTGTGCGTTGGACCCACAGGACAGGAAGTAAGATAATCTCTGTTTGTATCAAGCAGCGCGCATGCGTCTTTTGCTTGTTAAGCAAATAAAGACGTTAACGTAACTCTAACTCTCCTTTCTGTTTGCAAGGTGGATCACGGATGGACCCTGCTCCAGGTGGGTTCCCGGACGCCGGCGCCCTCCCCGGCACGGACCAAAGTACATGACCTTACTGAGTTCCTGCAAGGGTTTCCCGTAGGGAAATGAGAGAATCGTGCCAGCGCGTTCATGGCTTAAATACAGGGAAGCGCGTCCTTCTGTAGGAAGGGCCTCCTGGGGTTTGCTTTCCCGCTCGCTCCTCCCTGAGATGCACAGTTCCCCAGGGCCGCAGCGTGGAGCCAGTTGCACGGCTTTTTGGGCCCTTCGGGGCAGGAGCGGATGGCAGGTGCACAAGTTGGGGTAGAGGAAGGACGTCCCTTGTGAGCAACAGTGACCCGGTGCTCAGCGTTTTGTAGACGCAGGGGGAACATGGTTTCCGCTGCCCTGGCCCCGCGGCAGGACAGTCCCACTGGGCAGCGGTGTTCCCGGAATCTTCCGGAACCTTCCGGAGCTGTCTGCACCCTTCAGGCCGGCTTCCTCCATGTAACCTAAATCCGATTGCCGGGAATCGCTCGAACCACACGGGTCCCACCCTGGCACCCCGTTCACGGTCCTGTTTGTCTCGGGATCTGACAAAGTGCTCAGAGGCCCCGGCTCTGGCATGTGGGACTGGCGGTGTTCCCGTGTGTGGAGTGTGCTACCCCCTCCTAGCTCCTCGAGCCACACCCTCTCGTGGCTGGGAAGCCGCGCCACTGGAACAGATGAATCCCTTGTTTTTCTAAGAGGGAGCAGGGCAAGTTTACTGGGGACAGCAGAAGTCCCTGTGCGAGGGTCAGGGCTCACGGAGGCTCATTTGGAGAATGGCCCCGATTCCTCTAATAGTTAGACGTGCTGTTCTTTTAAACCCATTTCCTTCCTTACCTGTAGTTTGTAACTGGGGTGTAGGAGGTCCAAGGGCAGGAGTGTGGGACATCCAGACAGGGGCTCTCACCTGAGCCCCCTGTGACCTGATTGCCCTACCCCAGTACCGGAGGGACCTGGCCTCCTCTGGGAGAGTCAGGCCACCAGCCGTGTGGGGGCTCTGGGACCCGCGCTGACCTGAGTCTGTGGGATCCTGGCCAGGAGTGGCCTGGGGCAGTGGCCAGGGCATTGGCCGGGGCTGGGGCAGTGGCTGGGGCAGTGGCTGGGGCAGTGGCCGGCCGTGTACCTGCCGTACCTGGGGGCTTGAGGGGTGGACAGGTGTGGGCAGTGTCTGGCTGAGTGGCAGTGAGTGGTGAGTAGAGGTTGTGGGGGTGCAGGGGGAGTACACGGAGGTTTGCACCCACTCTCAGACCTTGCAGGACGCTGGCATGCTGACCTCCCACCTTCTCTGTTACAGAGTCTTCGGGTTTGTGGCCCGGAAGCAGGGCAGCGCCACAGATAACGTGTGCCACTTATTCGCAGAGCATGACCCTGAACAGCCTGCCAGTGCCATCGTCAACTTTGTGTCAAAGGTCATGATTGGCTCCCCTAAGAAGATCTGACCCCTCCCAGCCCGAGACCGCGCGGGGCTGGAGCGTCCGCTGCCAGCATCTGGCCAGCCTGACGTTCCAGCCCCACGAGGGCCGGGGGCTTCTCCTCCGGCTTCACAGACCCGAGGACACACAGCTCCCCGTCTGCTGTCCTTCCCCGAAACACTGCTTGCCAGCACAACTCTGTAGCCAAGCGCTTCCTGGGTGGAGGAAAGTGGGATCCACGCAGCAGGGCCGAGCGAGGACGCGGGTCCCCGTGCCCCTTGCACGCCGGCATTGGTGGGAAGGAGCGCATCCAGCCCCTGGACGGCAGCCCTGGGTGACCGGGGGTGCCACCAGCCACACGGAGGGGCTCCGTCCATCCAGCACCGGGGGAGGCCTCTCTCCCACGACAGAGACACTAGCTCACCGAGAAGGGGATGCATGTTTGCTGAAGGTCCGTGCAGGTCGGGCCCTCCCAGAAGTCCGGGGGCACGAGCCGGCGGGGGGGACACGCTGGCTGCGAGGACCAGGAAGGCCACCTGGTCCCTGGGGAGGGCACCGAGCTGCCCGAGCGCCCCGGCCCGGTGGGCAGTGGTGGCTCCGGCCTCCCACTCTCGCTCCGGCTCCGAACGGGGTCTCGTCCGTGAGAGGAGAAGGAACATGGACATGAAGTGTCTTTTTGTGTAATTTATATTCTACTTACGCCAAATTATTTATGGTAAATTGCTGGGCAGGATGGGGTCCCGGTGCTGCGAGCTGCCAGGCCGAGCCTGTGCCCACGATCCGGGGCCACGTCCCCGACAGGCCAGCCTCAGCAACCTTGACCTCCCCAAAGCTCACTGGGGGATAGTTCCCATCCAGCAGGCGGGTGACATCCTTTCTGGGGAGGAAGGTTCCGGAGGGCGGGTCACATTTGGGCAGAGACTCGGCCCTGCTCTCCCAAGCAGTTCTGAGCCCTCTGAGCCGTTGGCCACTTGTCCCGACCTCTGCGGCCCCCGTCTGGGATCCTGCATTTCCGGCATCCCGAGCGGAGGAGGAAGATAAGGAATCCCAGTCCTTGGAGGCTGTTAGTGGCCGAGAGCCGCACCCCTGCGTCTCCGAGCTACCGAATCCAGATGCCAGTCACGCCACGGCTCCTACGGGTCCCCCAGGATGGACCGGGGGCTCGGTCTCCCCCCACACGGCCTGGGCACCCCATGGCTCTGGGCTCCCAGGAGCTGCCCGCTCTGCCCAAGACCAGCTCTTCGGGCCCCCCCGGGCATTGCCAGCAGGCATCACTCCAGCGGTGCGAACGTGATATTCTCTGTTAAGTGGGTCCAAGACGGATGTGGGGAAGCCCAGAGCAGAAAGCCTCATGTTGCCAGGTGTCGGACGCAGGTGAAAGTGGGGGACGCATCTGCCGTCCGGCTCTCTCCATGCCCCAGACGCAAGTGCCTCATTTCTGTGCCAAATGTTTGCCTGGTCTTCACAGACCTCTTCCCTGACAGGTGTCGGTGTGGCTGTGTGGGACACGTTGGCGTCTCCTGGGGACCCTGGGGACCTGGTCCTCAGCAGAGGCGGCTGGCATCTCGGGATTCCATTCATGGCAGAGATTCGGCCAGAGGGGACCCGAGATGCCGTCCCCAAGACGCACCTCATCCCGAGATGGCTTCTACCCAGTTTGACCCAAAGACCGCAGGTCGGGTCCCTCACCCTTCCCATTAAGAGAGGGCTAGTTTAGAAACGGAGTGCGGGTGGGTGACCCGGCCTCTGGGTCCTCCCGTACAGTCCCCGTCCCGAGCGCTCAAGAAGCCACAGCCCCTCACTCGTGAGGCAGACCGGCCGCCTGTGGCTTTTCCTGGCCGCGGCCAGGATGTCAGGAAGTCTGCTTCCCGGTTCCTGATGAGCCGGCGTGGCAGGTTTCTTTTCCTGTTACACGTGCGTCATGCGACGCAAGAGGAACCCGGGAACTCGGGGCTCCGACCTCGGGGATCCCCACCCCCACCCCCACTCAGGCTCGGGGCCGCTCCGTGGAAGGTGCGTGGCCTCCGGGCGCTGGCGGGCAGGGGGTCCTGTCCCGGGGAGGTCCACGGTCCCCACCGCCTCACAGCCAGGGTCCTGTTAGCTCGCTCATTAACCGGTCGCTGTGTCCTCCAGTGTTAACCTGGCACCGGGGTAAGCCACACCGAATTTAAGGTCTCCGCGTGTACCCTCGGCGTCAAAGACCTCGCGTCTCCTTAGCGGCCTTATTGTTAGTGGGTATTTTTACTTTTCTTATATTGTAAAGAATATATCCAGTATGTAAATGAATGTTCTATAAAACCTTTGTATAGTCGTTTTCTCTGCTTTTCAGATACAGTCTCTATTCAGAGTATAATAAAATTATCAATGTGGTAAAGCCTCGGGGAGACTGGACTTTGTTGTGTTGAGTAGAAGTGCCCAGAGGGGGTGTGCCTCTGTGAGCTTGCGTGTGTGTATGTGTGTGCATGCGTGTGCGTACTACGTGTTTCAGTGGGGGTTTTATGGAGTGTTGGATTCGGTTATAAACTCACATACGGGGGCGCCTGGATGGCTCAATAGGTTAAGCCTCTGCCTTCGGCTCAGGTCATGATTTCAGGGTCCTGGGACGAGTCCCACATCGGGCTCTCTGCTCAGCCGGGAGCCTGCTTCCTCCCCTCTCTCTCTCTGCCTGCCTCTCTGCCTACTTGTGATCGCTGTCAAATAAATAAATTTAAAAATTCTAAAAACTATAAACAAAATAAATTCACATATGTTTTGCCTTGGGCATCTATTTTGAAAAATAACATTCAGAGATTTTTTTTTTAAGATTTTATTTATTTATTTAATTGGCAGAGAGATGACAAGTGGGCGGAGGGGCAGGCAGAGAGAGAGGAGGAAGCAGGCTCCCCACTGAGCAGAGAACTTGATGTGGGATCGATCCCAGGACCCAGAGATCATGACTTGAGCCGAAGGCAGAGGCTCAACCCACTGAGCCTCCCAGGCACCCCACATTCAGAGATACTAAGAATTTAATTGCAACATGTACTATTGCGCCGAGGACCTGACTTCTTCTGATGTTCAGCCCCGAGGGGACCTTCCTGGTGTCTACAGGGTGGGGGCTGGACCCGAGTGTGCCGTTCGGTGGACTTATCTGTTGCTGCACCGGATGCAGGTGTCGCCCAGCACCCCTCCAGGGGGCTCCACCATCAGATGGAGCTCATCATGCTGGCTTTTTGCATTCCGGGGTCTGGGCTCCCTTTCCTGGCTGACCTCCTTCCTGAGTTAGGTGATGGGGACCCAGGACCCATGGCCCTCATGCTATCTGCGTCCTAAAGCCCTGAGCCACTCTGTCTTGGGGCCCCCAATGGGTGCATGGTCACTGGGCTCCCCAGGCAGTGCCTTCCTTCCCCTCTGAAGGCTGGGGTGACTGCTCCTGCCCCAGCCAGGGGCCTAAGGCAGAGGAGACACACTTGGGAGAGTGTCATCCAGAAGGATGATTCTAGGGGGGTGGCGGGGCTGGACCCCGACCACTGTCACAGAGTAAAAGTGGGCAAGGCACCGATCCGACAGCCACTAGCGTGGGCTTTCCAGGAGCACCGTGTGGATGGGTCACTGTGGCCTGGAGGCCACCCAGAGAATTCCCACCACCAGGTCCTAGCCCTGGCGGGAGCTTGTGCACAGATTAACTCCGTGCTCATCACTCAGCGGCTACCACTGGTGGACATGGTGGGGATGGGACCCAGATCTATTGGACATGGCTGCTTGTGCCCACCCTCTTGGGCCCTGGATCTATTAGTGGTGGGCCCTCCACCTGCCCAGTCGGGACCCTGCATGTTTTGGTGGTCACTGCCCAGGTCCCATCCACTGGGGACCAGGATCTACTGAAGATGAACACTGCTGTCCCGTCTGCTGGGGACCCAGGAGCGATGAACAATGGGTGCCCAGGCCTGGCCCCCTTGGGCCGTGGATCTATTGGAGAGGGTGCCTGGGTCCCGCCCACACTGGACCCGTGGATCTGTTAGTGATGTGCATCAGGGGTCCCGCCCACCGGGGGACCCTGGATCTACTGGAGAAGAACACCTGGCCCTGCCCACTGGGGACGTCATGTCGTATCCTCCGTCGGGTTCCTTGTTTCCCCTCGAGGTATGTGTGTGGTCGTGAGCCGAGCTTCCGCAGGGTCTCCGGTCACATTTCACAGAGCAGACTCCAAGTGGAATTGGAGTTTCCAGGTGGACTTGGGGCCCTGGGAACACGGAGGGAGGGACATTTCATGACACAGGGATTGGCTGTGTCTGGACATGCTTGGGTTGGGCAAGGCTGTTGAGTTGGTAATAAGAGAAAGCTCCAAGAATGAATGGCCATAAGGTTCCAGAGGAACCAGAGGCCAGAATTTGGCAGAGCGAGAATCAAAACACAGCCAAACTACATGCTGTTCACAAGCCTGGGCCGGGGTCACAGTACGGGTGGGGGAGGTGGGCCCCCAAAGCCCTTTGCTTATGGGAGGGCGCCCGCAAAAGCCATCTGCCAGGACAACCCAGCAGACCCATGAGGCCTCTTTGTCCCCATGCATCTGAGACAGCGAGGTGGGGGGAGGGGGGAACACCAGCAGGATGTCCTGCCCCCTACCAGGAAGCACACTGTGTCTCCCACTGTCCCGGGATCCCCGCAAGAAGGCGAGGCCAGGGAAGCTGAGCCACGGGTCCCCCTTCTCTACCACCAAGACACCTGTGCCCCCTGCCCCCACCCAGGCAGCCACATCAGGACTGTGGGGGCCACAGCACCATGTAAACCGCACGGGCCAAATCTCGTGGCATCTCTGTGGCGACTGGACTTGCCTCAAGGGCACGGCGCATGCTGGTTCTCCAGCCCCAGCACGGATCAGTCGGACGTGGGACCCAGAGTCTCCTGACTTCACAGCCGAAACGTCCTGGATGCGACGGACAATCCCCCGTGCGCCAAGAACCAGGACACGTGGGATGATCCGATGCGGGATGACCCAGAGAGCAGGCTTCTGGGAGCACTCGAAAGCCTTGTTCCTACAGCGGGAGGACAAAACAGAGAAGCCACTGCAAAGAGGAGGGATGGAAAGGAGGAGAACCAACCCCAGACCTGAAGAGCACCGCACAGGAGGGGGTGCTCATGGGAGGACGGGCCGCGGACGGGAGGAGACGGGAGGGTCCGTGAGCTCCGGGCCAGGGGAGGGGAGCTGCACCCGCCCAGCCGACCCAGGAATCCGGCGGCTGCCGGGGCCTGTCCAGAGGCCCTCCCTGGTGTCATTGAGTCCCCGGAGAGGAGCAGGACAGGGGGACGAGGGAGCGGCTGAGGCAGCCCCCGCAGACCCC